>NC_140166.1:42433287-42777463 GCF_963971535.1 Notolepis coatsorum | reverse complement strand
ACCATACACACCATACCATACCATACCATACCATACCATACATACCATACCATACCATACCATACCATACCACACCATACCAACCTACCATACCATACCATACCATACCAACCACACCAACCATACCAACATACCATACCATACCACACCATACCATACCATACCATACCACACCATACCAACCATACCAAACATACCACACCAACATACCATACCACACCATACCATACCATACCCACCTACCATACCACACCATACCACCCATACACCATACCACACCATACCATACCACACATACCACACACCATACCATACCATACCATACCATACCACACGAACTACCATACCATACCATACCACACCCCATACATACCATACCATACCATACCATACCATACCATACCACACCATACCATACCATACCACACCATACCACACCATACCATACCATACCACACCATCATCAGGGGCCGGTAGGTTAACCAGTGTGACTCTCTCTCTCCCTGCACTCCTCAGAAACCTGGCAAGTGAGTGTGCGGTGCACGTCCAGATCGCTTGGCAGATCTACCACCACCAGCAGAAGATGAAGGTGAGCCTGCCAGCTTGGATCACAGTGGAGACTTGTGTGTTTGTGGCCGAGGGAGCCAGGAGAGGATGAGCACGCTGCCCAAGTGTTCCACTCTCCAAAGGATCCCCGCTCCTCTGTGGCAGAGAGGGCGTTTGTTTTGGTCGCGCCCCCGGAAACCCCTTCTGCAAAAATGCCAGTCGCGTCGTCGCTCCCTCGCGGGGCCCCACAGACAGACGCACACCACCCTCGTTCACGTGGCTTTGGTCCCTAATCAGCTTAACACATATTTTGTTATGACACACTGGGCCGGGATTAGGGACTTGGAGCCATTGTTGACGGTGGCGGTACGCCTCTGATCTGTCACCCAGTTGGGCTGAAGAGGGGATAAGAAGCCCTTCACTACTTATTGGGCTGGAAGTGTTGTCATCGTTGATTGCTTACTGACCCCCACTCTCTCTCTCTCTCTCTCTCTCCTCTCTCTCATCTCTCTCTCTCTCTCTCTCCTCTCTCTCTCTACCTCTCTCTCTCTCTCTCTTCTCTCTCCTCCCTCTCTCTCTCTCTCTCTCTCTCTCCTCTCTCTCTCTCTCTCTCCCATCTCTCTCTCTCCTCTCTCTCTCTCTCTCTCTCACTCTCTCCTCTCTCTCTCTCTCTCTCTCTCTCTCTCTCTCTCTCTCTCTCTCTCTCTCTCTCTCCTTCTCCCTCTCTCCTCCTCTCTCCTCTTCTTCTCTCTCTCTCCCCCTCGTCCTCTCTCTCTCTCTCTCTCCCTCTCTCCCTCCTCTCTCTCTCTCTCTCCTCTTCTCTCTCTCTCTCCTCTCTCACTACCTCTCTCTCTCTCTACCTCTCTCTCTCTCCTCTCTCTCTACATCTCTCTCACTACACACACACTCACCTCACATACACTCTCTCTCACACTCTATCTATCTATCATATATCTATCTATCTCCTCTCTCTCTCTCTCTCCTCTCTCTCTCTCTCTCTCTCTATTACAGCAGATGCAGCTGGATCCTCACAAGCTGGACATGAATGGCAAGTTGGACCTGTTCAGTCGCCCCCCAGCCCCAGGAGTGTTCCCTGGGTTCCCTTACCCACATGACCTGGCGCGACCCCTCTTCTCTACAGGTCAGAGGGGTCTCCCAACATCCACCGCAGGGGCCCCTTGGCTCTCAACTAGTGACTCAGTGACTCCGTTTTTAACATGCACACAGTATTCCAGAGGACTAGTTTATATCTCCGGCACTGTCTTTAAACGTATTAGCACCAATATACCACATATAAATGAGTAAATGGATTATTATGAGTGTTACCGTGGAAACGGAACTTTAACGGACCACACAGTAAATGGGATAAGGTATTAACATGCTTCAGTATCCTGGTGAACGTTGGGATGTCACAGGTAACTGTGAATCATAAAGAAGACACATGCATCTCAATACCCAATAGACCTGTTCGCCGTATACGTCAGACCCAGTGTGCGTGCGCATCACCGGGCAGAAAGGAACATAATCCTGGTCAGCACAACGGGGCAGACTACAATATATTTGCATTTGTTAGCCATGCTAGCGATCTAAACAATCAATCCATGGCAAAGCTAGATATGTAAAAGGTGAAAGACTCGCACTCACAGCCATGCTGATTTGGCAAAATGACATCCAGCCGTGTTCATTTGAAACAACTTTTAGTCAGAGGAGTGCCGTGGTTTCTCCATAGAACCCTGTTGTATTATTCTTTTAGCGCACCAGCGCAGGTCCGGGGCAACTTAGTCACGTGACTCAGTTGGTATTGCTGATTGCTCGAACACGGTATGTTTGTAAACGGTGAACAGGTCTATAGGATGGGTGCTGGATCCAAAAAATACCATAAGATACGAACAAGTAGATCCGGACACCAATAGCTCCTGTTGAAGGAGTTTACGTAGTAACGCATCAAGCAGCAAGGCTTTTCCTCAGACTTCAACTTGCTTCAACGTGTACGGCCCTACTTGCTAGTATCTTATTCCAGGTTTCTCATGATCAGGATAAAAGCTCATGCAGGGCATTATCTAGGGGATATGATGTTAGCATGCGCCAACTACCAAAATGGAATGCTCAAATATCCTGAATATCAATATGATATTGGTATGCATTTAAACATCCATTGACCATCCAAATCAAGCTGGTGATCAAATCAAAACTAAATTATAAACTATAGTATTACTAAATTATATAGAAAGCAGTGATTGTTATCATAAAACAAAGCAATCCTTTCAAAAAAGCACACACGCACACACACACACACACACACACACACACACACACACACACACACACACACACACACACACACACACACACACACACACAGATGCTATCCCATCCTTGAATTTGGGGCTTTTCTCTGTATGCAAATTAGCAGTTGTTAAATGTATAGCTACCTCTCCCAAAAAATATATTTTCACACAGCAGTAATGAAGCTACATTATTCTCTTTTTGAGTTTCCTCCTCTTCCATTGCGTGGGCTTAATTGTAGTGTTTTTGTGGTAAATGTTTTTTCCAGTCAGGGGAGTCAGATGTGTTGATGAATATAGATGACTCCCTGTGTGGTAATTGACTGATTCACCTCTCCGTGTTGGAGGGCAGCGGCGAGGCGATCGGCCTTTCACTAGTAATTATGCCGTTTTGTGTCATACACACTTGTGTAATTGGTTCTTTCATTAACAATTCATGAAATATGGGTGAAAGCAACACTCAGCTTTGTAAAAGAGGTCAGCTTTTTACTCAGTCAGTAACTGACCTCAACAAGCAGCGCACGCGCACACACACACACGCACACACACACACGCACGCACGCACGCACGCACGCACACACACACACACAGCAGCATCAAAAGATAAAGATAATATCAAATGCTAATTTACTCTCTGGGTTTTTCTCACTAATATTAGCCCTCCCAGAAATCATCTACCGTCTAATTAGCAACTTAAACATGGCTGTTTGAGAACGATCTTACTGTTCACATCTTAGTCGCGGTCATAAGGTCACTGTGGGACAGGGGTCAGAATTAAAAATGTTCTTCTCCACAGTAGGCACTCTGTATCCCCATAATATGTTCTATCTACACTGCTAACACTCCTGTCTCTCCATATGTTCTATCTCCACTGCTAACACTCTGTCTCCATATGTTCTATCTCCACTGCTAACACTCCTGTCTCTCCATATGTTCTATCTCCACTGCTAACTCTCCATATGTTCTATCTCCACTGCTAACTCTCCATATGTTCTATCTACACTGCTAACACTCTGTCTCCATATGTTCTATCTCCACTGCTAACACTCCATATGTTCTATCTACACTGCTAACACTCTGTCTCCATATGTTCTATCTCCACTGCTAACACTCTGTCTCCATATGTTCTATCTCCACTGCTAACACTCTGTCTCCATATGTTCTATCTCCACTGCTAACACTCTGTCTCCATATGTTCTATCTCCACTGCTAACACTCCGTCTCCATATGTTCTATCTCCACTGTTAACACTCTGTCTCCATATGTTCTATCTCCACTGCTAACACTCTGTCTCCATATGTTCTATCTCCACTGCTAACACTCTGTCTCCATATGTTCTATCTCCACTGCTAACACTCTGTCTCCATATGTTCTATCTCCACTGCTAACACTCTGTCTCCATATGTTCTATCTCCACTGCTAACTCTCCATATGTTCTATCTCCACTGTTAACACTCTGTCTCCATATGTTCTATCTCCACTGCTAACACTCTGTCTCCATATGTTCTATCTCCACTGTTAACACTCTGTCTCCATATGTTCTATCTCCACTGCTAACTCTCCATATGTTCTATCTCCACTGCTAACACTCTGTCTCCATATGTTCTATCTCCACTGTTAACACTCTGTCTCCATATGTTCTATCTCCACTGCTAACACTCTGTCTCCATATGTTCTATCTCCACTGCTAACTCTCCATATGTTCTATCTACACTGCTAACACTCTGTCTCCATATGTTCTATCTCCACTGCTAACTCCCCATATGTTCTATCTCTACTGCTAACTCCCCATATGTTCTATCTCCACTGCTAACACGCTGTCTCCATATGTTCTATCTCCACTGCTAACTCCCCATATGTTCTATCTCTACTGCTAACTCTCCATATGTTCTATCTCCACTGCTAACACTCTGTCTCCATATGTTCTATCTCCACTGCTAACACTCTGTCTCCATATGTTCTATCTCCACTGCTAACACTCTGTCTCCATATGTTCTATCTCCACTGCTAACACTCTGTCTCCATATGTTCTATCTCCACTGCTAACTCTCCATATGTTCTATCTCCACTGTTAACACTCTGTCTCCATATGTTCTATCTCCACTGCTAACACTCTGTCTCCATATGTTCTATCTCCACTGTTAACACTCTGTCTCCATATGTTCTATCTCCACTGCTAACTCTCCATATGTTCTATCTCCACTGCTAACACTCTGTCTCCATATGTTCTATCTCCACTGTTAACACTCTGTCTCCATATGTTCTATCTCCACTGCTAACACTCTGTCTCCATATGTTCTATCTCCACTGCTAACTCTCCATATGTTCTATCTACACTGCTAACACTCTGTCTCCATATGTTCTATCTCCACTGCTAACTCCCCATATGTTCTATCTCTACTGCTAACTCCCCATATGTTCTATCTCCACTGCTAACACGCTGTCTCCATATGTTCTATCTCCACTGCTAACTCCCCATATGTTCTATCTCTACTGCTAACTCTCCATATGTTCTATCTCCACTGCTAACACTCTGTCTCCCCATATGTTCTATCTCCACTGTTAACACTCTGTCTCCATATGTTCTATCTCCACTGCTAACACTCTGTCTCCATATGTTCTATCTCCACTGTTAACACTCTGTCTCCATATGTTCTATCTCCACTGCTAACTCTCCATATGTTCTATCTCCACTGTTAACACTCTGTCTCCATATGTTCTATCTCCACTGCTAACACTCCGTCTCCATATGTTCTATCTCCACTGTTAACACTCTGTCTCCATATGTTCTATCTCCACTGTTAACACTCTGTCTCCATATGTTCTATCTCCACTGCTAACACTCTGTCTCCATATGTTCTATCTCCACTGTTAACACTGTCTCCATATGTTCTATCTCCACTGCTAACACTCTGTCTCTCCATATGTTCTATCTCCACTGCTAACTCCCCATATGTTCTATCTCTACTGCTAACTCCCCATATGTTCTATCTCCACTGCTAACACGCTGTCTCCATATGTTCTATCTCCACTGCTAACTCCCCATATGTTCTATCTCTACTGCTAACTCTCCATATGTTCTATCTCCACTGCTAACACTCTGTCTCCCCATATGTTCTATCTCCACTGTTAACACTCTGTCTCCATATGTTCTATCTCCACTGCTAACACTCTGTCTCCATATGTTCTATCTCCACTGTTAACACTCTGTCTCCATATGTTCTATCTCCACTGCTAACTCTCCATATGTTCTATCTCCACTGTTAACACTCTGTCTCCATATGTTCTATCTCCACTGCTAACACTCCGTCTCCATATGTTCTATCTCCACTGTTAACACTCTGTCTCCATATGTTCTATCTCCACTGTTAACACTCTGTCTCCATATGTTCTATCTCCACTGCTAACACTCTATCTCCATATGTTCTATCTCCACTGTTAACACTCTGTCTCCATATGTTCTATCTCCACTGCTAACACTCTGTCTCTCCATATGTTCTATCTCCACTGTTAACACTCTGTCTCCATATGTTCTATCTCCACTGCTAACACTCTGTCTCCATATGTTCTATCTCCACTGCTAACACTCTGTCTCCATATGTTCTATCTCCACTGCTAACTCTCCATATGTTCTATCTCCACTGCTAACACTCTGTCTCCATATGTTCTATCTCCACTGCTAACTCCCCATATGTTCTATCTCCACTGCTAACTCTCCATATGTTCTATCTCCACTGCTAACTCTCCATATGTTCTATCTACACTGCTAACTCTCCATATGTTCTATCTCCACTGCTAACTCTCCATATGTTCTATCTACACTGCTAACACTCCTGTCTCTCCATATGTTCTATCTCCACTGCTAACACTCCTGTCTCCATATGTTCTATCTCCACTGTTAACACTCTGTCTCCATATGTTCTATCTCCACTGCTAACACTCCATATGTTCTATCTACACTGCTAACACTCTGTCTCCATATGTTCTATCTCCACTGCTAACACTCCGTCTCCCCACATGTTCTCTGGTAGGTTCTGGCCATCCGCCCCCCTCCCCCTACGGCCACGCCCCCCACCACAGTGGCTTCCTGCCTCCCAGCCACTTGGCAGGTAAGTGTAAGTAACCCCGCCTTCACATATATATATATTTTTTACACCTCCTTTTCATACCCTTCCTTCTCCCTTTTTTCTCTCCCTCCCTCCCTCTCTCTCTCTCTCTTTCTCTATCCCCCTCTCTCTCCCTCTCTCTCTCTCTCTCTCTCTCTCTCTCTCTCTCTCTAACACTCATATTTCAAATACTTTACAAGTCGCTAAGGTGTCATTTGACAGTTCTGCTGAAGTCGAGATATTTATGGTTTTCATCTTGAGGTTCATGTGGAGGTTACTCTGCAGTTGGGAGTGTAGTCCTTCCTGCTGCTCCGCGCCTTGAGCCCAGTTTTCACCGCCGGAGTCGTGGAGAACGTTTGTAAAAAAAAAAAAAAAAAAAAAAAAACTCCAGCCCCAGTGAATCATAACAGATAGCCTTGAATAACCCCCCTGTCTGGGCCCACGGAGAAGGACAACCGCTGGCCTAGTCTTTCAAATCTCCATTTTCACCCCTCCTTTGCGCTTTTTCTTTCCCCTTTCTTTCTTTCTTTCTTTTTGTTAGTACCACTACACTCCTGCCCAGTGTCGTATTGCCTTGGAGCGCGAGGCAGATGGCCCCCATCAAACATGACATGTTACCTTGATGCCCCCGCATTTCTATGGACTCTTAAAGTTCAGCTTGCCTTTCATAGGCAGAGTAATGGGAGGTTTTTCTTTTCTTTTTTTCCATCCTTTCTATCGGAGACGTTGTTTGGGTTCGGAGCGGCAAGGTGATTTCACGGGGATAAGCCCTTGAGTCAATCCAATTTGAGTTTATAAACACACGGTGCAGAGAGGAGAAAGATGTGAGGTGAAAATCCTGTCCAGGGAATTCGAGTGTGAGGCAGGAGAGATTTTCCAGTTGTTGTCTTTTCTGATATATCGACAAGCCCTAGTGCTGCATTCATTACACTGTTGGAAATCTTTAAAGCCCTCTTTGTAACGCTAGATAACTTGTGCATTTCCTCAAGCGTTTTACCAAATTAAAAAGGGATTGCACACTATGAGTTGATTATTGCTCTTCACCGACTGCTCAGGTGGGTATATATACTTGTGTGTGCATATTATTTGTAAGCTTATAGTGGATCCTTTTAGGTATGACACACCATGCGCGGCCTCAATACATTGATGCCAATCGAGTCTTTGTCGTTTGTCTACCCTTATGGAATCATTACCTTCCAGCTCCCTTGTCCAGCTTGTAGTCCATTCCCCCCACTTCAGTATGAAACTCATTCTCCCATCAGGCAGTGCGGTACCCCTTAGCCCAAACAGGGAACAGACAGTGGGTGATTCAGTCCCAGCAGCGTCCGGGAGGCCTGGCTACAGCGGGATTATCAGACTACTAGAGTATGGAACAGTATGGAACTCATTCTCCCATCAGGCAGTGCGGTACCCCTTAGCCCAAACAGGGAACAGACAGTGGGTGAGTCGGTCCAGCAGTGTCCGGGAGGAGGCCTGGCTACAGCGGGATTATCAGACTAGAGAGAGAGCTAGGGTGGCAGCGCTAAAACCACAGCTGGCTTGTAAGAGAAAAGCCAAGTGGAACGGGTGGGTGGGGGGCTTCTCTCTAGTCGGCCCCCTTTCGCTAATCCCTGTTTGGCATTTTGCAGATCCTTTCAGTCGCTCCAGTACCTTTGGAGGCGGTAACCTCGGCAACCTCTCAAGCAGTGCCTTTGGAGGATTAGGCAACCCCTCGCTTGGTAAGCGCCGGCCCCCCCCCCCCTCCTCTCCATCCCCCCTCCTCCTCCCCCACGACCTGGCCCCCACATGATGGCCGATACACACCAGAACAGAGCAGCTCAGAGTTAGACCACAGGGAGGGCCGTGAGGAGAGAAATCAAGGCACTTAGCTTGTGCTCGCTAATGCCAAAACCACCCCCAGCCACCGGGAGCACCGTCGAGGCAGGCAGCGCGGCACCGCCCCCCCCCCCCCCCCCCCCCCCTTCTATCCCCCCCAGTAGCCTGGCTTTAATGCGGCTGCTACGCTGCCAACACGCACTCCCAGGCCTGCTGTTTGGTTGCTATTCATCTATTAATTATTCGACAAGCCCCCCTCACACCACTGTGGAGGGCTCTCTCTTCCCCCCCCCTCTCTCTCTCTCTCTCTCTCTCTCTGTTTCTCTCTCTCTCTCTCTCTTTCTCTCTCCTATTCTCCTCTGCCAAATCGGTTGCCCTGTAGCGAAATGGATGTCAGAGGAATTGACGTGCCATGGAATGCTAAGGTCTCCCTGGCTTTTCACAACCCTCAACCCCAGAGGGCAATTGAGTCTATACCCCCTTCATCCCGTGAAAAGGGGTCCTGAGAATCAAGAGCAGTGAATGAGGAGGGGAGGGTGGGTGTGTGTGTGTGGGGGGGGGTCCTCGGTTCAGCAGCAAATAAATACATAGTGGGGAGGGGGGCCATTAACCTCTAACTGGTCTTTCTAAGCAGAGCTTCAGCGAAAGAACCTCAAGAGACAATGACGAAGCTTTTGTTGTTGCTTCCTTTTCTTTCCTCCTCCTCCTCCTCCTCCTCCTCCTCCTCCTCCTCTTCCTCCTCCTCCTCCTCCTTCTCAGTTGCCACTTGTTTTATGTGTCCAACCAAGAGCCTTTTATCGGCGTAGTTAACTCCTGGTCTTGTCTCCTCTCCTCCAGGCAACAACAGCGTGTTCGGTCCCAAGGAGATCCCCGGGGGCCTGGCCGGCTTCGGCAGCCCCCACCACGACACGTGGAACCGGCTCCACCGCACGCCGCCGTCGTTCCCCACCCCGCCCCAGTGGCCCAAGTCTGCGGACGCGGAGAGGAGCAGCTCGGCCAACAGCCACGAGCGGGAGAGGGAACGGGAGAGGGAGAGAGAGCGGGAGAGAGAGCGAGAGAAAAGGGACTCGTCCATCGGGAAGGAGGAGAAGGATAAAGACAGGTCCGTCGTCCATTTTGAGGACCAACGTCCTTGTTAATTGGAGGTTAAAAGACCACATATGTTTAGCCCCGCCCCCCTGGTCCTATACTTTGCTATGGAGACTATGATATTTTGCGGTCAAAAACATTGAAACATTTCTTGGCATTAAAACCTTAACTTTGATCAATTCACTTGATCTATCTACAGTTTGATTCCTAGATAGGTTCTAGCGATAGTGCTTCTAGTGTAGCTATCGTCAGAGAAATTATAAGGTACAACTCCCCTTACCTGATCAAAAAACAAGGACTTGTTTGGCCCCCTTCCAGAGCTCGATCTCAGTCACCCAGCCAGCCATAAAGTAAGCCCCATAAAGAGAGACTATTAAAGCCTTGATAGCCTTCTCTGTGAAATATGACCGCAAAGTTGCACAGGTTATGCTACTTCTATGTCAGGAAAATCACCTGCCTGGCAGTTCTGTATTGGCTGATGCATGGTTGAGGGAGAATGAACCCTTTCACTACCACACTACCAAAGGGTTAACCCTTTCACTACCACACTACCAACGGGTTAACACCTTCACTGCGTCAATACAGAAGGTTAACCATTTCACTGCCACGTGACAAAGGGTTAACCCTTTCACAACCACACTGCAGAAGGTTAACCCTTTCACCACCACACTACAGAAGGTTAACCCTATCACTACCACACTCCGTTAACCTTCTGTAGTGTGGTAGTGAAAGGGTTCAAAAGGATTCTGTACTCCACAACGATCAAAACATTTTGCAACATATTATGCCTTTTTTGTTCATTGTCAAAATGTTCCACTTTCTTACAAAGTGCTACATTTGAACAAGGGCCGCACATTGTGGCTCAGACATCCCCACAGTAGTATCGCTATACAGCCACACTCTCATGCGTTGCGCTGGGCTTCTTGCCATGCAGGATAGCTGGGGTAAACAGCACGCATCACGTGGGGGGGCGCAGCCTAAAATGGAATGTCACTTTCTGCGGTCCACTGCATGGAGATTTCGATTTGATCCAGATTTTCACATCTGTGGTGGAAACATGCCTCATGTGTAACAGACAGACAGCGGCGTATTTATTTTAGTTGTCCTTTATTTATACAGGAAAAACACATGAGGCCGAGATCTCGTTTCCATGTTTACAGTAAGAACACATAAAAACACTTTGGGCAAACGAGCACAGTTCCGACAAAAATTCAAACATCAACAAGACATGTCAGCGATATCGAGTACAAGTACAACGTCTAAAATATCAGAGTTCAAAACTTTAGAATCTTCTAACGGAATGAAATGTTCTAACTCCATAATATTTCAAAACCAAGCTCAGTTTTTACATGTGGTATATCTAAAGCAGAAGTGACCCTGTGACCTAGTACCACGTGTGCTGTATTTAAAAGCAATCAAAGAGCAGAGATAATAGGGAAGTTTCATAAGCAGAGACGAGAATAAAATACAAGGCCATCCCACTCCTATACAGTAAAACACAATGGTGAGTGAGAAATGTATTTCCAAGATACTTTTTTAGAAGGGGTCTAACCAAATTCCTAAATACTTTTTGGGGAGACAGATTTTACTATTTAAAAGTGAGAACCCTGACGTGTATGGATACTATTAGGAATATTGCCACACAAAATAAAATGTATTACATTTATTTTAATAAATAAAATAATATTGCCTCGAAAATAAAATACACTTGGTTTTATTGGCATTTAAGATCAAAGGCAGACTGTAAATTGTGAGTGCCAGTGGCGTACAACATTTTATCATCTGCATAAAAATTAACATCACAATGCGGAAAAGAAAACACCATATTATGTACGTATCATGTAAATAAAAGTGGACCCAGAATAGAATATGATCTCATCTGCTCCCATTTTGTTTTCTGTCACATCACAGAGATTCCATGGATCGCAATCGTCACTCAAACCGATCTTCTCCGGCCTCGGCGCCCGCCAGCTACCAGATCAGTAACCTGATCCGATCCAACAGCCAGAACTCCAGTGACTCGGGCCGCCACCACAGCGGCAGCGTGGACCGGGTGCGCGAGGCCGAGAAGGAGCTGCTGGAGCGCCACAGAGAAGCCGCCATGCTGGGGGACATCAAGGTCAAGGAGAGCCGCTCGCCGGGGGGGAAGGACGGGATGGACAGGAGATCTTCAGAAGACTCCATCAAGCCCCTCCATCGCTCCCCCTCTCCGTACTCTAAGATCAGCGAACAGGCGATGAAGATGGTGGGCGGTCCCCCGCCGACGCTCAAGGACGGAGACCGGAAACAGCCTTCGCCCGGGGACTTACACAAGGTGAAGAACGACATGAAGATCAAGGAGGAGAGGAAGGAGGAGCAGGAGGTGATGGTGGTGAGCTCGGAGCCGGCCCCCCAGCCGCCCGCCCCCGCGCCCCCTGCTCCTCTCACGCAGCCGGGACACCTGTCCCACCACCACCCCTCTCTGTCCCAGCAGCCGCACCCGCCATCCCCGCGCGGCAACGAGATGCAGACCGCCAGCCTGCACGGGGTCCCCATGGGCCACTCGCTGCCCCTCTCCATGAGCGCCATGCACCACATGGGCAGCCTCAACGTGCTGGACCGGGCGCGCATGGCTCCGTTCATGGGCGTGAGCCCGCTGGCGGCGGCGGGCCGGGAGCGCCTGCCCCACCACGCCTTCCCCTGGGACCCCCTGAGGGAGGCCTACCGCAGCCTGGACCTGCAGCGCCGCATGGACTTCCAGCTGCGCGCGGACCAGGGCCACCGCTTCCCCACCATGTACGAGGCGGAGCGCGCCTACCGGGAGCGGGAGGCGCACGACTACTCCCACCACGAGCACCTGCTGGAGGTGCGGCGGGAGCACGAGCGCATGAGGCAGCAGGCGGAGGAGCGGGAGCGCCTGCACCTGCGCGAGGAGCTGGACCGGGCGCGCCTCCACCAGCTCCACCAGTCGCCCATGGAGGGCCACCTGGCCCACATGGCCCCCTTCATGCCCCACCTGGGCGGCATGCCCTACCCGAGACTCAGCCCCTCCGCGGGGCACAACGGCCTGCTCAACAGGACGCCCCCCACGGCCGCGCTCAGCGCCCCCCCTCCCCTTGTGCCCGCGGGCGCCGCCAGACCGGCCTCCCCGAGAAGGACTACACCCCTCACTAGTGCCCAGGACCCACGGGACTACTCCCCCTCCCGCAACCCCAAAGAGGTAGAGGCGCGGTAGCCGCTCAGACAAAACAAAAGAACACAAGCGCTTAACTAGAAGCACTCACATGCTCCCCCCCCTCCCCCGACACCCCCCCCCCTCTAATTTGAAATCTTATTGTGAACACAATGCACTGCTCTTCACCAGAGAGGAGCGAGGAGCCCTGAGGAAATGGTATGATTGTATAAAGTAAACACGTGTAAGGCTGATTAAGCACACGCTACGCTTTTATTTTCAACGGACTGGAGGCGGATAAACGTCGGTAAAGAGAAAAACACGAATATGTGTTTATGTTTATATCCGACTTAAAAAATTTGATAATATTAATATATTAATCCAAACAATTTTTTTCCTGCTTTTTTTGCGGAAAGAGATAATCTGAAATGGGTTTGTACATTTCCTATCCTTGTTTTCCGTGTATAGGCGTCATCATTTTTATGGATTTCATTGTATTTTGTGCATTAAGTAAATTTTTTTTCCCAATATTTATCCCAGTTGATTGTGAGACATATCCATTATGGCCCACGGAAAAAGGACTGGATTTTTCTTTCTACCTTCTCAACAGTCATTTCACCTCATGGTACCAGGAAATCCTCATCAATAATGACAATGTACAATGTTACATGACAACATTTTCTTTCTTTATTTTAATTTTTTTCTTTTTGCCTTTGAGATATGCAGATAAATATATATTATGAGGTCTTTGTGCGGTCTCTGTAAAGAAAAACCTGTGTAAATATATTGTTGATATTCCTTCGCTGCAGAATTACCATGTAAATTTATTAGGCTTTTTAAATGTTTCTAGAAAAACAAAATGAAATCAAAATCAATGAAAAAACACTTCCCTGTTGGATACCATGGTAACAGACAAACCTGTCCAATGGGAGGGAAGCATGGAGGGGAAGCATGGAGGAAAGGTGTTGTGAGGGGGGCCTAGACGGATCATCTGCAATCTATGCAAAGCAACAGATAGTACCCCAATTGAGGCCACCTGGAGAGAACCTAATGGTGATATTGAAAGGAACTTGGGATTAACACAACATGTTTTATTTGCCAATGGGAAATGACAGAATTATGAACCTTAAGTCTTCAGGCCACAGATAGACTGGAGCAGAAGAAGCAGACAGCCCCGGACATCTAAAGGAAGACACTTCTGAGTTGGCGGCAATAGGACTTTCTCTGTCGACCTTGTGGTGTTGTGCAGTTGTTTTTCTTAGACTCTTGTATACAAAACAAGTAGAGTTTTAGGCGTGCAAAAAAATTTAAAATGAACATTCATGGTTTAAAATGTACGGAATAAAGTTTGGACCTAATGTCTAACATTTGTTTTCTGGTCTTTCATTTTTAGCCAACGTCCGTCGGCACCGAATCCATCTTACAATGAGTCTGTAACCCAAGGCGACGGAGTGGAATGTTGATTTGACAATAATGTATAAATCACGGGGGTGGGGGGGGAGACAGAGCTTTATAGGTACGCCAATAGCGCTCCGGGTCTCGGGCTTGCTCGCATCACGCTATTTTGTTCATCTCGTAGAAAGCTATTACTTTGAAATCACGAAGGCGGAGCGACGTGGCCCACAGCAGAGTAGCTAAAACCATCAGATGATTTGACCCTAATCTGTCATACATGGACTGTGGAGCTTTCCCAGAGGGGGCGATCGATGAGATTGGGGAAAGGCAATAGAGGGTGGAACTAACAGGACATTGATTCGGTAAGAAAGCAGGTTTTGAGTGTTTGTGTTGCAGGTAACTGGTATTGAGTGGCAGCCGGCCGGTGTATTGACCCGCGGTCTGGACTCATTAAAGGGAGCAACGCCTGGGAGGCAGGCTATCGGATGGTTCGCCCCCCCCCCCCCCCCCCCCCCCCCGCTCCTCTCCCTCCCTCCCTCTCCTCATCCACTCCACTCATCTGTTTCCCTAATGAGGCCGGAAGGCGCTCCGGAGCGGGCCGAGGAGGAATGGGCACCCCCCCCCCCCCAATCCCTGCTATTGACTGGGGCCTCTCCGCCTGTCCTGAGGCGGCCAATTCATCCTGATAACGGCCCCCGGAGTGTCACCGGGGAGACCCACCAATCCCGTCCCAGGGTATCAAGAGCGTAATGACAGCATGGATCAAACCGCGGCCAGGTCATTAGGGGATGTTATTGAAAATCAATGGCGCTCCTCTCTGTCTTACACACACACTCTCACCGGCGAGTTTTTAATTTTAATTTTTTTTATGGCCCCTGGAAAAGACTGTGTGCCAGAATGGAGGGGGGAGAGGGGGGGGGGGGGTTTGTCGGGAAGACTTAAATCACTATCACTTTCAATTTAGGCCTGCTAGTAATTGAGCCACATATTCCACCGACGGTAGCATCTGTCGACAGACCCGCCTTCACTTTGGCGCTGTGTGCTTTTATTCCTAATCATCCAGTCAACGGCAAGTGCTTAACCCTTTCACTACCACACTACAGACGGTTAACCGTCTGTAGTGTGGTAGTGAAAGGGTTAATCATTTGTCGTGTGGCGGTGAAATGGTTAACCCCGTACCTGTTACTGCATATGCCCCACCCCCCACCGTAACTATTATTTACCAAGCAATAGCCTTCATGGAAGAAAAACACACGCTACCTTCCATTTCCTGCAATTCCCGCGTTCCGTCCTTGTTCTGTCCATTTTCTGGTTGAGGTGTGGAAAGGCTCTGAGGAGATGAGAAGCCCCATCAATTCCACTCATTGTCTGGCAAGGTCAATTTATTTTGGCACACAGTCCGTCATCAGATGGGAATCAATTGACACATTGCCTGGCAGATCCAACCCTAGGTGGGTTATTACAAAGGTCTGCGGTTGTCAGCCCTTTTCCAGTCATTCTTCAGTTACTGTCAGGGCTTTTTCTTTTTCACAGGAGATTGTGGGGTATAGGACTTTCCACCATTAAACACACGTTCATATAGTGTGAAACACGTTTCCCATTTTATGAACCACAGTATGTCAGCCTGCTTCACCTAACACTGAACAACTGTTTTTTTACGAAATTACATTTATGCAGCATAATCCCAATTAATAGAATTCAGCGGCATCGGAGGTAAACCTATTTTTTTACCACTAATCCCCTTGCATTTATCTAGCAGAAACCTCAATGCTGAGGGTTTGGGATTAGATATTTCATGGTCTCTCAAATACCTCCCGAAAAGCTCTTGGCACAGAGTTCACCACCAGAATCGGCGAACAGAGGAGCAGGCCTTGGGGGGGGGGCTTTTCTGGAGCACAATGGCGGCTAATAACACAGTGCCAAGCTAATAAGATGGGCACTGAGTGAATGGTTCAGTCCAAGCCCCTTTCCTCCCTCGCTTTCTATCACCCCTGCTGATAAAACATGTATGAAAGCGCTTTTTGAGCTGCTGTGTTAGCGGCTCCCCAGACCCCCCCTCCCGCCCCAGCGAGAGCTAATGCATTAGTTCCCATTTGAAGGCTGTTTTGAAATGGAGATTGGTAATGAGACCGGAGGCCCCCGCCACGATCACATTTGAATTGCTGTGGGGCTCTGCTGGGTCTGGTGATTTGGGAGCCCGGGGGTTCGGCTCCCGAGTTCAAACCTGTTTCTCTGCGGGGGTTAGTGAAATGCCCTAAAGTCGACTACTGTAGCCTATATTCTATAGCGCTCAACTATATCTGAACCGCGAGTGTAGAGAGTTGAGCTCCTACAGTAAGTAAGTCGAGGGCTTTTTTGCAGTGTGTGTCACGAGGGCCCATGTCGCTATTGTAGAGCACACGTCGTTTCCACACCGCCTAAAAAAGGCATAGCGGCATACATCATTCCATTTGGTCGGCCATCTTTTTTTAGCCCTCGACGTCGACGCAGCGCCAGCTGACAGAAGCCAGGACACAGTCAGCAGTAGAGGAGCTGACTGGGACTCAGCCAGACGGTGTGAATTCCAGAGCCCGGTGACAAAGTGCTGTCTAATGTCTTTGCACCCCTGGCCCTGTGGCAAGTATGTCCGCTATCTCACACCAACCGTTATGGCCACGCAGAGAGACCCAACGAGCTGTGGCCTGGAGAGTGAATATTAGGCCTGTCCCCGACTAAGGATTTGTATAGTCGACTGATTGGCCAAAATTTGCCCCGAATTTGAATCATTCCATTTGGGCTGTGGGGGGTGCTTAATGTGTGAAGGAGTCGACTGAAGGCTTCTTGTCCTCTGCGAAAGCATGCATTTGGTCCACTGATGGATACATCTTGATATTTGTCTAGTGTGTTCATTAGACGGGTGAAATCCTCTTTCAGTGCCTCTGTGCCCGTTTTCTTAGCCTCGCTGGTATGCACGCCATTAGTGTTAGCCACGCTTCTAGGCCTCTTTGCTTTTGGAAAGAATGAAAAATATATATATATTTCTTTGCATTCGACTAAGAGGTTGGCAGTTGACTACGGCTCCTTTCGATCGATTAGTCGACTAGTCGAGGTCAGCCCTAGTGAATATATATCAGCGCGTTTTCAAACAGCGTCTCAGTGAGCTAGGCGTGGATGGAGAGACAGAGAAAGGAGAGGGGGGAGGAGGGGCGGAGAGCTGCAGCAGCCACCAGCCAAAATTATTTTTCCACTTTCATTCAATTTTGAGGATTTTTTCCCCCCAGTTTAGTGGAACCTCACAATCTCCCACACACTGGCGGTATTATGTACACACAAAAAAAAGAATAACATTTATGCAGCTGGGTGCATCTGGCAGCGGTGGCTCGTTCAGAGGGGCCCACAGGGTGGCACTGTGCCGCCACGCCACCCTCCCAGCTCCACGTTCTACATATGGGCACCAGACAAGAGAGGGAGGGTGGGGAGGATGGTGGTGGTGGTGAAAAGGAGGCTCTCTCTCGAAACGTTTATGGGTAGAATGAGGTTAAAAAAAATAAAGAAATTCAAGGCAAATGGAAGCCATACATGGCCCGTCCAATTTGGCACGGCAAACGCACATGATTAGCCATTGAGACGCTAATCAAAAGTGGCTCAGTATTTGAAGGGGGGCGGTGAGAGGCTCTGCCAGCTGGTGACAACATGGCTTGTGTGTGCGCGGGCCAAGAGTGAAGTTTATTTGAATGTGGATCTTGTCGTGGCCGTATTTCTCTGGAGCTCAGTTAGCGGAGCGTTCCCTGGCTCATCGCTGGGATCGCCTCAGTGCCGCTTGGCACCCGCCATGGCGGAAGTTTTTCCGAGCCGCGGAATGAGAATTATGATTTAGTCCATCCCCTCTGGTGGTGTGTGGATATTCATAAGCATTTATTCTGTTTGACGCTGGCAGACACACTGCACCTAGTTCTTGGCGCCCGTGTGCGTGGGTTTCCTCTCCAATGAAAAATGATTAAATGAACAGAGGCGTTGTCTTCACAGCATATGAATTCATAATGCATTTTAAAATAAAGCACGCTATGGTTCCACACAGTGGCGTCATTTCAGTAAAAGCCAAGGTATGGCAATGAGGGAGGGTGGGTGGGTGAAGGGGTGTCCCGCCCCCCCCCCCCCCCTTGGTGGATTTTTTTTTGTCAAAGCAGTTGTGCAATAGTCACTTTTGGTGAGTTGTTTCTATACAATTAACTTATATGACATTTAGGTATGACACAGGACTACAAAAGCATTTAGTATAGAAATGTCTCAACAGACTAAAGCAGGGAACCACAATATTTTGCATACAAATTAGGCTGAGCAGAATGTAATATCATAACTGTCTATTATCTACTATTATTTCTCTTGCAATTGAGCCAATTTTCCTTAGGTACGGTTTTGAGGTATGTGTTCAACAGAATGTAGTAAGTAAGTAAGTATTTATAAAGCACCTTTCATACATGTCATGTAGCTCAAAGTGCTGTACACAATTATAGGCATATATAACGATAAAAGCAATAAAGTCATAGTGATCAGTTAAGATCAATGTTTAAAAAAAATAATAATAATAATAATAGTAACGTAAAAATGAAAATAACGTAAAAACAGTCATTTGCTTACCAGTTTGGGAGAACAGGTCCGCACAAACATTTCCGCTCAGTGGCAACCGGAAGTGCACTAAACCAATGCACTTGTATGGTAGGTAGCAATGTTTAGGTCTTATAATGCTAGTGTAGTTACGTTTTTATCAGTGGTCATAGTTGGGTCCATAGTGCTTTACCAAGTCCCATGGATCCATCAGTGGCCGTGTATTGTGTGCGTATGTACCCGTTCGCTCATGTGGTCAGTGGCCAGAGTTGGGTCCACAGGACTTATCCAAGTCCCATGGACCCATCAGTGGCCGCGTCTTGTGGTAGAAAGAAAGAAAAAGAAAAACGTATAAAGAAAACAGTCTAAAGTTTGAAAGTTTGGGAGGTCCGCAAAAACACGCCTTCAGCTCAGAAGCTGAGGCGTGTCAAAAACTTTTGGAAAACTGGAGGCGTGTCTCCTATTGTACCCATTCCTTCATCTAAAAAGTTTGAAAGTTTGGGAGGTCCGCAAAAACACGCCTTCAGCTCAGAAGCTGAGGCGTGTCAAAAACGTTTGAAAAACTGGAGGCGTGTCTCCTATTGTACCCATTCCTTCATCTAAAAAGTTTGAAAGTTTGGGAGGTCCGCAAAAACACGCCTTCAGCTCAGAAGCTGAGGCGTGTCAAAAACTTTTGAAAAACTGGAGGCGTGTCTCCTATGTACCCGTTCCTTCATCTAAAAAGTTGGGTCCACAAGGCTTATCCTAGCCTCATGGATCCATCAGGTTTTTCCAAGCCATAACTATTTGTAAGCTAGACTGTATAGGTACGTTTTTAATTTTCCTTTAAAAATGTGTATAGAGCTAGCGTTTCTGATGTGTGTTGGTAGTGTGTTCCATAGTTTTGGGGCATAGTTGGCAAATGCCATACTTCCTATCCTTTTTTGGTTTCTGGGCGTGTCTAGTAAACCTGTAGTGGATGACCGTAGCGTTCTTGAGGGCAGATAACTAACTAGGGAATTTGCTATGTATTTTGGGCCTTGCTCATTAAGAGCTTTATATGTTAGGAAAAGGACCTTAAAATCAATTCTATGAGTTATTGGAAGCCAGTGCAGAGTGGCCAGGACTGGAGTGATATGTTCTCTTCTCCTTGTATAAGTTAGTAATCGAGCTGCAGAGTTTTGGATAAGCTGAAGCTTCCCAATGGTTGCTTTGGGAAGACCAGTGAACAGTGCATTACAATAGTCAAGCCGACTTGATACAAAAGCATGAATAAGTTTCTCTGCATCCTTTTTATTTACGAAAGGTCTTACTTTCGCTATGTTTCTTAGGTGGAAGAATGACGTTTTCATGGCCTTATTTATATGAGACTTAAAGGTCAGGTCTGAGTCCAAGATGACACCTAGGCTTGTAACCTCAGTCTTTACATAGGATGACAGACTCCCCAGGTTTTTACAAAGCACTTCCCTTTTCGCTTTTGGGCCGATCAATAGGATTTCGGTCTTGCTTTCGTTTAATTTTAGGAAGTTATTGTTCATCCACTTGTTTATTGCTAACAGACAATTTGTAATGGACTGTATGGCTGTAGTGTTATTTGGTTCTGCGGAGATATATAGTTGTGTATCATCAGCATAACTATGGAAGCATACATTGTGGTCTCGAATGATGTCCCCGAGGGGCAGCATATATAGTGAGAAGAGTAATGGACCAAGGCAGCTTCCTTGTGCGACTCCAAAATTGCTGTCATGTTCCTCGGATACATTGTCTCCAAGCTTAACATAGAACCTTCTCCCCTTAATGTATGTTATGAGCCAATTTAGTACATGATCGGAAAAGCCAACCAGTCTTTCTAGACGACTGATCAAGATATTATGGTCAATCGTATCGAACGCTGCACTAAGGTCCAATAGGACAAGAATTGAGACTTTGCCAGCATCGGAGTTTAGCCTGAGGTCGCTAACTATTTTGGTAAGGGCAGTTTCAGTGCTGTGATTTGTTCTGAAACCTGATTGTAGTTCCTCCATGATGTTATTATCTTTGAGAAAGGAGTTTATTTGTACTGAGACTATCTTTTCTAATATCTTGCTGATAAATGGAAGGTTCGATATTGGCCTATAGCTTTTTAGTTCGTTTACATCTAAGTTTGTTTTCTTTAGTAGTGGTTTTACTACAGCTGTTTTAAATGCATCTGGAAAAGTGCCTGTTTGAAGAGACATATTTATGATTTCAAGGACATGATTTGAGACACTATCAAACACCCGCTTGAGAAATGCTGTTGGTATAGGATCGAGGCAGGAGGTGGCGGAATTACACTCAGAGACAATCTTACAGAGGTCAGGTAATGTAATACATGTGAATTCCCCCATAGTTATCTCAGGTGGGGTTTCACTCATAGCCAGATCCATATCAGCGGTAATGCTTGCTCTAATCAATGATATTTTTTCATTAAAGAAAACTGCGAACTCTTCACATTTTGTGGCTGATTGCTGCGGTATATGGGGGGGTGGTATGTTAATCAGCCGGTCAATGGTGGAAAAAAGTACCCTGGAGTTACCCATATTTTCTGAGATCATTTTGGAAAAATATTCCTTTCTCGCAAGTTGTATTGCCTTATTGTATGCGCCCATGGCGTCTTTGTATAAATTAAAGTGAGCTGTGAGTTTGAGTTTCCTCCATTTTCGCTCGGCTATCCTACATTTTCTCTTGTTATCTTTAACATTGGTTTTATTTAGCCATGGAGAGATTCTATCAGTTTTTACCTTTTTAACCTTTAGAGGGGCAACAGTATCTAACACAGTTGACAAGGTGCTGTGGAAGTTTTGCACTTGCTGATTTAAGGAGGATTCACTGCATTGGTCGTATGATTGCATCATACTAGAGAATTTTGCTTCAGCTCTAGCGTCCAGAAGCCTTCTGTGAACTAGGAATTCGCTTCTGGTCTTATGTAATATTAGGCTTGTACCATAGAACACACAATAATGGTCAGAAATTGGAATTTGTTTTACTGATATATTCTCAATGTTTAGCCCTGTTGTTATTAGTAGGTCCAGAGTGTTGCCATGTTGGTGGGTGGCCTCGTGAACATGTTGCATCAGTCCAAAACTGTCCAGTAGGTTCAGAAACTCACAACCCCTGGGGTCATCCTTTTTGTTGATATGAATATTTAGATCTCCATTAAGAATGATTCTATCATACCTGGTAATGCAGATCGATATGAGTTCTGAAAATTCCTGTATGAAGAGTGGCGAGTACCTTGGTGGTCGATACAATGTCACACATATTACTGGCATTTCTGTTTTCAATACAATAGCAAGGTATTCAAATGATAAAAATGTTCCCAGGTCAATATCATTGCACACAAATTGAGTGGAGATGATTGCTGCTATTCCTCCTCCCCTCCCACTCTGTCTGTTTGATTGATAGAATTTAAAATTGGAAGGGCAGGTCTCAATCAGTGTTGCTACACCAGTGATATTGTCTAACCATGTCTCTACTAAAAACATACAATGTACACCATGTTTTACTATGAGTTCATTTATCAGAAATGATTTTTGTTTCAGCGCTCTAACGTTGAACAGTGCTAGTTTTAGCTGTACGGGTTCTGTAGTGGGGTGTGAGATAGTCTGTGGTTGAACACTGATATTGATAAGGTTAGATTTACATATGGGACGTGATAATGAGTAATTGATTAGTCTTTTGGTGATCAGAATCGGGATGACACTCAACGTGTTTTTTTGTAGTTTAGGCTGCTTCTGTATATAGTCTACAGAAGTATCAAAAACATGTTCACAAAAGGTATGGGTTACTGAATGCTGAACTGCACTGTTATAATCACTAAGCCATTGTAAGACCACATGTGTCCCTGTATCACTTGTCTCTGCTGCCCTTTGACTAAAAAACTTCTGTACAGTATGTCCATTTTCCTTATTTTTTCTGACGGCATATTTGAATTATTCACTTAGTAAAAGTCACGAGTAAAAGTGAGATAATTTACTATATCAAAACATGCTAGGGCTGTACCGAATAGTTCGAATCTTCGAAGCTTTGTTCATAATGTTAACATTCGAATTCTAAATCAACATTAAATCTTTTTATTTTTAATAAAAAAATAAATATATTTTATATGTATTCATTTCAGGAACACTCCAATATTTTGGGAAATGCACATATTTGCCGTCTTCCCCAGAGAAGGACAAGAACATTGATTATCAATTCCATCTCTGTGCATCAGTTTTTGAGTTGCTGGAAGTTGTATTTCTCACCCAAGGGGATCAATAAAGTCATATCTTATCTTGTCTTATCTTATCTTATCTTAAAACACTCCTGTATGTGTTCAGGGTAGGACAACCAGGGCCGCCTGGGAGAAATGCGAGGCCCTGTGCGAGATTTACAGTCAACATATTCTTAAATAATAGCGCTGCCCGAGGCTGGGCATGATACAGTCAACATATAGCAAGAGAGAGAGCGAGAGAGAGCTCCCGTTCTACAGTCAATATACAGTGTACAGAGAGAGAGAGAGAGAGAGAGAGAGAGAGAGAGAGAGAGAGAGAGAGAGAGAGAGACATTGGAAAGAAATTGAAATGCTATTTGGCCCTAAACAGAGAGTACACAGTGGCAGAATACCTGAGTGACTGAATACTGTGACTGAAGATCCTTGACTAGGTACAGACTCAGCGAGCACAGCCTAGCCATCGAGAAAGGCCGCCATAGGCAGACTGTGTGTGTTAGAAAGAGAGAGAGAGAGAGAGAGAGCATGTGTGTTAGAGAGAGAGAGCATGTCTGTGTGTCGTGTGTGTGTGTTAGAGAGAGAGCATGTATGAGAGAGATAAGCAAAGATGAGCCCCTAAAGGATATTCAACTTTTAATGGAAGAACAAAACAGAAGGAAAAGATAACTTCACAAAGGCAACATGAATATACATAGATCCAAAAGGACAAAGATCAACACTTAAATCCAAAGAGAAGAGGGTCTATACCAGAGAAAACAAAGTAGCAAGGAGCTAATGGAAGGACATCAGCTAAATAGGCTAACTGCAAATAGAGTAGCCAGGTACTGACACCAGGCCACACACAGCTTTGGCCAACGCTACCCAAGCTACACAAACGACCAAGACAATTCACACACAGCACATGTCGTATCTCCAAATGTTGTGAAGTAACATATGTTTTGCCTGGAAAAAAACATCGTTATTAACAAAACATTCGGGAGGGGAAGGAAGGAACATCTTACCTGCACCAAGGAATGCAGGGCGAAAGGCCGCAACACAGGTCTCCACGTTGACGAAAGGCCTCTCGCTGGCGGGACAAAAAGAAGCTATGGCCGGAGCCTTGTCATGGTGCAGGCCCGACTACATCTTCTGTCAAAGATGATGTCGTAGTCAGAGTGCCAGGGCCTGCTATTCTCACGGCTAATGTCAATGGTCGTAGCACAGGCTAACAGCTAACTCTAGTCTAACTGATAGCATCAAGCTAACGTTCCCAGCCGAGCGAAAACGAGCAGCTAACGTCGTAGCTAAACAGCTAACTGGCTAACAGTTAGCTCAACCCGGCTATCGCTAACCATTAGCTAACGCAGAAGCAAGCTATGCGGCTACCACTGAAAAACTGTACAACGTGAGAAAAGCAATACAGGCCAACACTTCAGACAGCCGCTGTGTTTTCCTCTTCTCATACGAAGAGAGAAGGGAAAAAGAAGGCAATACACGTCCCACTACAGAGTGGTGTTTACCATAGCGGTGCCGGCAACAAGTCCCTCGCAGACTATAGCCGACTTGAGCATGGAGATATTCTCATAATGAAACACCAAGCTCACCTCCCTCGCACCAGGTGCTGACACCAGGCCACACACCGTTAGCTACTAGTACTACAACAGCTAGTCGGCCCGTTTGGCTCCCGAGAGAGAGAGAGAGAGAGAGAGAGAGAGAGAGATATCCACGGCGGGAATAGAATAGAGTGCATTAAAAACTCACCAAACGTCCAAGAGGATGGAGACAACCGCGTGGAGTTGACGAAGTTCATCTGCCGAACGACCATCCTCTTCATCTTGGCATAACAATGCTGCACGCGCTGTCTCTAGGTTAGCTAACGCTAGTTAGCCTTTAGCTAAGCTAGCTACTAGCCGACATCATCATGGCTATATCCCGACTGAACCACACGTTAGCACTCAATATTATAACGTAGCTAAAGCTAACTAGCTGTCCCTGTCTTTAGCCGGGATGGCTAGCCTGACTGAACTGTCTAACATGCAACAACTTTCATCTTCAGTCCATCTGCTGAACGATGTCCTCTTCATCTTGGCTGGCATAACCTCCAATGCTGCACGCGCTAAATAGTCAGACTCTACCTTACCTGTAACCCCTCCCCTCATTGAAACCAATTCTGCTGCCTGCAGAGCCTCAGAGCTGCCTCCAATAGTGTATCTGCATTCTGCAGAGCCTCAGAGCCAGGAACAAGTCAGACACATTCTACAAACGTGTCTAATGTGAAATATATAAGCATATAAGCAAAACTAGATTTTAGGTCTGTGATGAAAAAGGGCCTCGCGGGAAGGGGGGCCTCGCAAAAAAAAAAAAAATTGTGCCAGGCCCCCCTTCCCGCGAGGCCCTGTGCGACCGCACTGCTCGCACACCCCCTGAGGCGGCCCTGAGGACAACACATCCATTTAAAGAGTGTAGATACAACATAGTACTACTGACACAGTTTTACATTTACATTTTGTCATTTAGCTGACGCTTTTATCCAAAGTGACTTACAAGTTCTGTACGACAAGTCATCAGGAAGGGCACAACTCTATCAGCTGAGTAACAATGTTCATCAAAGTGTTGAGTGCTACAGTGTAGATTAGTATATTAGTGCATGCCAGTAAGGTTAGTTAGGGTTATAAAATGTTTTTCTCATTTCAGAAATTGGTTGAAGAAGTGTGTCTTTAGTCGACGGCGAAAGATTGGACGCGTTTCGGCTGTCCTAACTGTAGCACTTGTCTCACTAACAGTAACAGCTGTTCGCCACGGACCAGTTCTAGGTTCGAATGAGGAGAGGAGTAATATACACAGTTAAAGGAATAGTAGACCAGAGACAAGGTTATACTGTAACAGTGACCGGTAATTTATTCACAACAAGCGCGCTAGCTAGACAATTGCAATACATACAGTGACAGTGAGGTAAAGTGAAGTATCCCTTTTAGGTTCTTTCATTAACCACTCCTTCTTTCAGGAGGGTTAGTTCGATATCAGGTTCTATGTTGATTGGATCAACACATTTGGTTCGGTTCAGACGTCTCTGAGGTTCTCAACAAGAACAAGTTACAGGTTGAAAAAACCCTCAGCTCGGAACTAGGCAAAATCTGCATATGGCTCGCTGATAACAAACTATCATTACACATGGTCAAAACAGAGTCCATTCTCTTCGGTTCAAATAACAAATTCAGCAAGACCGACGGCTTCTCAGTTACAGTGGGTGACAATATTGTCACAAGGAAAGAAGAAATTACCTACCTCATGGTAGGCTTGGGCGGTATGACGGTATTAAGGTATACCAGGGTATTTAGAAATACCTACGGTATTGATTTTCAATACCGTCCATCACCGTCAAAATCACAGATGCGCTTCAGTTTCTATAACAGTGAAACGGAGTTTTGAGTGTAGTGCACACACTGAGTGTAGTGCACACACGCGCCAGCAGAGGGCGAGACCGCTCTAGTGGAGCGAGTGGGTCACAACGGTGTTCACGTTTTACGGTAATGTTGCGACAGTGCTGTGAAAATACCGTAAAGCGTTGTGACGAGAGCAGTGTTGTGGAGCAATCCGTCTCTTATTATATGTGAACTAAAGAGTACAAGGTTTACACAACAGCCCCCACCCGCCTTTTTATTGTATTTGTACCGTCCTGTACTATCCGCTGTCAGCTGTTTATCTCTCTCTGTGAGCTACTGAGCTTGAATAACTAGCGTTAGCTCACGTTAAGTAGCGTTAGCTCTGCGGCTAATATTAGATTACCCTGAACTAAATCAATGACTAGGTTATAAAGCATTCTAAAGAAACTTGAAACTTGAGAAACTTGAAACTCGAGTAGTTTTCACTGCACATAGAAGTAGCCAAACAACGGGAGCATTTCGGGAGCATATGACCAAAACCCAGGCAATTTCTAGCCCTTAAGGAATCAAATAGTCTGCCATGGCTATAGGCTAGATGCTAACGCTAAAACGGTGCGGGACTACCATTCTGAGAGCTGACGATGATTTGTTTACTTGGTAACACGTAACCCCCCCCCCCCCCCCCCCGCTGATGAAAATGAAAGTCATACGGTCAAATACCGTGCACCGGGGTATTATAATATAAAGGTTTGCCGGTTTGAAAATAAGGATACCGCCCAAGCCTACCTCATGGTACCAAAGCACCTCAAAGGCGCTAAAAACAAAATTACAAACATCTCAAAACAAACTGGTCAGACTACTGCTTGACCTTACTCCTAGAACCCACCTCACCCCTGCCCACTTTGACAAACTAGGATGGCTTAGAGTAGACGGCAGAGTACAGCAACTTGCAATGGGCCTGGTCTACAAGATACACTACACGACCAAGGTACCCATGTACATGTCAAAATACTTCCCAAAGGTCAGTGAATACCATGATCACAACACCAGAGGGAGCTCCACAAATCATGTTAAACCCAGATTCGGCTCAAACAAGGGACTAAACATGTTTTGCAATTATGCCACATCAATGTGGAACGCCCTACCCAAAGCTGCAAAGGAATGTGAATCACTACTGTAACTGAGGGGTACAATTCCCTGACTGTATTGATAAGTATGGTATCATTAAACCACTACCGCTTTATGTACTTTAATTACTGGCCATACAGTACATGATATATAAATATAATGAACACTTCCCACAATTAACCGGTTCTACACAAAGTTGTCTTTAAGTATTTATTGCAGCAAAAGGTACATAATACTTCTCGATTATACTTTGAATGCACTTGTAAGGCAAAGGAATGTGCGTAGGCAAATCAACAATGAATGTCCATTCTCTGGTTAAGCAGGAGGTAATTATACAACCTGAATCTTAGGGAATTATATCTATGGTACACTAGTAATATATAGCGGGGATACTGGAAGGGTCCCCCTGGTTGTAAGCCAGCAGGGGTAGAAGATCTGTCGGTAGTAGAGAGTCTGGTCAACGATGACTAAGGAGACTCCAAGTACAGGAGACGGTGCAATAGCCTCTTGATCCACAGACGAATACAGCTGTTCTCCGTAGACTGTAGCTCCACAGTGAAGAAAGCTAGCCGGCCTCAGGCTCTCTGAGGCGCCGACTCGACTTGGCTCCTCGCGGGGTAAATCCAACACGTGCAGGCGTCGGCGATTCTCCGCTCCATAAATCACAGGACCAAAGCAAATATATTCCAGCCGCAAAGGGCTATGTAGTCGTCGGGTAGATTAATCCAGTGTACATGTCCACACGGTTCTCGTCTAGGTCTCCTCGGGTGAAAGCGCCATGAAAGCAGCCCAGCCTGGATAAGAACTCTAGCTAATACGAGGAAGCGTTGGGGATGCTGGTCACTGTAGAACTTTAGCCGCACGATACACTATACACAAATAGACTATTAATGACTTAATAGAAATATGTCGCACTCGACGGTATAGCGCCAAACTCTGACAATTCAGTTATTAATTCGCACGCGGTCTCAATGCTCTATTCTGGGGCCAAACAGGCCATACTTCACCGCACGTTGTATCGTGGGTGAGGCTTCAACTTATTGGGTAACTCTTGACTTCTGACTAAGTAAGACTAAGTGCTAAGTGCTTCTGTATTAACCTGCGCCGTATTTATATGCACGGTGAACAAACTAGTGCCAATCTCATTTCTGTCGCGTATCCCTGGGCAAGGCCGGGCATGTCCAGACATGTCTTGACGGTGACTTTGAACCTGACTCCGGAGGCTGGTCCCTGGCGCCGGTGGACCGCTGTCCAATAGGAAAATGAAATATTATGGTCTGGGCTAAAGGGATATTCCGTGTATATGTACAAGGAATATACAAGGGATATCAAACGATATACAAATACTATGCAATATATATCAATAAATAAATATATATATTCGGTTTAATCTGATCCTTTGTAACAGCCGCCCCCTAATTAGTCCCACCTAATTAGCTAAGCAGAGACAGATTAACCGCACTGTCCACTACTCAATGTCTGTTGTGAGGGGTCGGTCAGTTCACAAAGTCATGGGGTCATGGTCGTCATCGATAGTATCGGGGAGCCTTGGCAGTTCTATTAGCCTCGCCACGGGTCGGGTGTAGATCCGCCCTTGGACGAGCACTTCGGCTGCTCGGACCTTTCCGTCGGCACCGGTGATCACTTTGCTTACGCGGCCAGCCGGCCACATAGCTCGGGGTAGTGACTGGTCGATAATCATGACGACTGTTCCTTCTGTCAAATTGTCTCTCTCTTTCACCCATTTCTGGCGGGTCTGTAGAGACGGTAGATAGTGGAGTAGGAAGCTGTTCCAAAACTTGTCAGCCAATACTTGACTGTACCTCCACATTCTTCGGCCGTTCGCTTCTTCAGGCCTGTACATTGTCTGTGGTAGCGCAGGGTCCAGCCGCCCCATCAAGAGTGTGTTGGGGGTGACTGGGTCGACATCTGCTACATCACTTGAGACGTAACCGAGGGGCTTTGAGTTCAATACTCCCTCGATCTCCGTGAGGACTGTCATTAGGACTTCTTCCGCCACGGTCTGGGCCCCAAGCACGGCGTACAGGGCTGTCTTTATTGAACGTACTTCTCGTTCCCAAGTTCCACCGAAGTGAGGTGCGTTCGGGGGATTAAACTGGAATTCAATCTGGGATGGAGCGAGGTGGGTCTTAAGTTCTGGGCCCATAGCTTGGAAGCTCTCTCTCAGCTCTCTTTCTCCGCCTTTGAAGTTTGTCCCGTGATCAGACAATAATATAGACGGTTTGCCTTTCCGCGATGTGAATCTTCGGAAGGCCATAAGGAATGAGTCTGTGCTCATGGTTGGAAGGAGTTCTATATGCATCGCTCGGGTGGTCATGCATTTGAATACAATACCCCACCGCTTCTCGGTTCCTCTTCCTTTCTTTATATACAGCGGGCCAAAACAGTCCATACCGGTGGAGTGAAAGGGCTTGTCGCCGAGTCGGAGGCGACAGGGAGGTAGGTCAGCCATCCGGGGTATACTGGGCTGCGCTCGCCACTTACGACAGTCTAGACAGGTTCGCTGGAAGCGCCGCACTGCTTCTCTCCCTTGCAGTATCCAATAACGACGTCTGATCTCCGCGAAGACTCTCTCTGCCCCGGCGTGATGCACATCCTCGTCGTATTTCTTTATGATCAGCTCTGTGACCTTGTGTCGGCTGTTTAAGACTATCGGGTACTTGACGTCATCCGGTAAGTCTGGAGCTCTCCGCAGACGACCACCCACTCTGATGAGACCATGGGCGTCGCTCTCGGGGGCTAGGTGGAGCAGTCTGCTGTCTGATGGGACGGGCTTTGCTCCCTGTAGACAGTCTAGCTCATCGGGGAACGAGTCTCTCTGGGCTCGTTGTAGTAGAAGAAGTTCTGCTTCTTCGTAGTCAGCTGCAGTAATGTCAGTAGTGAGCTGAACCTCTGGGTGGTGCCACAGGAATGTCTTTAGCTGCGCACTCTCTAGGGTGAGGCAATCGTCTATGTTGGGGTCTGTGGAGACGAGTGTGTTCAATCCACAGAACATAGATTTCTTGTTTTCTGCCTCCTCTTTACTCGCTTCCCGTGGGGTGGGTGTAGGCCACTCTTCTTCCGGGAGCTTGAGGAACTCTGGCCCGTCACTGTATAGGTTGTGACGGGTGAGGTCATCCAGGGACATTCCCCGGGTGATGACGTCAGCTGGGTTGTGTTTTGTGTCCACATACCTCCAGCTTGCTACTTCTGTTAAATCTTGAATCTCTGTGACTCTGACTCCCACGAAGACCTTGTATCTGCACGAATCAGACCGGATCCATGTGAGTACTGTCGTGGAGTCTGACCACAAGATTGTTCTTTGCACCGGAATGGTGAGTTCACGTTGGATTAACGTGGCGAGTTGCGCTCCTGCTAGGGCTGCGCAGAGCTCTAGACGCGGGATAGATTGTTGCTTTCGTGGGGCTAGGAGCCAGGATGAAAGCAGTATGTATTTCTCCTCCCTCCTCTCGGGCACGCAAGTAGGCCACCGAACCGTAGGCTACTTCGGAGGCGTCGCTGAAGACGTGCAGGTCCATCTGGCACGTCTCCGGCCTCACTGTGGGTGGGAAGTAGCTGCAGCGTATGTTGACACCTGGGAGTGAGCTGAGTTCCGTCTCCCACTCTCTCCATGTGGATGCAAGGTGTTCGGGTATGGGGTCGTCCCAGCCCTGGTCCTTGTCCCATAACGCTCTTACAATCATCTTTGCCCTGGTGGTGTAAGGTAGAATACATCCCAACGGGTCATATTGTCTGGCGAGTGTTCTGTATACACTCCGTCTGGTGGTCGGTAGTGCAGTCGACCTTCCCTGCTCCTTGGTCAGGGGTGTGTGTTTATAATGGAGCGAGTCTGTTTTGAAGCGCCAGACTAGTCCTAATGTCATTTCTTGGGCTTCTCCTGGGATGGTCGCCATCCAGGTCTCGCTGCTTGCTGCCTTGTCCTCGGGGGAGAGGCTGCGCAATACTTGCGGGTCGCTGCTGGCCCACTGCCTGAGATCAAAGCCGCCTTTGATCAGGGAGGCGCGGAGCTTGAGTAGAAGGGCCTCGGCTTCTTCTGGCGTCGAGACGCTTTGCAGACAGTTGTCCACGTAGAAACTATTTCCTACACTTTGTCGGACCTCTTCATCAGCTGCTGGGTCCTCTGCGACGTGTTTTTGCAGTGCAAACGTAGCACAGCATGGGCTGCATGTGGTTCCGAAAGGGAGGACTTCCCATTGATAGATGGCTGGTTGCTCATCCCCGATCCTCTCTCTCCATAGGAACCGCAGCAGGGGCTTGTCCTCTGGGTTGAGGCTGCGCAATACTGGGGGGTCGCTGCTGGCCCGCTGCCGGAGATCAAAGCCGTCTTTGATCAGGGAGGCGCGGAGCAGCGCACGACGTCGCCAGTCAATTTTCTTTATGTGTCCCGCTGTGATTCACTTGTTAATCTCAGCGCGGTACACAGTCTCTTGAGCGGGGTCTCTGGCTAGGCGCCGCTCTGTGTTCAATAGATACCGCTCCGTCGCTTCTTTTGGGGCGTGGAAGGTAGGCATACCCTCTCGCCTCAGGAGTGGAGTTGCGTATCTCATCACTCCGTTGACTTTGAATCTCTTTGTCCCTTGCTCGAGGAGGGCTATAGCGTAAATGTCTTCCTCGGAACGAATGTCTTTCTTTTCGTTCTTAAAGGGCATTGTCTCTAGTGTCCATAGCCTCTCGACATGCTGTAGGAGGGTGGTGTCTTCTTCTGTCACTCTGGAGTGGAGGCAGTTAGTGGCTGCTGTTCGGTTAAGAGACTTAGCGAGGGGGCCTTGTAATGTCCATCCTAGGCGGGTCTCGACTGCTGCAGGACAGCCTCTGGGCCCTGTGTGGACCCGGTCTATCGGGACTATGCGGTCTGCATGGTCGGAGCCTATCAGCAGGGTCGGGGTGGCACCGTCTATGAGCGGGATAGGTAGTTGACGCAGGTGCACATATTTATCCATCAGCTTGGCGATGGGGTAGGTGTACTGCGACAGGCCTATTTCTTGGCTGGTGAAAGCATTAGTAATCCTATACCGTCTCTCTGGCTGCCCGCTTCCTGCGATAGTGAAGGAGACATTCTCGCCCTTTATCGTCTTTAGATCTCTTCTTATTGTCCGAATCGTCATCTGGTTTTCGCTCCCCCGCAGCCCCAGCTGGGCCGCAGCGGACGCGAGGAGAAGGGTCTTCTCTGACCCGTCGTCAAGGACGGCGTAAGTGTCCATGACCTTGTCTTGGTAACTCAGTGTTACGCGGACCACCTTTAAGAGCACCCGGGCGCCCCCGCTGCTGGCGGGGTCAATGTACATAACACTTGCCTTTGTGCTGCTTGAGGGTGCAGGCTTTCTTCTGTTACTGTCGTGTAGGACATCTAGGTGGGCTCCGTCACACCGACTACACCTCTTCTTTAAGCGGCAATCGGCTGCCATGTGACTGCGCGCACATCGGTAACAGCGTCGGTTGGACTTTATCCATTGACTCACCTCGTCGGCGGTCATCTTCTTGAACGTGTCACATTGTGACAACCAGTGTTCCTTTTCGCAGTACGGGCACACCATCTTCCACTTCTCTTTCATCGAGGGGGTACTGTGGTTCTTGCTGCTCGGTACTGATTCTGATTGGTGCATGACGGTCACCAATCTTCGGCCATCGTTTGCTCACCTAGGTCCCTCTCTGGAGCTTGGGGTGCTCCGCATGAACGTATCCAACCGTAGGCTGTTGACTTCTCTCGCCAGGAAGTCGGCTAGGTCTAGGAGGGATGGCTCGGGACCGTTAGGATCACGGTGGTCTCTTTGCCGCCTGAAGCGCTCTTGTCGGGCGGGCGGAAGCTTCTCTAAAATCCTCTCGACATTAGAGTTTGCGTACAGTTCGTGCATACCCTTTTCTCTTTGCGCCCCCAGCATCCCTACCAGGGATTGTACCTTGATAGACAGGTCATCTAGTGAGCGATTGTCTGTGGCTGGGGGTAGGCGGTCAATATGCCTTATCTCTTGTATTACGTAGTCCCATATGCGTCCATATCTTTGGTCGAGTGCTGCTAGAGCCGCTGTGTATGGGGTAGTAGAGGTGGCATAGGCCAGCGCTATATTGTGCGCTCGGGGCACCTTGAGGTGCTTCAGTAGGATAGCATACTTGTACGGTTCATCAGCTACATCGGACATCATTGTCTCTAAGCACATTCGTAGCTCCGTGTACTGTGCTCTGTTCTCGTGGGTGAAGTCCGGAAACGTCGGTGTGCCAATGTATGATGCCATGAATGGCTGGCACATCGGTGAGCGTTGGAAGAGAGGCCTCCTAGGCGAGTCTCCTCTTACGCCTCTTGGTGGGCTGGTACCTGCTGGGTACCATGGCCCGCATATCCAGGTGCTATTCCTCGGGGCTGGTCGTGCGTCAAGCTCACCCGTGAATTGAGTCGGGGGTCTGTAGCGCAGAGCCGCGGGGGTAGAGCCTGGGCTGTACTGGACCTCCTGGTCCTGTGGAGTACTGTGCTGCTGTCGGGCTTGACTCTCCTCCTCTCCCTCTGGCAGGTCCTCTAGATCCTGTAGTCGTCTATTTAGCCTCTCCGCGGTGTAGACCGTTTCTTCCTTGTAGCTGGGTCTCGCGTGGACCGGTCGGGGAAGGAGTTCGGAGGGGGGTATAGGCTCTCTCTGGTGGTCGGGCTCAGGGTCGCTTGATCGGGTAGGGGAGGGTGCCCTTGACCCTTGTCTTGACGAGGCCCTGGAACCCCGTGCGGAGGGAGGGGGTGTTGCCCTGGTGTTCAGCTGCTCCATTATCTGCGCTTGTAATCGGTCGCGCTCGGCTTCGCGCTTGGTGAGAGCGAGGTCGCGCTCTGCTTCTCTTTGGGCACCGGCAGCGGCGCGCTGGGCTTCGGCCCGGTCCCTTGCCATATTCTCTTCCGTCTGAAGGCGTCTAATCTCTAGACGTATACGATCTTCTTCGCTCCGTTGCTGCGCCTGAAGGCGTTCTCTTTCCATGGAAGAATGTTCGCGCTCACTAAGCGTCTGTGCTTGGAGTCGATCGCGCTCTGTTGAGGCTGCTAGGCTGGCGAGGAATGCCTGTGCCAGCATCTTGTCCGCCTCGCTGGGGGAAGACGCTGGTTGAGGTGATCCGCTCCTGGCAGTACTCGTTGGAGATCTGTTCTCCTGTGGCGAGTCCTGGAGATCCATCTCCGGGGTGCTCTCCTCTTCTTGTAGCGGGTAGAGTTCCATCCCTGGAGAGCTGTCTTTATCCTGGAGCTCTCCGGGGACTACTTCTTCGGTCTTGGCGGGGGGTAAAGTCGTGTCAGGTCCCTCCTGGTCCCTACCGTGAGCTTGGTCAGTTACGTTAGAACCCACTAGGGCCTCTATTGGCGGGGTAGCCTGGGCGATAGGGTCGGACATAATTTTACTATCTACTTTTTCCGCGTTTACCGTCTGTAGAAGGCTAGGTAGTATATTGGCAACGTAATCCTCTAAGTACTGAGGTGTCTGCCGTCTACGCTGCGGGCGATCTACTTTAGGAGAACCGTTTTGTGGAGTGTTCATCATAGGCCATGTCAATATTAATACCACTATATTAATATTACACTAGTTACCCTCCGGCTCGAAGGACCAATTGTAACTGAGGGGTACAATTCCCTGACTGTATTGATAAGTATGGTATCATTAAACCACTACCGCTTTATGTACTTTAATTACTGGCCATACAGTACATGATATATAAATATAATGAACACTTCCCACAATGAACCGGTTCTACACAAAGTTGTCTTTAAGTATTTATTGCAGCAAAAGGTACATAATACTTCTCGATTATACTTTGAATGCACTTGTAAGGCAAAGGAATGTGCGTAGGCAAATCAACAATGAATGTCCATTCTCTGGTTAAGCAGGAGGTAATTATACAACCTGAATCTTAGGGAATTATATCTATGGTACACTAGTAATATATAGCGGGGATACTGGACGGGTCCCCCTGGTTGTAAGCCAGCAGGGGTAGAAGATCTGTCGGTAGTAGAGAGTCTGGTCAACGATGACTAAGGAGACTCCAAGTACAGGAGACGGTGCAATAGCCTCTTGATCCACAGACGAATACAGCTGTTCTCCGTAGACTGTAGCTCCACAGTGAAGAAAGCTAGCCGGCCTCAGGCTCTCTGAGGCGCCGACTTGACTTGGCTCCTCGCGGGGTAAATCCAACACGTGCAGGCGTCGGCGATTCTCCGCTCCATAAATCACAGGACCAAAGCAAATATATTCCAGCCGCAAAGGGCTATGTAGTCGTCGGGTAGATTAATCCAGTGTACATGTCCACACGGTTCTCGTCTAGGTCTCCTCGGGTGAAAGCGCCATGAAAGCAGCCCAGCCTGGATAAGAACTCTAGCTAATACGAGGAAGCGTTGGGGATGCTGGTCACTGTAGAACTTTAGCCGCACGATACACTATACACAAATAGACTATTAATGACTTAATAGAAATATGTCGCACTCGACGGTATAGCGCCAAACTCTGACAATTCAGTTATTAATTCGCACGCGGTCTCAATGCTCTATTCTGGGGCCAAACAGGCCATACTTCACCGCACGTTGTATCGTGGGTGAGGCTTCAACTTATTGGGTAACTCTTGACTTCTGACTAAGTAAGACTAAGTGATAAGTGCTTCTGTATTCACCTGCGCCGTATTTATATGCACGGTGAACAAACTAGTGCCAATCTCATTTCTGTCGCGTATCCCTGGGCAAGGCCGGGCATGTCCAGACATGTCTTGACGGTGACTTTGAACCTGACTCCGGAGGCTGGTCCCTGGCGCCGGTGGACCGCTGTCCAATAGGAGAATGAAATATTATGGTCTGGGCTAAAGGGATATTCCGTGTATATGTACAAGGAATATACAAGGGATATCAAACGATATACAAATACTATGCAATATATATCAATAAATAAATATATATATTCGGTTTAATCTGATCCTTTGTAACAACTACCCACTTTCAAAGAACACCTATGGGAGACTGCAATTCGAAACTGGCCCCTGTAAATGTCCTAACCCAACCCAATGTACAGTAAATGACCAAGTATGGTTTTGTCAATATTCCAATGTACAGTTTTGCTTGTACAGTTGTACAGTGTCCCACCCCACCCACCCAACCACCTCCAATGTACAGCCCCCCCCCCCACCTACCCTCCAATGTACAGTTTCTACGTCAAATGTATATACTCTCTTTTCTGGACTCTTTTGGTATCACAAACAGTACTGTATTTGCAAATCTGACATGTCATAAATGTATAGATGTAGCAGTACTGTCTATCATATATGTTATGATGAATTGAAAATGGGGGACCTTGATGTAAACAAGACAAAAGTCTTTCTCTGGTCTGCATCCCCTTACCAATTGTATGTATTGAGCTGTACTGTACTGTACCCATTCTGCAATCTGTTAATAAAGTTTTCAATCAATCAATTTTCAATCAATCACTAGCTAAAAGCTAGGTTTAAAGTTGGACATTAGATCCCTTTTTCATGAGTAACTCATTATCTTTCTTTTGCAATTGCAGATCAGTAAACTCTATAACAGTTTATCATTCAGTAAACTCTATATCAGTTTATCATTTCAATAGGTAAGTGTTTAAACATATTAATTTAAACATTTAAGTGTGCAGGGAATGCAAGTACCTTATTAGGTGAAATTACCCTTTAAACTCTTCCTTTGCAGGTGTAATACGAACAAAGTACCAGTAGAAATATTCAAGGTTATACGAATGCAAATACCTTATCAGGTGAAATGACCCTTTAAACCATCTTTCTGGGTGCATTTACCCTTTAACTCTCCCTTCTTACAGGAGAAATATCAGTACCCATATATACAATGTGCATCAATCAAAATACAATATCAAAATACAAAAGGTGAAACGGGGTCAAAAGCCCTTGGAAGTCCTTGTGATCTTGTTCAATCAGTTCGTATCATAGAAAAGGATATGATGGTTCTTGGAAGTTCTTGTGACTCAAGTTCAATTAGTTCGTTAATTCCTGATCCACTTCCTCACTGGGAATGAGGAAGGTAATTCACAATCCTACCAGGCTGTTGAGGCAACAGGGTGTTGAGGCAACAGGGGTAACAGATCAGGCGCCGGGTATAGCCCTGATCTAGATCTGGGGTTCAGTGGGTTGGCTCGCCATCTTGTGTCGGTCCGGCACACTGCCTCGTCCCGCGTGGGCACACGTGATGAGTGGTGGTCGGTCGGGACTCCTGGGAACTCTTCCCGGGGGTGGAACGGGGTGCTAGAAAAACCTGGCCAAAACCGCTTCCGGAAGTGGTATGCTCTTTAACTGCAACAACTTCTTCGGTTTTGTAACTAGGGGAATATTTTATGACTGTTTGATAACTATTTCGTGGCGCTAGTCCATCTCGGTTCAATCAGCATTCAGCTGCGTCAGCTTCCGTCAATCTACAATCTCATCTGCCGTATGGTAAGGGCGTAAGGCTCACCTGCCGTACGGCAAGGCGTGGACTGTTGTGACACCTATCTCGCGTCATGAGGTAACTTAAAGGGGCAGTGAGGCAATTCAAAGGATTTGGTCAAAACGTTGCTAATCTCATATGAATATACATATAACCACGGCTACGTGGTGCAGTGGGCAAGGCGCTCACCACGAATACTGGAGACGCTGGGTTCGCCTGTTCGAGCCCAGCGCTCCACATTGCTTTCAGTTTAGCTGGTCGTCCGTACTAATACACATTGGCAGTATTAGGGGGTGGGAAACTGATGGGTGGGGATCGGGCGTTGTGGACAGCGACTCCTACAGGTCGGTTGGTGCGCCTGCGCAGTAGAATCAGGAAGCGATGGGGGCGGCGCCCCTCCAAAGAGCAGACCCCTGACGCTGAAAGATCGCGCCGCGCAGGTGAAAAGATGCGACTGCTGTTACCTCGAGTATCGGAGGGGACTCGTGCTATGTATGACTTAGTCCACATTGCAGCCGGCTTGTGGGAGGCAAGAAACAGCGTTCGAGACAGGGGAGGGTTGAATTGGATGATACGAAATTGGGATGGGAGAAAAATAGAAAAATGGGAGAAAAAGTGGATACAAAAAAATAATATACATATAACCCAATAACATTAACTATTTATGTTCTTACACAATATCATTAACTATTTATGTTCTTATTCAATGGCATTAACTATTTATGTTCCTATAACTAAATAGTTATGAATCTGAAACCTGCGTTACATCACTGTGGTGGGAAGTTCGTTCCACCATTGTGGGGCAAGGAATTGTTATATATCGCATAGCTCCGCTCTGCGTCTACTGCAATACTCTTCCATATCAGTATTAGCACTGAATACATTTTCACATGCACCTTTACATACCTCATATGCCTGGCCACACCCCCATCCGCTCCTCTACATAAGCAGGGGTGTAGCCATACTAACAGCTCCTTCCTTAGTTTTCACCACGTGAAGTGCCTGCATGTACCACACTTTGAGATTGCTGAAATATTGAAGAAGGGAATAGGAGCTACGATGAAGGAGCTACGTTGACATTATATCTTTGTTTTCTCTCTCACTATTTTCGAGGAAATACAGCGATAATGACTTCGCCACTGGGGTGTCTAGAAGATGATGATCATTCTGACCTCCACCGGCATTTTCGTATTAGGGGCTCGCGTCGCTGGTCTAATCCCCACCTGCATTCCTCCAAGCTGCAGCTGGACAGGTATTACCTCCGCTGCTGCAGTTGGACTTTGCTTGAGAGGCGTGCGGCTGTTGTGAGAGCTAGCTGCCTCTCCGGGTGAGTGATGGTTTTGATATGCGAGCGCCAGTTGTGTTGCTATGGGGGGAATGGCTACACGATTTACGAAAGCCGGCTCCAGGTTGTTACCCTTTTTTCTGCTTCTTAGCGGCGTGGAGAGGGTCCTAGTTTGACGCCCACGCTACATGAGCTCCTCTTCGGGAGCTCTATTTGCCTGGGACCGTGTCCGAATCTGCGGTTCAAACCCCCGGATTTCTGGACGAACGGATTCTCTCTGTCGCCGTGCGAGGCCCCACCTTTCAAGATGAAAGTTACCCAGCGCGAGGGAAGTGGGTTTGGTGTTTCGTTATAAGAATTTCTCCACACTCTAGTCGGCTGCAGCCCATGAGGGAATTGTGCCGGCACCGCTGTGTCTGTTAACACTTTGGATGCCATGCCATGTTTTCCTTTTTACCCCCTTGATGCCCAAACCCACTCCAATGTTAACTTAATATCGCCTAATCTATGTTTTAAATTATGGCTATGTGTCTAATCTGCCCGTCGCTTATCAAAGACTCATTTTCCAGTCAACATTGTCATGGCAGATTGTTTTTTTATCGCTTAATTTCCGTTTGATAGCATTTTGAAAACCACTCGTTTTCGCGGAAAAAACAACCCTATGATGATAATCGTCTTTTACTGGAATATTCCAGAACATTGTCATTTGTCGGCCTATTTATGAATCGTTTTCAAATAAACGCTAGATGATCGATAGTATATGTGTGCGCACACACGCTCGTGCCGCGCGCTGATAATCGCTGCTCTTATTTCCTGATGGCTTTTACAGTGAAACAGCAATATCACATATAGTGGAAACGCTTATATCTCCGTGAAAACGAGTCTGATTATCCTAAGACTGATAACATAGATTCCTTACCTAACATCAGATGGTATCCAAATGGTTTATTCCAATTTCCGATCGCCATTCGAAAAAATTGATAATTGTATTGATCCACCGTGTGTACAGTAGAACACATATTCGCCGTGGCACCAAGGTTCCAGAATGAACTCTGGTAGACCCCGGTTACATCAGTGAGTAGTAAAATGTGGAGTCAGAAATCCGTTCTCCCATTCACTTTCATTGAGTCCAATCCAAAAGGGTGATTTACCATCTGGGAGACGATAGGGGGCGCTTTTTTCACATCTGAGCGCCGGCGGTGCCTGGATATCCAACGGTAGGCTCGCTTGATGCAATATGATTTCAGATCGCTAATAAAAAAAAAAAAAAGGTGATGGGCATTCAAAGTGTTAATTAATCACCGTTCTGAAAACTGTGTTGACTTCTTTCCTCTTCTCTCTTCGGATGAGGAGAGGGACAGACGGCGGCTGTCTGAAGTGTTGGCCTATATTGTTCTCTCGTTGTACAGTTTCGGTGATAGCTGCTTGGCTTGTGTTCTAGCTGGGTTGTGCTACCTGTTAGCCAGTTAGCTGTTAGCTGCGGCGCTAGCTCTGTATGCTCGCTCGGCTGGGAACGTTAGCCTGATGCTACCAGTTAGCCTGGAGTTAGCTGTTAGCTTATGCTACATCGTTGAACATTAGCCGTGAGAATAGCAGGCCATAACACTCTGACTACGACATCATCTTTGACAGAGGATGTAGTCGGCCCTACACCATGATCGGCTGTTGGAGGGGGGCGTCTTAGCTTCTTTTGCCCCGCCAGCAAGGACTTTCGTCAACGTGGAGACCAGTGTTGCGTCCTCTCAGCCTGCGTTCATAGGTGCAGGTAAGGGTCCTTTGGACACTTAACGCCTCTTCCTTCCTTCCCTTCTGAATGTTTTGTAATAACGATGTTTTTTTCCAAAACGTATGTTGCTTCACTACATTTGGGGATGCGACATGTGTTGTATGTGAATTGTCTTGATCGCTGGTATAGCTTTCTCTCTACCTAGAAAACGGCGTTGTTTTTTATGTGAGTAAAAATGAACTGGTTTTGTGTATGATGAGAAGTTGTGTGTTCATGTAACGTTAGGCAACGTAGTTGAGCTCACAACTGGCTGGGTTAATAACCCTGCAAAGCTATGCATAGTGGCATGTGATCGAGGAGTGAGTCCCTCTCTCAGCTTGTGATGACAATAAACAGGTGGCGTGTTCAACCGAGTCGTATCAGGGGTAAGGTGGTGAGGGGTGGTCCCCCGGTTTTCCCCTGGGCCCCCCCCCCCCTCCCCTCAAACATGATTTTGTTTACAATATATTGTTTCACTATGTTTGTGGGGATACGGTGTAACCCCTCAGCTTCTGCTGGGGTTGTACTCCTGCTTAAAGAAGCAATTTTTTTCTAGAAAAGATTGTTTGGTCGCTGTCATGTGGACTTAGCAAGGCCTGTGGCCAGTACTTAATCGAGGACTTGTGTCTTCTCTCGTTATGAAAAACGGCGTTCCTCTTACGGTAGTGAGAGTGTACTTTTGCCTTTTTTGTTGTGATGGAGGGTTGTGTGTGTCGTTAAGATCCACAACTGGGTTAGGTGTTGGCCTACAGAAGTCACATGTGTAAGCTCTTGTACCGGGGCCCTTAAAGGGGCCCTCTCTTGGTCTGTGTTTTTCTTCCTTTGAAAAATTCAGATGGCAGGTTCGCACATGAGTCTATGTGAAGCTGTTAACGCTTCATGTAGCACGCTATGACTGGTGTCATGGCTCTGCTTTGTCATTGCATCGTATCAGGGGTGAGGGGTCATGAGGGGGTGAACTGGTAAAACCTTCCTCCCCTTTTTCTGATTGGTCAGGGGTCAAAACCTCCTGTTCTTCGGGCTTCCTGTCACGTTGCTGGATCAGCGCGTCACAGGGTAGGGAGGCAGGGGGGAGGGAGTTTCCTGGTCCCACGCCATATTGGGCGGTGGGCCACGGAATTCCCCCCACCATAGAGTACGTCACTGGGCGCATTTCTATTGGTTAGACTTCCATGAGTTATTCAGGCTCCATGTTGTGGACCTCTGTTACAGGGAGCTGTGTCTGTTAACACTTTGGATGCCATGCCATGTTTTCCTTTTTACCCCCTTGATGCCCAAATCCACTCCAATGTTAACTTAATATCGCCTAATCTATGTTTTAAATTATGGCTATGTGTCTAATCTGCCCGTCGCTTATCAAAGACTCATTTTCCAGTCAACATTGTCATGGCAGATTGTTTTTTTATCACTTAATTTCCGTTTGATAGCATTTTGAAAACCACTCGTTTTCGCGGAAAAAACAACCCTATGATGATAATCGTCTTTTACTGGAATATTCCAGAACATTGTCATTTGTCGGCCTATTTATGAATCGTTTTCAAATAAACGCTAGATGATCGATAGTATATGTGTGCGCACGCACGCTCGTGCCACGCGCTGATAATCGCTGCTCTTATTTCCTGATGGCTTTTACAGTGAAACAGCAATATCACATATAGTGGAAACGCTTATATCTCCGTGAAAACGAGTCTGATTATCCTAAGACTGATAACATAGATTCCTTACCTGACATCAGATGGTATCCAAATGGTTTATTCCAATTTCCGATCGCCATTCGAAAAAATCGATAATTGTATTGATCCACCGTGTGTACAGTAGAACACATATTCGCCGTGGCACCAAGGTTCCAGAATGAACTCTGGTAGACCCCGGTTACATCAGTGAGTAGTAAAATGTGGAGTCAGAAATCCGTTCTCCCATTCACTTTCATTGAGTCCAATCCAAAAGGGTGATTTACCATCTGGGAGACGATAGGGGGCGCTTTTTTCACATCTGAGCGCCGGCGGTGCCTGGATATCCAACGGTAGGCTCGCTTGATGCAATATGATTTCAGATCACTAAAAAAAAAAAAGAAAAAAAAATAGTATCTCGTGATGGGCATTCAAAGTGTTAATTAATCACCGTTCTGAAAACTGTGTTGACTTCTTTCCTCTTCTCTCTTCGGATGAGGAGAGGGACAGACGGCGGCTGTCTGAAGTGTTGGCCTATATTGTTCTCTCGTTGTACAGTTTCGGTGATAGCTGCTTGGCTTGCGTTCTAGCTGGGTTGTGCTACCTGTTAGCCAGTTAGCTGTTAGCTGCGGCGCTAGCTCTGTATGCTCGCTCGGCTGGGAACGTTAGCCTGATGCTACCAGTTAGCCTGGAGTTAGCTGTTAGCTTATGCTACATTGTTGAACATTAGCCGTGAGAATAGCAGGCCATAACACTCTGACTACGACATCATCTTTGACAGAGGATGTAGTCGGCCCTACACCATGATCGGCTGTTGGAGGGGGGCGTCTTAGCTTCTTTTGCCCCGCCAGCGAGGACTTTCGTCAACGTGGAGACCAGTGTTGCGTCCTCTCAGCCTGCGTTCATCGGTGCAGGTAAGGGTCCTTTGGACACTTAACGCCTCTTCCTTCCTTCCCTTCTGAATGTTTTGTAATAACGATGTTTTTTTCCAAAACGTATGTTGCTTCACTACATTTGGGGATGCGACATGTGTTGTATGTGAATTGTCTTGATCGCTGGTATAGCTTTCTCTCTACCTAGTGTCGTGAATTTATCTAAATGAAACAGAAAAACTGAACAATATACTTAGTGATTAAAACACGGTTAAAGATTACTTTCCCAGACTGCATCCAAATCAAAATCTATAGCCAAACTCCAGGACAGATCTGCCGTCAGGGCTGAGCACAGATGGTGGTTCACTGATAAGGCAAAGGACTGTTTATGACGTTAGGGTACATTCTACCGGTTCAGAATAGCACCTTATCAGATGAGGTTAGCAGCTGTGTTTAGGAATGGCCATCTCAAACAGATGGAGGAAGGAACTAATTATCTTAGAAACAAGAAACCAACTGAAAATAACAGTTGAGATCAAAGGTCATATTGACACTAAGCTAAAGCAATTTCAGGTTACGACGGCAGCTGCTGACTAAGGTACAGAGGTCAGAAAGGTGACACAGACTATTTGAGAATCTCCCATTTCACATCCAAGTAGAAATGCCACCAGTTAAAACAGTGCAATCAATAATGTACTAACAGGGAGCTGTCATACCAAATTACCTTTGATAATAGGTTTAGCAAGCCAGAAAAGTTGACGATAAGTGAACCGAATACAAAGACATCGTTTGTTAATTAATGTTAATACTGAACCAAATACTTAGTGCTAAAATAGAGCTACAACCTAGATTACAGATTACTTTAGAATAGGAAAATACCCCCGTAGGATGAAACAATCAAATAAAGTTTGATTTCATTAGTAACATGGACATAACTCTTAAAACTATGAGGAAAACGGTAGTTACAATAAAGAATAAACTCTAGAATAATAAAGGATAAAAGAACCATGACATAGGACTCTTTATTGGTTATTCAGAGACCAAATATTCTATTTTCTGTTGAAAGACGTATATGCTATTATCTGTGAATCGAGAGCCAGTCTGTCTTCCCAAGTTAGACTGTGTAAACATTGTGTCAGAAGAACATGAGGACGTGTCACTCATTGAACGGATCCCCTAATAAGGTAATGACTAACTGCTAAACAGCCCGGCAGATTCTATTGTGAAAATGGTGTGTCAGCATACCAGGCTGACGTGTCATGACGTGTCATCGAGCGAGGAGATCCTTTTGGCCAATGGAGAAGCCCGACCCCTGAGACACACGTCTTGGGGGAGTTCCTTCTTTTTCCCTATAAGCAGGGCTGATGGAGATGGACAGAAGGACGGAGCCTGAGGAGAGCGAGACACACACAGGCGGAGAGAAGGATCCTGGAGAGAGACTGAGACACGGACCTGGAGATGGACTGAGAGACCGGCCTGGAGACCTCGAGAGCCGAGCCGGAGACGCACAGAGCTATGGACCCAGACGATGATAGATGATCGCCTCGCAGCAGGAGAGCCTGCCCCCGAGGATAGACGAAACCAAGCGCTCCCAACCCGCTGAGGATCCGAAAGCAAGGTTGCCTTGGCGACCACCACAAAGAGAGGCCGCGTGTTGTCATGGGAAACCCGAGAGACAACAAACACCACCACCGGAGAAACGGCTCTGATCGGCCCTAGCTGATCAGATCATGGACAGAACTGCCACACCAAAGAGACGATTAGATTGAAGTAAAGAGCTTGTACTTGTTTTGATTCATAAGCTGTGGTTTATTTAGAAATGGAAATAAACACTGCAGTTTGTTTGATTGGACCACCTCGTCAGCTTCTTTCCTTAATTGAACCGAACATCTGAAATACCAAACAATGCAGAGGAAAAGGGTAAAAGACTATACGATCACAGAACTTAGATATAGGTATAAATGAAGATAGTATACTTCACTAGAAAACGGCGTTGTTTTTGACGTGAGTAAAAATGAACTGGTTTTGTGTATGATGAGAAGTTATGTGTTCATGTAACGTTAGGCAACGTAGTTGAGCTCACAACTGGCTGGGTTAATAACCCTGCAAAGCTATGCATAGTGGCATGTGATCGAGGGGTGAGTCCCTCTCTCAGCTTGTGATGACAATAAACAGGTGGCGTGTTCAACCGAGTCGTATCAGGGGTAAGGTGGTGAGGGGTGGTCCCCGGTTTTCCCCTGGGCCCCCCCCCCCCTCCCCTCAAACATGATTTTGTTTACAATATATTGTTTCACTATGTTTGTGGGGATACGGTGTAACCCCTCAGCTTCTGCTGGGGTTGTGCTCCTGCTTAGAGAAGCAATTTTTTTCTAGAAAAGATTGTTTGGTCGCTGTCATGTGGACTTAGCAAGGCCTGTGGCCAGTACTTAATCGAGGACTTGTGTCTTCTCTCGTTATGAAAAACGGCGTTCCTCTTACGGTAGTGAGAGTGTACTTTTGCCTTTTTTGTTGTGATGGAGGGTTGTGTGTGTCGTTAAGATCCACAACTGGGTTAGGTGTTGGCCTACAGAAGTCACATGTGTAAGCTCTTATACCGGGGCCCTTAATAATTATACTCTTCGGAGTTGTGGGATATTTTCAATGTTTTAGCTAATTTTGATTTAAATGGTATAATTCCCATTTTAAAATGTTTTATCATGGTATGTTTGGTATCTTTTTTTTCAGCACAGCCTCACATATATGACCTGACAGTTAGTTTTCATACTGCATAATACTGTATATACTGTATACTGTATACTGTACAACACAAAACACAAAATCGGATTGAGAAAATGTGTTCTTTTTACTATGAACCAATGCAAACATATTCAATCAAGCATATAAAACAGTGGAAATGCCCCCTCAGGTAGCATATTTGCATAAACAAAAGAGAACAGGGCAGAATTCAATTCAAAAACAAGTATTTTCTTCATACACAGGTAATAAACCCAGACGAAATTTAGATTCTCAACTGGAAAATCTCACCATCATGCTTTTTTTAGAAATAGTCAGTAAAAAAGTAAGTAAAAGTAAAAAAAAGAAAAAAAAATAGCATCATTATGGAATGTAACTAAAGTAATGTGCAATAAAAATACTTGTAAAAAGTTAAAGTAAAGAGGAATATTCAATATACATATATACACTATATAGACTACTGTAGACTACTGTACATCATATGTGTGTGTGTGTGTGTGTGTGTGCGACATTGTACTGTGCTGTCCTGTGTGCTCAACTGTGCCACAATTCGAAACAGTTTCGGCCAATGACGAGACAGAGGGCTACATCACAGCGCTTGCATTTCCAGGGAGTCAGGGTCCTTTTCCCCCCTTTGTGACACTGCTGGCAGATCCTGCGCCCATGTGTGGCTTTCTGTCTGACGTCCTCTGTAGGTGCTGCGATGGCAACAGGGAGATGCTCTACCTTCCTGTCAAGAGGAGCTAGTGTGATGTCCACGCCACACAACTCACGCGCTATCTCGCACATGAAGTCCTTGTGAGTCATGTGTGCCTCCTGTTTTGCCTTACTGATTTCACAGTGGAGGATGTAGGCGTTGGTGCTCGCGATGTCCACAAAGTGGAAGAACATGGTCCGGTACCAGTGGGAAGTTCTGCGGTGTGTGGAGTAGTACTGGATCAGCTGGTCTGAAAGGTCAACTCCGCCCATGAATTTGTTGTAGTGAATCATGGTGGTGGGACTACGAAACATCTTGATCGTCCAGACCCCATGCACCTTCAAGATTCAAGAGATTCAAGAGATTCAAGAGTTTTATTCATCACATACATAACAGGCATACAGTGAAATGCGGGTGGCCATGCCCGCTTTGATTGTGCAATAATACAAAATAATAAGACATAATAAACAGGTATAAAAATACATAAAGCATATACCTTTACTCTCCTCTGGACCATTTCTGTAGGTTGAAGGACCGCTGGGTGGACGGTGGAGCACGCAGACACCTAGACAGAATAGAATAGAATAGAAATTAATCATCCACAGGGACATTTTACACTACAAATCGCTCACAGTAGAGGGTACATGGTGTGTACAGTATGTGTTGTGTACAGTGTGTGTTGTGTACAGTATGTACAGTATATGTTGTGTACAGTGACCGTGGTCAGGTAGAGTACATACCTCCTTTGTGTCCATCCACTTGGTGAAGACCAGGGACCCCTCTCTGATCCATCTAATGGAGCCTCTCTCCGACTTCTGGGTGAGGGCATTTGGTCTGCCCTTGGGACACCCTTTCCGGTTGTCCCTGTATGTACCACAGGCTCCAAACTTCATGGCAAGCAAGGCCAAGAACAGCTTGGGACTGGAGTAGTAGTTGTCGACGTAGATGTGGTATCCAGTCCCAAGGTACGCTGGCTGAATAATAATAATAACAATAATACATCAATTAGGTATAGCACTTTTCCAAATGCTCAAAGACACTTTACAGAGCAAAATAAACAATAGTTTTAGTAGAAAAAATATTATACCTGAATGAGATCGACAACGGCATCATAGGTCAGACCGTGTGCAGTTGTCGGCTTGTGTTTTTTGCCGAGGTAGATGTTGAAATTCAGCGTGTAGCCGTTATCGGAGTCGGCCAGCACAAACAGCTTGATCCCCCGTTTTATTGGCTTGTCCTTAATGTACTGGGTGGGTAGGTAGGTAGGTAGGTAGATAGATAGATAGATAGATAGATAGATAGATAGATAGATAGATAGATAGATAGATAGATAGATAGATAGATAGATAGATAGATAGATAGATAGATAGATAGATAGATAGATAGATAGATAGATAGATAGATAGATAGATAGATAGAGATAGATAGATAGATAGATAGATAGATAGATAGATAGATAGATAGATAGATAGATAGATAGATAGATAGATAGATAGATAGATAGATAGAGATAGATAGATAGATAGATAGATAGATAGATAGATAGATAGATAGATAGATAGATAGATAGATAGATAGATAGATAGATAGATAGATAGATAGATAGATAGATAGATAGATAGATAGATAGATAGATAGAATAGTTTATTGATTTAGAATGGAATAACATATATACATTTGAACAGGTATACAGGTGGACGTGGTGTTTGTAGTGTCAGGATGTGTGGTATAAAAAGAAAAAAATACCTGGGTCATGCCAGTATGCGCCTTTGTCGCCACCATCCGCTCATCCACTGCCAGGTTCTTCTTTGGGTGGTAATGGGCTTTGCAGGAATCAAGAATGTCGTCCATCAGAGGCTTGATCCTGGACAGAACAAAGTCACGAATAAGAATAACAAAACAAATTGCCTAAGAATAAAATAGGCCTAAGAATAAGATAATAATAGAGTACGTACCGGCACAGCTTGTCATATTGCGGTGTTCCCTTCTTGGCATCATTGGTGTCATCATCCACTGGATCGCTCATGTGGAGGTTCCATCGGATCGACCTGAAGTCAAAGTCAGCTTTATTGTCGCTTCTCATAACATAGGACACTATAAACATAAGTAACATATGGGACACGATGTACATACACTATACAAGACTATATATTATACCTGAATCGGTCCCGGACCATGACCAGCCTTGGAAATGGCACAGATAGCATGTGCTGTACTTTCCAGTAGTCCGGGATGGCAGGCAGATGGAGGAGCGCCGTGAACAACTCTAGGCCGATGAATTTGGACATCTCCTCCGCGTCGACATCCACCCACTTGTGCTTCTGGCCCCGAGCTGTCTTTCTTGCAGCATACTTGTTCGTGTTGTCAGCCACGGTCTTCATTGAATCTAGGGAGAAAAACAACATAAACAAATCTTTAGGAGAGTATGCTGCGTGGGCATCCAGCTGGGGTCCCGGGGGCCTGCGAGGCATGAAACGGCTGACTGGCGGGGCTTGGTCAGGATCCTTTTCAGTCTTCCAGGGTGTCCGATCCGCCTGGGCTGCGGGTCTTTTCCTGGACCGGGACCTGGCAAGGGTGCTTCCGGTCGATGTTCCAGGTTCATCATCATCATCATCATCATCATCATCATCATCATCATCATCAGTGGTAGAGCATTTGACTGCAGATCAAGAGGTCCTGGGTTCAACTCCCAGTGCAAGCATTTGACTGCAGATCAAGAGGTCCTGGGTTCAACTCCCAGTGCAAGGGGTCAAGGGTGCCTTGACGACGGACGAGGAGAGGACGCTGGCGTTTGTTTGTTCGCCGCTTCTCCATCGTTGAACCAGTGTTTTACTATTTTAAAACGAATCTTAAAAGCCAAAGCAGCGTGGCTAACTTTTAAACAATTTTTCTTCTGTTTAACAAATCCTAACCCCTGGACTATTTGCACTGTTTTTATCTATTTTTGTATTGATCCGACGGCTGTCGCCACCTACCTGCTCCACCGGCTGACTGCTGGTCTCTCTCCCGTTGTCGGTGGGCTAGCAGCCGGACTGTTGCCTAGGACTGTTACCGTCCCCAGCGAGCTGCAATGCTGTTGAGCATCTGGCTAGTTCTCCAGCGCTGTGCATGGCTAACAACAGCTAGCGCCTGGCTAACTCCATTGACGCCCGGCATGATGAAATATTCCACCTCCCAGCTGCTGGCTTTCAACAACTCCACCACTCCAGCGTGCATCACAGCCATAGGAAAGCTTGGAATTCTACGCCGACCCCGGTATATCCACCGAAGCACCCGCAACAAGTATGTTTTCTCTCGGTATGGTTCTGCTACGATCCCCTCCATCTGGTCCCCAGCCGAGCGCGTCGCACCTGTGCGACGTCATCAGGGCACTGGCGCACCTGGGATTTGTAGTTACCCCTCCCCCCTGAGAAAACACAGCACTAGGACAGATGGGAAACGTGGAGTGGATCACAGTGTACTGCGGAGTGTGCTGAGACCTCCACCATCAGCTCTATCTCCTGCCACTATGGAACTCTTCAACACACAATCCCTCACAAACAAATCCCTCCTCATTCACCGGCATATTCTGGACAAAGGACTCGATTTTATGTGTCTAGTTGAAACTTGGCACAAACCAGGGGACTACTTTGTTCTAAATGAGGCCTGCCCCCCTGGCTATAACTACATGGAGAAAGCTCGCAGCTCTGGCCGTGCTGGTGGTGGCATAGCCATCATTCATCGGGCTGAGCTGAAGCTCTCTTCCCTACCACTGCCTGATTTTACCTCCATGGAGTGTCTGGCCTTCAAATGCAAACCTCCTTACCCCATGACAGTGCTTCTCATATACCGGCCCCCAAAATCAAATCCCTCATTCCTCCCTGAAATACACGATCTACTCACATCACTCTCCGCTATGTCAGCCAATATTGTCATCATTGGTGATTTAAATATCCATGTTGACAACCCCTCCTGTCACCTTGCAACAGAGTTTCTGAGTCTGCTTGAGTGCCTTGGCCTGCAGCAGCATGTTGACATTCCCACGCACAACAGGGGCCACACCCTAGATCTGGTCATTACATCAGCCCCCTTAAATAGCCTAGAGGTATATGACCTCGGTGTGTCCGACCATAAGGTGGTCTCAATGACCCTGTCATCGATGCTGCCCTCTACTAGACAAAAATGTCAAATGTCCTTCCGAAATTGGAAATCCATTGACCCAGCCACCATGACCACAGACCTCCAACGCATCACCTGCCCAGCCTCTGCAACAATGGATGAACTAGTAGAGCACTACAACTCATCCCTGAGCAGTGTCTTTGACCTTCATGCCCCTGTCAAGACACGTGAGGTCAATTTTAAACGCTCCGCCCCCTGGTTCACACAGGAACTGAGGAAAATGAAAAGAGCTGGTCGTGCCCTGGAACGTCGACTCAGACACTCTGGACTCACTGTCCACAAACTGGCTTTCCGTGACCATCAAAAGGTGTACTGCAAGTCCCTGAAAGATGCACGGTCAAACTTCTACTCCAACCTCATCAATAAAAACACTGGCAACTCTAAGCAGCTTTTTTCCACCATAAATCACCTACTGAAGCCACAACCATCCTCATCCACTGAAGCTACAGAAGAGCAATGCAATAACTTTATGGACTTTTTCAGATCTAAAGTAAACAACATCCGCTCTCTGATGCCCAGCTCTTCCTCTCTGTTTCCCCCTACCTCTAACCCACCACCTGAGAGCTTGCCATCTCTGCCATGTTTCACTGAGGTTCAGCAGAGCCACATTGAAAAAACACTCAGAGGAATGAAACCATCCACCTGCACCCTGGATCCCATTCCAACTGCCCTGCTCAAATCAAACATCCCCAGCATCAGCCCAATCATCACCCAGGCTGTTAACCTCTCCCTTCAAACTGGCCATATCCCATCCACCCTCAAAGTTGCCATCATCAGCCCCCTCCTAAAGAAGCCCACCCTGGACCCGGAGGTTCTTGCCAACTACAGGCCTATTTCGAACCTTTCCTTTCTATCCAAGGTTTTGGAAAAGGTAGTTGCCTCCCAGCTTCAGGACCACCTTAAAAATAACACCCTGTTCGAGAAGTTCCAGTCAGGCTTTCGCTCATCCCACAGCACGGAAACAGCTCTGCTCAGGGTGACGAATGACCTCCTAATGACCGCTGACGCAGGATCACCATCACTCCTCATCCTCCTCGATCTGACGGCGGCGTTTGACACTGTGGACCACACCATCCTCCTGGAGCGCCTCCACAACACTGTTGGACTGTCGGACCATGCACTACAGTGGTTCCAGTCCTACCTCTTAGGCAGGACAGAATATGTCTCACTGGGAGGACACAAGTCCAGGCTGCTCGAGGTCACCTGTGGTGTTCCGCAGGGGTCGGTTCTTGGTCCCATTCTATTCATCACCTACATGCTCCCCCTCGGTCGTGTCATCGGCAGACATGGAATGTCTTTCCACTGTTATGCCGATGACACACAACTCTACATAAAAACGTCCCCAAACCCCTCTGCAGCTCTGTCATGCCTCACCACCTGTCTTGGGGAGATAAAGGCATGGATGAACAGCAACTTCCTCCAACTAAACAGCAAGAAAACCGAGGCACTCCTAATTGGCACCCCTCACCAGGTTCAGTCTTCACCCATATCACATCTCACCTTTGACGGCCAGGTAATCCCCCTCTCCCCCTCAGTCACAAATCTGGGGGTTCGATTTGACCCCCACCTGACCTTCAACACCCACATAAAACACCTCTGCAAGACCTCATTCTATCACCTAAAAAACATATCAAAACTCCGTCCCATTCTAACCCTGTCAGATGCAGAGAAGCTTGTCCATGCCTTTATCTCCTCAAGACTGGACTACTGTAACGGACTCTTCATCGGGATTCCTGGCAAGAGCATCCAAAAGCTGCAGTACATCCAGAACAGCGCTGCCAGGATCCTGATGAGAGTCCGTAAACACGATCACATAACCCCCATCCTTCACTCACTACACTGGCTCCCCGTCTCATCCCGGATCAACTACAAAATCCTTACGATCACCCATAACTGCATAAACGGACACGCACCCCTCTACCTTCAGGAACTCATCACTCCACAATCCTTCACCCGCACCCTCAGATCCGCAGGTAGCCTGCTCCTTCAGGTCCCCAATACCCGGCTCTGCACCATGGGTGACCGAGCCTTCTGCACGGCTGCACCACGCCTGTGGAACAGCCTCCCCATCCAGCTGAGGGCACCACAGAGCCTGGACTCTTTTAAAGCAGGCCTGAAAACCTATCTATTCAAAAAGGCCTTTGACTGTTAGCTTTTTATTTAAATTTTATTGCGCTTTGTTTTTAAATTGTCTGTTTATACTATGTTTTTAATTAACTATGTTCTATTCTTATTCTGTATTTTATTTTATTTGTTTTACTAATAACTATTTTATTCTATTTTTTTAACTGTTTTAACCATGTAGTGTAGCACTTTGGGATCCCAGCGAACAAAAAGTGCATTACAAATCCAATCTATTATTATTATTATTATCATCATCATCATCATCATCATCATCATCGCTGTGTAGACAATGACATGTAAATACTTTATTTTCAACTTTTATGAACAGTTTTATAAACAAAAGCACTAACTTCCATAATAAGTCTGTCTCACCTGTCTGGGTCATTTGACCTGGCCGGGCCCCTCCTGGCTGGGCCTTTTCCCCTTGTCCTTCCGGTCGTTGTTCCCCTCCTGGCTGGGCCTTTTCCCCTTGTCCTTCCGGTCGTTGTTCCCCGCCTGGCTGGGCCACTTGTCCTTGGTCCAAGTTGTTCTGGGATCTCATCGCTGTAGACAATACTAAATACTTTATTTTCAACTTTTATGAACAGTACATCATACAGCAAGCAACCCTTTTATTTAGTTTCTTACCTGGTCCTGATCAACACAAAGAAGTGACCCCCCCACCCCCCATCAACACAAAAGAAGTGACCACCCCACCCCCCATCAACACACAGACACACACACTGTCCCCCCATTGCTCACACACAACGCTCTCTCAACATTCCATTCTGTATATTGTGTAACCCCCCCAGTTGTAGCCATCCACACACACACACACTCTGTATATTGCAAAGTCTGCAAGCAATAAAATAAAAAGCAATAACAGTGTCTCACCTGTCGGTCTCATGAATGGCTTCCCCAGTCTCCTCTCCTCTCATTCCTCTCCTAGTCCTGTGTACAATTCCATGTAGAAATACATTACTTTCAACTATACTAAGTGTTTTATTCAAACGTTGTACATGTGTGAGGTGTTTCCCAGACAGAACAGTGAGATAATATAGCTGTACAGTACCCGTCAGGGACGAAAGTTGGGTCATCGTCGGAGCCAGATTGTTCACATACGTCCGAGCCAGATTCCGGGCCAATTACTCCATCAATTTCCACGTCATCTTCGAAATACTCTTCGCGTATAGGACGCACTACAACTCGCTTCTCCATGATACCAAAATTCGTTCCAAAAAGTCAAATTTTATACACAAACTTGCTCCGACAATCTTCCGACTGTTAGCTTCCAAAACACGAGGTCTGAGCAATGGAAACGTCTAGAAAGCTATGGGAGGAGTTAGCCCTGGGTCTACAGCTTCCGTTTCCGTTTACAGTGTGATGATACGATATTCCTAGCCAAAGTTATTCAACAAATACAAAATACATGTGGCACATTTTACGCACGCGTAAAAGTTTTATAGCACGAATTTAAATGATCCTGGTTCAGTTATTTATTGTTTTATCAACACCAAATAAAAAGTAGCGTGTAGTTTCAAGGCCACGTCATAATGCTACGTCGAAAAAAACCCGGAAATAGACTACATTTCCCAGGCAGATCACGTCAAACAATGACGTCATTCTATCGCGCCGGCGATATCAGAGTCTTCTAAGAGGGGCCCTCTCTTGGTCTGTGTTTTTCTTCCTTTGAAAAATTCAGATGGCAGGTTCGCACATGAGTCTATGTGAAGCTGTTAACGCTTCATGTAGCACGCTATGACTGGTGTCATGGCTCTGCTTTGTCATTGCATCGTATCAGGGGTGAGGGGTCATGAGGGGGTGAACTGGTAAAACCTTCCTCCCCTTTTTCTGATTGGTCAGGGGTCAAAACCTCCTGTTCTTCGGGCTTCCTGTCACGTTGCTGGATCAGCGCGTCACAGGGTAGGGAGGCAGGGGGGGAGGGAGTTTCCTGGTCCCACGCCATATTGGGCGGTGGGCCACGGAATTACCCCCACCATAGAGTACGTCACTGGGCGCATTTCTATTGGTTAGACTTCCATGAGTTATTCAGGCTCCATGTTGTGGACCTCTGTTACAGGGAGTTTCAGAGCCTCCTCTTCAGGGAGTTTCAGAGCCTCCTGTGAGTTCAGACCCTCCCTCTCAGTGAGGGAGCCTCCTCAGAGTTTCAGAGCCTCCTCCTCAGATTGTCAAGGTGAGTAGAACTTAAAAAGAAGTTCTGCTCTGTTGTATGTGTATTGAGCTTGGTGGGTGATGCAACGCAGTAGAGACGATTTGTTCTTCTGCTCTGCTCCCTACTAGTAGTGTGTATATTGGGTCAGAGCCTCCTCCTCAGGGAGTTTCAGAGCCTCCTCCTCAGGGAGTTTCAGAGCCTCCTCGGTGAGTTCAGAGCCTCCCTCTCAGTGAGGGAGCCTCCTCAAAGTTTCAGAGCCTCCTCCTCGAAGAGTCCTAGTCCAATTGTTACATAGCTCAATGTTGCAATATGTCTTTTCAATTTATTGCTCACGTGGGAAGTCTCTCTGGGGGTTCCCCGTCCCCTCCTTTATGGAGCAGGTTGACGGGGTATTGTTTAGGGAGTTCCCTGACTCCTCGCCTGTAATGGTCTGTTGAATCATGGGTTTCCCCCCCTCATAGGGTACGTCGCTCCCCGTCCCCTCTTTTATGGAGCATGGTTGACGGGGTGTAGTGGTTAACACTGTCGCCTCACAGCAAGAAGGTCCAGGGTTCGATTCCCGCTTGGGGACCAGGTTTCCATGATGCCAGGTACCCAGGTGGGGTATCTCCCAGGCCTTTCTGTGTGGAGTTTGCATGTTCTCCCCGTGCTCGCAAGGGTTTCCCCCCCGATAAGATAAACCCAATGGAAAAACATGCACAACAACAGATCGCTAACGCTGTGGCGTCCTTGACGAAGACGGACAGGAGCACTTGGATTGGTCCCCTGGCGCAGCTCACGTTGACGCCTGTCTGCTCCCGGCTGCCCTTTGGGGGGAAGGACGATGGGATGGGTTAATCGCAGAGACGAATCGCATCGGCGATTCTAAAGAGACAATGCATGCGTGTGTGTTCCGGTGTGTGTGCTAAAAAAACTAACCACTGTGTGTACCGCTAAAAAAACATTGAGTGTCGTTGCATGCCGAATAAAGACCTCCGCAACAGGTCCTGCATTATATTATTTTCCCTCAGCCGCGTCGTATGGGACCCATGTCCGTATTTTGTTCTGTGAAAAAAACGGCTTCTTGTCGTTCTCCCAGGCGGCTTGGAGGAACGGTATCTGGGTTCTTGTTAGAATGTCCATTGATATGTTTTGGGTCTCGACGTGTACATAGTGCTGGCCCTGGGTGCTTCTGATAGGAACCACGCATGGGCTTGCGCGCCTTGGTTGCTCATCATTGAAACAGCGTTTTTATGGGGCAACTGGGATGGAGTTTGTCTCTTCCGAGTGCCAGTGTACTAGGCTTGTCTCTACGAATTCTCGTTCATATCTGGGGGATGTTAACAGAATAGATCAAAGCATTGGTAGAGGGGTCTCACGCCCTTGGGGTGGGCCACCGGGCGCGGTACGAAAGGGACCGTCTGGGTGGCGCCCTCTATAATGTTTTGGATCGACACGCGTACCTACCCCCCTCCTGGGACTGGGGATGTGGCGTGATTAGGGCACGGGACTGATTCTGGTCGCGCCGGACCAGGTCAGTTAACCCGTTGTCTGCCGGGGCACAGATCTGCTGTTCTGGTACCCTGAGGGACTTGTGCTTTTTTCGGGGGGGAAAATGCCGGGTCGGCCCGGGCGTTGCAGGGTTTGACGTTATGGAGATGTTCGTGGTTATGTTACTACGTGTTACCCCTCACTGTTGCTTGGTCCATGTTGTGTTGTACCTTGCACTGTGCTGAGGGAGCCTGGTCCTTCTCCATTCTTTTTCGCCCCTCTCTTCTCCTGCTTAGGCAGGGCTGGGAGGGGACTGTTGAGGTGGTTCTTGTAGAACTCCTCTGGCATCCCTGTGTACGTCCCGGTCCGCCGGGCCCGGGTTCTAAATTGTTTTCGTCGACCCGTTGGCCTGGGTTAACCCCTTTTTGAAAACTGAAACACTTGTACTGCGGTATAGCCAGTGTATACCCGCAGTTGTGTTTTGGAGTTTTTTCTTGGGGGGGTTATAGGAACAACCGCCTCATGTTAGAACCAAGGGGGTGGTTGGTTCCCTGGTGTGTTGGTAGCGGAGTCAACTCTCGGGGTAGGCCGGGTTTGGCCCTGTCTACCTGTGAGTGTGCCCCTGCACGTCTGCCAATCATGTCAGCCTTCTCTGCCTCGGCCCCTCTAGAGAGTCAAGGTTTTTTTTGTGGAGGCTGCGACATGGTGCACAACATGCCAGCATACGCCCCTTCCGCCGGGGTGCTGTTCAGCAGACCCCTTTGGCACCTGTCTGGTCCGCAGTGCTCCAGGCTCAGGTCGAGTGGCCTGTTGCCTGGATTGAGGGATCGACCTCTTTTGGGGGTCGTCTCCCCAGTGCGCTGCCTGCTCCCGCTGTGGGTGTAGCCTCTTGAGTGCTTCGGGGCGGCGTGCTCTAGGGGGGAAGGGCCTGCTCTTGGATGGGCCCTGTCCGAATACGCTGGCGATGTGGGGGGTGGTGTCACTAGTGACCGCCTGGTGGGGTCTCGATGCTGCAGCATCGTTGGCCTCTCCAGGCCCCCTTTTCCGGGGGGGTCCAGTCCCTTCCTGGGTCTGGGTCCTCCTTCGCGCTCCGCTGCTACGGCCTTGCCACGGGGTTGGGCTTTTGCTCTTGACCCCGTGATATTAGGGGTTGTAACGGGGGTTTTGTTCCTTCCGTTCATTCCCTAGTGGCATGTGGGTTGCGCGTTTGTGTAGTCGTGGGTAAGTCCCACGCAGGGTTTCTGTTCGAATTTTTTTTTGCAGGTCTGAGTGTCTGGTAGATTTCAATCTACCGGACAAATGGGATAAATTCCGGTCAGAGTTTATTGAGCTTAAAAACAATTGATAGGCCTATATAAAGAATGACATCATCAAGGCATTTATAATATTTTAACTTAAAACTAGGCTACTTTTGCGTATATACAGTCATTAATATATTCCAAATAAAATAAGTCCCTCGAGACTTTGTGCTGCTGCCGACTTGAGGTGTCGGTGGGCAGTCTGCCCGACCTTAATAAACAGCAGTCTGTTATAATCACATTTTTATGAGCTAACGAATTCCGTTATATTGGACATTTGTATTAATTATATCAAGCGAAGAACTGAGAAATTTGGCAGAGAGAGACGGCAACATTATCGTGGGTTTGCGTGATGTATATAATAATGTCCTGTGAAAATAATTCCCTCTAAACACAATTTGATTATTTGAATTGTATTAAAATAGGCTAAAATTAAATAGCCTATGCGATGAACGAAACAATAATTTGTTTCATCGTTGCTTCACCAAGCAGCCGGTCTAATAATGACATCCTGTTGTCAGCGCGAGCTGGCTGCTGATATATTTACGCGAAGCATGGAGCAGCAGTGTTTTTAGGTCCGGTCTGGAAACCGCTCAGCAGCGCCCCCACCCAACAGCTGAATTGCCAATGGCTGAATTGGAGTACTGCACCCTGCCGGCCGGCAGATGGATGCTTCTCGCAAATATCAGCAGCCAGCTCGCGCTGACAACAGGATGTCATTATTAGACCGGCTGCTTGGTGAAGCAACGATGAAACAAATGTAATGATTGTTTGTTTCGTTCATCGCATAGGCTATTTAATTTTAGCCTATTTTAATACAATTCAAATAATCTAATTGTGTTTATAGGGAATTATTTTCACCGGACATTATGACCGGAGAGATTAAATATGTCGGACTTCAACAGATTTTGCCGGTCAAATACCGGTAATTACCGGCTAACGGAAACGCTGGTCCCACGGTCTGCTCACCCTGTGCGTTTGAGTTGCTAAACTCCTCTTCGCACAGTCGGATCCGATACCCTCCTGTCCTCCACTAGGGGGGTCCGGGGGCTCGGGTCCTCCCCGGTTCTGATGGTTGTGGGGGGCCTCAGCGGGTCCATTTGTCGAGCTTCCGCTCTGCTCAGCTCCTGTATTGCAGTAGACGCAGAGCAGAGCTATGCGATATATAACGTACGGTTATGTTGTATATAACCATAGTTATATGAGCATAGTGACGCTCTGCGTCGGACTCACTGAGGACCCCGTGGTCTTGCCTTTGTGGTGAAAGACTTGGGAAGGAGCTGTTAGTATGGCCACACCCCTGCTTATGTAGAGGAGCGGATGGGGATGTGGCCAGGCAGATGAGGTATGTAAAGGTGCATGTGAAAATGTATTCAGTGCTAATACTGATATGGAAGAGTATTGCAGTAGACGCAGAGCGTCACTATGCTCATATAACTATGGTTATATACATAACCGTACGTTAATACTTAATACTAAGGTTAATACAGGACTTCACATTCAATGGGAAGGCGCAAGGCAATGTAATAGAAATATTATCATGTCATATAGATCTGTGTTAAAATACATATTCTATCTCTGATAGCCTTGACTAGTTAATATGATCAACTAGTATAGAAGACACTTGACTAGGTGACAGTCTTAACAGTGTCTCTTAAACTCAGCCAAAGGGCCAGGAGATATGAGAGGTCCAAGGTCTTTTCCTCTCCAGTTCTAGTGTGAAGTCATAACAAAGCCATAGACCCGTCTTTTGTTTTCATTCTTCTCATATTTATTATCATATCTGGTATCTTATTTACATAATGTAAATTATGTATTTAATGTATGTCTGACCAAGAGCTCTTTCTCACTTTCTGGTCAGACGTTTAGTATGTCTGATTGTAAACTGAGCTCTGTGGAAACAGATTAATAAACTATGTTCTATATTTTTATATAAATGTACTCTATCTGAATTCCTACAGCTTACTGTTATGGCTCATTTGAATATTCCACAACAGCATGACATGTACTGTATATCACACAAATACTATGTGTGCACTTTGGCAGCAATGCATCCAGCCTCGTTGCAGCTGTAGGGAAGTGTCCAGTAGTGCTTTGGTCCAGCGTAATCCCAATAATAGGATAAAATGCATGAAATAAATTAGGATAATGAGAGTATAATGTAGATTATCATATCATTTCTCATATTAAAAAGTGGCATTGCGTTGAATTGCCCAGTCTGAAGTTATACAGGTCCGTGCAGGGCGTTGTTACAGTAAGTTATAGTAAACACATTTAATCGTCCTGGTGGAAATATATTCAAGGCTTACAGTGCTTGCTTTTTACCTCACACATACCATATAGGCTAGGTTAATAAAAGCAAATACTTAATTCAAAAACGTCTATTTGTTTTCCCTGTGGGCTTAGGGCAGCTCAATCTACATTGACCACCGTGAGTCAACTATAAAGCAGAAAACCTAAATTAACTTGTGACATCATATCGACGTACAATCTCAAGCAGCTCCAATGACAGTGGCTCAGGAGGTAGAGCAGTCATCTGGTAATCCGGAGGTTCCCGGTTCGATTCCCGCTCCAGTGTGTCAAAATGTCCTTGAGCAAGACACTTAACCCCTAATTGCTCCCGATGAGCAGGTTGGCTCCTTGTATGGTCGCCTCTGCCGTCGGTGTGTGAATGTGTGAGTGAATGTGTCAAATGTGAGGAACAAATTGTAAAGCACTTTGGATAAAAGCGCTATATAAATGCAGCCATTTATATTATTTTAATATTATGTATTTATTAGATTCATATATCATTGTTGTTTTAACTTGATTATTGCAATGTTCAATCACGTGTTCAAGCGCAAAGCCGGGTGTTTGTGTTTGCATTCTTAGTGTACACAGTCTGTAACAAAGGAGGAATGGAAGGGCAGCTTTAATGAAACCGGCTTCAACGGGGCGATTCAACATTCCATCCCACGGCCCTGAGAAATGGCCGCCTCACATGGCTTCTGTGGAAATCTGTCTGGCAGCAAACACACTTTGAAAGGCTTTTATCTGTTATCTGGGCATGAGTTCCATGCACCAAGATAGCAATCCTTATCTTATCTCGCTCTGTTCGTTAATGTCACAAGCTTAAGGGGCTAGGCTCTTCCACTTGCAACGGGGGCTCGCAGAGCGGATTGTTTGCAGATTAGTCAACACGGGCCTCTGGAGGTCTTAGAGAGCGTTCAGAAACACTCGTTCTTGTCCCGCAGACGTTCTTGTGTGCACACGTTAAGCAGCATCGGCTGTCTCCTGTTTGCCTGTGTCAAATGGCAGGAGCTCAACACGGATGGCTGGTGGGCAGGATTACACACCAGCCAGATCTACAGTAGTATTTATCATATCAGACAAGTCACTGTACGAGCCAACACAAAGGCCCCTGCATGCTAGCTACCAAAGCCAGACTATGCTGTTGTTGATGTTGGTGTGCAGTTGTTTTTTGAAGGGGGGGGGGGGGATGAAATGCTATTATTGTGTCGCTGATTAGCGCAGAGCCTCAATCAGTGACGCATTAGTGTCCAATTTGTTATCTATTGGAGCTTATCGGGGCTATAGGAAAACATTCAAACCAAAACCATTTCCATGTGTGTTTCCTCCCGGTCTGTGTGGCCAAAATCATAATTATCGCACTGTGACACAAAAGGAGAACCGGGCAGAGCTCCATTGACTTCAGCCATCTGGCTTATCTCGTGCAACCCCTTGGCTACACAGTGGCTCACTCAGCGATTGATTGGGGTGTTGAAGGCCAGCTATTTAACACATCAGAATAACAAGTACTGCTATCAAGCAGGCCCTTCTCATGCCTCACCCAAGAATGTCTCTTACCCCCCCCTCTCTGCATGTTGGTTTAAGCGAGACAGCATTATGCCCCCACTCATTCTCCACCATAATACGCCATTGTGACTTTTTTTGACACCGGCCCTGATAGATAGCTAACATTTGAGAGATGGGGGGGGGGGGGGTTGGGGGAGCTTATCCCTTGCTTGGAAAACATCTCCAGGAGAATAGACCACATGTTCCAGATGCTACCTTTAAAGGGGCATTTCACAGATGTCTAGCCTGAATCCTATCATTCTGAGGACATGTTCTTTGTCCGCGCGAGCTCGACTGCATCGCACACTCAGACCTCTAGGGAACTGCGGACGCTATTTCCTCGACTATTTTCAACCGTGGTAGACCCGACTCGAGGAAAGTTGAAGAATTAATTGAGGAAATAAGGTCTGCAGTTAATTAGAATTCTGCTCTCCACCAGGTGACATCATACGACAGAATTGCTCAGTGGACCGACGCATCCGAGCTCTCGAGACAAAGAACACGTTGGTAGGTTGTATGTCTGATATCACATGTCCTCCTCACAACAGAATCAGCTAAATACCCCTTTAACAGTTTTTTTTCTTCTTCCATAATGTAGTGACTGTGATAATACCAACCAGAGAAAAAGAAGTCCCTTCCCAGCATGCTCAGAGGTTGTTCTACCAGAGGAGCGACAGATCAAAATAAAGCCTGTGTTCCGTATCATTAAACCGTGCTCTCTCTCTCACCTGATTATATTATGATTAGCACCTCCATTCTTCTCCCGTTATTGTTACTTCTAGTGAAACAGGCCCGATAATTTGCACTCGTCGCTCGCTAGACGCGCAAACCTGCTCATCCCATTCCCGAGGTCTTTGTTGTCGCAGAATGGTTTTTAAATGAAAACTACGAGTGCAGTGTAATTATAATTCCAAGGGTATTATGAAATCCAATATCACAATGAATGTAATTTTATTTGCTTGTAATCTCCCTCACCCAGGCTAATAGGCGTTTTCAAAGGGCACGCTCGGGGGTTTTAAATGGCGGAGCATCTCTAAATGGAATGGCTGCTCTGCTCCCCTGCTCTCCTGCTCTGTTCTTTTGTCTTTGATTTGAAGAGCTTGACAGTCTGGGAGACACGGGAGATTTGTCGGCCTGTGATCTTCCTGCCTCTCTGACAAATGAGTGCCTTTGGCAGGGCTGTTGGAGGTATGGCTCGCCTGCCCTGCTGGAATCCTGATGAGAGACTCCTGCTACTGGTAATGAAGTCAGGGCACAGGGGCTACTGTAGCCCTGCCGCTGGAGAAACCCTTTCACTACCACACTACAGAAGGTTAACCTTTCACTACCACACTACAGAAGGTTAACCTTTCACTACCACACTACAGAAGGTTGTTAAACAAACAACACACTGCAGCACCCACTCTCCACACTTTAGATCTGCTAAACACACTTTATATTTATTGATAAAAGATTTGCACTACAACTCGTACACCTTACTGTAAATTGTACCTAAATTGTACCTCATCCCATTTCTGCTTTGCACTATATAGTATTGTATATTAGTACACTGCATAGTATATTGTATATTATATGGTAACTCAGTTACGTCTATTCTGCATCGAACATTGTACATATGTCTATACTGAACACTGTGACCTAATTCTTTTTACTTCTAATTTACATGCTATACTATGTTATTTCATACTTATCTTGTCTAGCACAGTCTCTGGAGCGTAACAGTAAGAAGCATTTTGTATAAAAGTATTCTGTACTTCTGTATGACAACTATTAAAAGAAACTTGAGAAACTTGAAAGGTTAACCTTTCACAACCACACTACAGAAGGTTAACCTTTCACTACCACACTACAGATGGGTTAACCGTCTGTAGTGTGGTAGTGAAAGGGTTAACCTTCTGTAGTGTGGTTGTGAAAGGGTTAACCCCTTGTCGTGCTGCAGTGAAAGGGTTAACCTTCTGTATTGTCGCAGTGAAAGGGTTAACCATTTGGTGGTGTGGTAGTGAAAGGGTTACTCCTATACACACAAGAGTCATTGTACACAACACAACTCAAAGCTCCATATATTCACACATAATATGGTATATTTAGCAATTACATTTTTACAAATACATTTACATTTTAAAACGATGTAATTGACAGACACCATACAGTTACACCCAAATGAATAATAACACAAAATAATATCTGTTGTTAGTCAAAGGAAACAACAAGGTCAAAGATTCCACCTGAAAATGTCCATTTCCATACAGTCTGCGATTCCCGACAACAACAACAACAACAACAACAACAACAACAACAACAACAACAACAACAACAACAACAACAACAACAACAACAACAACAACGCGTGCTGTTGTAGCTCAAATCACATCTCACTGGTGGAGCCATTTAGGATGCAATCACCATTCAGTCAATCTTTATTACTGCAGACTCAACTGCTCCACCAAGCACACAATTGCTTGACATTGATTTCCTAGATCATTGAGGCTATGTAATTCCTGATATATACAGTTCTGTAGTCAAATAAACTGTAGATGCATGCCACTCCTACCCCCCCCCCCCCCCCCCCCCAAGTACACCATTAACAAAAAAATTAGGAGCTCAATATTTTAATGCCCAGAGGAGCAATGTTCATTTGTTAATTTTTTTTTTTACACAGTGATACCACATCATGAGGAGATAGTGTGCATCAATTCTAGGCTACATTCTACTCCCAGGCTTCTGACATCACAGCAGCGCACACACATGCATGACTGCACACACACACACACACACACACACACACACACACACACACACACACACACACACACACACACACACACACACACACACACACACACACACACACACACACACACACACACACACACACACACACACACACACACACACACACACACACACACACACACACACACACACACACACACACACACACACACACACACACACACACACACACACACACACACACACACACACACACACACACACACACACACACACACACACACACACACACACACACACACACACACACACACACACACACACACACACACACACACACACACACACACACACACACAATGCAGTCCAACATGGATGTCCTTGTTACTATCTCTGGGTTCTTTGGGAGCTTGAAGATACTGATTCACTTACAGAACAACCACTACCCCTTGTGGCCCAGTTGGCCCAGTGCAGCATGGGTAATGGCACCTCCAGCTGCTTCTGGCTTGCTCCTGATAAGTTAACCTTGTGATAACATGCTAATGCCTGATTAATGTTGCAGTAATTAGACGCAGCTTTTCACACTCGGTTAAAAGGACATCCTCCAGAAATTAGCCTGAGCCGGCGAGATAATTTCAGGGTGCAACAATGGAGCCACTTTTAGAGCTCCCCTTCCATTCCCATTTGGCAACATTAACATTTATTTTCTCATTATTTCATTTAATTACTCGTTTGATGTTTTAAACAGCTGCTAGAAGTAATCTTTGATCCAATTAGGAGATGCTGATTGACAGCGCGGGGGGGGGGATTTGTCATGCTGCATTTAATTTGGAATTGTGTCCCTATCAGAGATTCTGCCAACGACTCCGTATTCACAATTGATTCTCATGTAATATATTAGATTTTCTCTAAGAATGCACCCTCTGCATGAAAATGGTGCACCATTGTGTGTGTGTGTGTGTGTGTGTGTAAGTGTGTGTGTGTGTGTGCGTGCGTGCGTGCGTGTGTGTGTGTGCGTGCGTGCGCATGCACGTGCATGTGTACATATATATGCATACATTATTTGTGAGGGAATTGCATTAGTGTGTGTTAGCACACGTGTTTGTGTGCGTGGGAGTGTGCCTACATGCATGTGCAATCCTCTCTGTATGCGTAGGCGGCGTGCCGTGTGTGTGTGTGTGTGTGTGTGTGTGTGTGTGTGTGTGTGTGTGTGTGCGTGCGTGCGTGCGTGCGTGCGCTCTCCTCGATCTCCAGACATCTAACAATGAGAAATGAATGCATTAGCGGGGAGAGGCCCCTGTACTCATCAGTCTCCACATTGCCCATTAATAATGCACTGCAAGGGAACAGGGGGAATTGGTAGATTAGTCCAGCATTAAGGACTCGTTTGCTATTTCTATTACAGAGACGCTTTGGTGTTTCTTAAACAGGAAAGATCAGCCCACTTGTGATTGAAGTTTATAAAATCCTATATCACCGTTTTCAGCTGTCCCCCCAGACCAGGGGCTCTCAGAGCCCTGCCAGTATAATTCCATTTTACTGTGAGTTAAGAGGAGCGAGCCTTAGCCAGAATTGCTGGGGATTCAGTAATATAGATAGATATTATAGGCAAAATGGATGGAGAATTTTTTTTGTTTTTTTCATTAAGCAAAGATCTCGGTAGAGCTGTATCAAAACAACCCATGAGCATCATCTTAATCCTTTCACCTCAAAAAAATTTATGATGATCATCTAATGCATCATTAATATTCTCTGTATGAATTAATCTTACTAAGTAGGCTTTTATAAAGCTATATGCTTTACCATTATGGTGATGATGAAGATTATGATGGTGTGTGGATTATTTTGGGGGAACCTAATAGCTTTTCACATGATCCACCTTGACTATTTCTGTAGACCAGACAAGTCTACATTAATGAAGCGTCATTTTGAAAGGTCCCTATGATATGTGCAAGTAACTTGAATATCTGAAAAAACAAAGAAGTTCCAGGCACTCTCCATGTATAAAAAAGCTTTAATAATTAGCTTAGTTCATATTAGAACAATAAAAAAAAATCTAATATGAACTAAGCGGATTATTAAAGCTTTTTTATACATGAAGAGTGCCTGGAACTTCTTTGTTTTTTCAACTGGCTCAACTGGCTCAACTATCCAAAGAGCACCAAAGAGCACTTTCTAAAACACTGGATTCACACTACAAAGACGCTGCAGCCCTCCTTCTTGTTCAAGTTTCTAACTTGAAGATCTGTCCTACATTAGTAAGTTTGACTTTTAAAATGTTTATATCTTTAAATATTTTATCACTTTTTCTGCCACCGCAGATTCTTCATGTTAACACAATAACTCTTTCATTCAGCTTTCATTAAAATCTTTTCAAATGAACCCAGAGAAGTGTACTTATGCACATGAAGTCCTCCATATTGGAATTTCCACCATCTTGAATTATTAGGGAAACACTTTTCCCTACTTTTTTCACATGATTATCACTAAACTTCCTGTGTGGAATCTGGGGACTAACATATTCAAATGACTGCCAGACCCAATACAATTTAGCAAAAACGTATGGTAAATAGGAAATGATTTGTGAATGCCCTGTCCAATTTACAACATGACAAATTATGTTTGTTTGCCATATTTGGAACAAGGAGGCGTGTGAAGTCATCTTGCCTCATGGTGGCGCTAGACAAGACACACACATACACACACACACACACACACCCACACACAGATCTTTCTTTGCCCCCCCCAGCACTCACTTCTTTATATAAATACTATATATTTTTTTTCCTATTTTTACGGCTGATTCACAGTAAAATCATGACTGATATAGAGCAACAAACGACAGGCCAGGTTATAGAAAAGGTGAATTTGAGGCTTGATGCGACAACTGAGCCTCAAAATAGAAAGAAGGTCAAAAAACAAATGGACAAATTGATATCTACCTGGCAAACAAGAAATTTACTTCCAAAAGATGACGAACTTGCCCTTACGAGGACACATAGACAAGAAATACTGGACTATGAGAAAGGTGAATTAACTGTCAAAACCATAGAATGGGAAAAGGCGGGAAGACACAGAATGGGGCAGGCCAAGGCCGCTCTGGACAAGGCTGAGCGGCGTATGACAAGAGTCTCGTCTCTCTTGCTCCACTTCAAATACGCAATACCTACTCAAACGGCAGTGGGCCCTGTGTTTAAGGACATAGATGAGCTGGACAGACTCAATACACAGGCCCAGGCCAATTCCACCATTCATAAAGTACTGACAGTGGAACAAGCTCCGATACTTCCACGAATTGACTTAATCCCCTCACCTTTAGAGACCGGCTCTTTGACCTCCTTGCTCTATCCTAGCCTCCCTCTTTCCCCGGCAGCAGCACAGGCCCCCGAACTGTATAGCACAAATCCCCCCACGTACGCACCGCACAGAGCCCCTGCTGGTCTGGAGATGATTCAAGCCCCAGTGATACACATCACCTCGGGGGTCCTAGATGTGGCTGAGACGGAGAGTGACCGTACATTGACACACTTAGTTGAACAGGTTGACAGGATTACACATAATGCCCCACACCTGTTAACAGACCTCGGCAACCGCTATGGCAGAACCAGACAAGGGGGGTCCTCTGACACAACTGTACCCTGGGCTAAAGATAAACGGAGCACAGTGTGCAGTAGCAGAGTGTCTCTAGATAAGGAAAGTGAAGCAGGGGATGCAGAATGTCTGACAGACAGAAGGACGGGCTACAGCCCTGTTATGGGGATTAACAGGCAAGAAGAGGAGCACCATGAGACGAGAGAAGTGGAAAAGATCAGTGTGATAAAGGGAAGACTGAAGATGCAGGCGAGAGGGGGTGAAACGAAGGGGGGATCATACGACATTAGCGGAGGAGAAATGCTGATCCAGCATCAAGGTTATGACTCCCTTGCAACACCCACGAGTGGCAAAGACCAGAGGGGAGAAAGGGGGGATGGGCAATTCTCCACTCAATGCCCACTGATGACTAGCCCTACAGGGCAGGCCTATTATCAGCCATGGAGTCACAGAGACATGGACTCCCTAGTGGCCAAATTGCCCCCCTTAACCAAGGGTGGTCAAAAGTGGGTAATGGAACTTGAGAAATACACAGCAGGAGATCGCCTGTGCTTAGGTGACCTCCGGGCGTTGATGGGAAGAATAGAAGGGCGATTGCCTGCTAGGCAGACCGATCTGCTCGCTCAATGCAGTATGAATCAAGACCAGGAGGACTTCAACATTCATAGACCACGCTATTGGGCAGCAGTGAGGGACCGATATCCTACTAATCGGACACTCACTGCACTGGCCAGCCTGAAAAAGGAATCAAATGAGGACATTTACACCTTTCTTAAACGGTGTGAGGATGTTTGGTTGGAGTGTACAGGGGAGAGGTATGACGAAACAGAGGCCACAATAATGGTGTGGAGGAGTGCCGTAGTTAAAGCTCTCCCAGAACCGGTCCGTATCAAATTGGACGATATCGTGGGGTTGGACACAAAAACTGATGGGGAATGGAGGGCATTTCTCATACATTATGACATTAAAAACCAGAAGGCACAAGGGGAGAGTGAGGAAGAGATGAAGAATCTGGCTAAGAGATTATTAAAGTTTCAAGTTGCGGAGAAGGACAGTGAGCGAAATCAAGGGAAGAAAGAGAGGAGACAGATGGTATTGGGGTCCGCCTTGAAACAAGAGCCTCAAGAGGCGGAGATGGCAGTTGCGCCTGGTGGAAATGTGGTGACACAACAACAATGGCCCAACCCCATGCAATATCCAATGTATGGGGGAGGGGCCATGCCCAGACAGGGAAGAGGCGGGCAGCAGCAGCGGGATGATGCCTGCTATCTCTGTGGAATGCGGGGTCATTGGGCCAGGAACTGTTGGGGTCACAACCAACGGGGAACCACCAGGGGAAACCAGAGACCCTTTGGCCCCAGAGGAAGAGGGGGTTTGCGCGGCTATCAATCAAACATGGGTCCGCCGAACATGCAGGCAGGACAACCACCTTCCCCCTACTGGACTCCTCCTGCATACCCTGGTCAGCAGCAAGTTCCGCTCAGTACACACAACCACAGTATGGTCCAATGCCACCCAATGCTACGCAGTTGCCTATGGCTGCATGGGGTAATGACCAACAATGAAGAGGCCCAGAGGGTCCAGCCACGGGTGAAACACTTCATGAACCAATGGTCACCTGTCTAATTGAGGGAGAGGACATCCAACTAATGGTGGATACGGGAGCTACAGTTTCTGTCCTTAACAGTCTCAGGGGTAAAGTCCCACCGCTGTCCTCTCATACTCTCAGAACGGTTGGATTTTCGGGTAAAGCAGATGAACAGAAATATACTACCCCATTGGTCACACGAATAGGCAGTCAAACCCTAAATCACTCATTCCTCCACGCGCCACAGTGCCCAGTCAATCTAATGGGCAGAGACCTCCTAGTTAAGTTAGGAGCTGTCATTTTCTGTACTTCTGATGGTATCATTTTGCGACTCCCGGGAAGTCATGACAACGCTCCCATCACTAGCCACTATGGACAAAGGATATTAATGTTAGGAACAATTGACACCCAACAGGAAATCACTCAGGTCTATTGGAGTAGGCTGCTTACTACTGAGGTTGATACGCCTGAAATACAGAGACATTATATGATGTGGAAACCATGGATAAATACCCTAGGGGCGTATAGGCCCCCGTCAGATCCCCTACACTCGACATACAACTATCTTAGGAGGACTGATGAGGAGTATCAACAGGCCTGGGAGCAAGACAAAGAAGGCCACACTGAGACAATACAGACATCTGACATTATTGTGGGTCCCCAAGGGGTCGCTGCATATTCACATCTGACCCCAGAACAACAAACATGGTACACTTTAGACGCAGACGCCACACCCCATGTCACCCTAGCAATTGCAGTGGGGTATGAGGCTAGATCCCTGGGCCTTATGATGAAAGAGGCCCTCACCTGTGAGTGGATACCCACTGCATTCCCCAAGGTCTTCACAAACCCCGTAAACAACATGTGGAAAATCCTCCACAGAGGCACAGATAAGGGCTTGTTGGAGGTACAAGAATTGGAATGTGACCATGGACGAGAGCACACAGATCACCCGGACACTGAGACATGGCTGTGTGCTGTGCCGTCCAAACTGTGGACTACGGGGCCATTCGATGTGGGTTGTGTGACACACAGAGGAGTATCAGTTACCCTTAAGCCTAACCAATATCCCTGTTGGCGGCCGCAGTACCGCCTTAAGCCTGAACAGATTGTTGGGATAAGAGACACTATCGAGGGGCTCCTGGAGGTCGGGGTTCTAAGATACACCACATCCCCATGGAACACACCTATCCTACCAGTACCCAAGGCAGGGGACAAGGGGTGGAGAATGGTCCATGACTTAAGAGAGGTCAACAACGCAACAACGACAGAAAACATTCCTGTACCTGACCCCTATGTGGCGCTACAGAACATCAATCCATCACACACCCACTTCACAGTCATTGATCTAGCAAATGCATTTTTCTGCTTACCCCTCGACCCAAAAGTACAAGATATGTTTGCCTTTACCTATGGAGGCAGTCAACTCACCTATAACAGGCTACCACAGGGCTATAAGGACAGCCCTGGGCTATTCAATCAGGCCCTAAAGAGGGACCTGGACATCTTACAGCTTCCTGAAGGGGTCAATTTGATCATGTATGTAGACGATTTAATCCTGGCCTCGCCTACGGCTGAGGCCTGTTTGAAAGCCACCACTGACCTACTGACACTACTCGCCGAGGTAGGATACAAAGTGAAGCGAGAGAAGACACAAATAGCGAGAAAGACTGTCACCTTCTTAGGACGACTCATCTCAGCTAACAGCCTGACGTTGACTTCGTCACAGAGAACATCTATACTCTCACACGGTAAACCGAAGACAGTGCAACAGATGTTGGCCTTCTTGGGCCTCACTGGGTACAGTAGGACTTACGTGCCAGACTATGTGACTCTAACTCAACCGCTCAGAGACATGATTGCTGAAGCAGGGAATAGAAACCTCACAGCAGAACTGGAATGGACAAGGGAGAGCGAGGAGGCCTTCACTCAGACCAAGCAGGCGCTGGCACAAGCTGCGCATTTGTGCACACCAGACTATACACAACCATTCTACCTTGATGTTTCTGAAGTAGGAGGGGTAGTGAATGGTGTCTTGTATCAGAAACAAAGGGGAGAGAGGAGGGTGATGACATACCACAGCTCAAAGCTCGACAACATAGAGCTAGGTCAGACGGGATGCGCCAGGCACCTGGCTGCACTGGCCAGAGCTATTGAAAAGACAGCTCATGTAGTCATGTGTCACGCCCTGAAGGTGAACACCACACACGGAGTAGTTGCATTTTTTAGCTCTAAAGCTTTTGCATTCTCACCTGTCAGAAAGATCAGGATTTCAGAGTCCCTTACACAGCCACACATTAGCTACGAGACCGGAAAAGCTAACATGGCTTCAGGATTAGCCTCTGATGATCATGAGCCACATGACTGCAGCTATATAGCAGAGCGTGATTTAAAGATCAGGTCAGATCTGCGGGAGGAACCGATACCAGAGCCAGATATGGTTCTCTTTTGTGATGGGTGCTGCTACAGGGGTGAGAATGGGAATATTGCTTCTTATGCCGTGGTAGAACAGAGAGACTCTAAAAATGTGACTATAGAGTCTGCCATCATTCCTCAGCCAGCGTCTGCTCAACTGGCTGAAATAATAGCATTGACAAGAGCATTGGAACTGGCACGGGGTCAGAGGGTAAACATCTTCACTGACTCTGCATATGGCCACATGGCTGTGCACGTAGATGGCCCAAAATGGATTAGGCGGGGGTTTATTACCTCTCAAGGCACACCAATAAAACATGCAAAAGCACTTAGGGATCTCTTGGCAGCAGTCCTCCTTCCCCTGGAGGTGGGGGTCATGAAGTGTAAAGGTCATCAGAGTTCAGACACATTTATTGCTAAGGGGAATGATGCAGCAGATAAGGCAGCAAAACTTGTGGCAGGGTACAAAGGTCAGATGATGTGTTTACGTGAGGCAGAGGAGCTGGAGTTGACAGAGGATTCAATCAGGGAGCTGCAGCAACAGGCTGGTCCATATGAACAGAACCAGTGGCTGAGAAAGGGAGCTACATGTGTTGATGGGATTTGGAGAGCACATGATGGCCGCCTAGTGGCACCAGCTAAACTGTGTCAACTGATCATAAAGCAGGCACATGGCCCCACCCATGTGGGCAGACTGAGAACTACTAAAGAGGCAGAGACGCATTGGTGGCACCCATATTTCAAAAAGATAGTGGAGAACTTCATTGCAGACTGCCACACCTGCAACACCTTTAATGTAAAGAGGACCTACAAGTGTCCTATGGGTAGGTTCCCTGTCCCAGATGCGCCTTTTAAAGAAATCTGCATAGACTTCACAGATATGGGAGCTGAGAATGTTGTACGTGGATATAGGTACATTTTGGTTGCAGTGGACAGGTTCACCCGATGGGTAGAAGCCATCCCCTGTAGGAAAGAGGATGCGGCCACAGTTGTTAAGTGGCTAAGAAACGAGTTTGTCCCCCGTCATGGGCTCCCGACCTTGGTCCGGAGCAGTGATGCCACTAACGCGTTACTAAGTAACGCGTTATTGTAATCTGATTACTTTCCCCCGAAAATAGTAATCTAACGCGTTAATCTTTACAAGCCAGTAATCTGATTGCAGTTACTTGTTCAAGTGGCTGTGCGTTACTATTTCGTTACTATCTCATCATAATGCAGGCGGAATGCAGTATTTTCTTTTGTTTTCGACAGTCAAATATACGTTTGGAAAGCTTTTCCTTGTATTGGGGAGTGACGTCACAGCACGCAAACTCGCGTGTTGAGCCATGCTGGTGGGCGCGGCTGTTATTGTTATTATCAGGCTGACCTGCGAGCTACAGTAGCAGGGAGACGCTCGCGCTCGTAACGCTTCCTTGCACTGGAAGTTCACTAGTCTACTTAACGTTTGTGTAAACTAAGCCGGGTGAAAAAAACATTCACTTTGCGGAGGAAACAAAATACTGTCTACCGCATATGGAATATACAGCACAGCACGACCATCGACTTCTACAGGACTCGGAGTCGGAGCTGCACCAGCCAAACAGTATGTTCCACCTTTGAGTTAAACATCTTTTGCTTGCACTATTCATGAACATGGAACACCATACTGCAGTATGTAGGTTGTCAGTAGCACACTGACAACACTGCAGTATATATATTCCCTCCCCGCCGTATGTATATTTCCCTCCCACCCACCCACCCCCTCCTAATGTACAGTCCCCTCCCCATCATATGTATATACTCTGTCAGGATCTAGGGGTAACAGTACTGTATATTTGAATACCGCTTATGTCACAAATGTATCAGTACTAAATACCTATATGTCCCTATGCCATAAATGTCATGTATGTTGTGTATGTCATAAATGTCTATATGAATTGAAAATGGGGGACCCTGATGGAAACAAGACAAACGTCTTTCTCAGGTCTGCATCCCCTTAACAATTGTATGTATTGAGCCGTACTGTATTGTACCCATTCTGCAATCTGTTAAATAAAGTTTTCATTCATTCATTCACACAATAATAAATAATAATAACGTAGAACCATATCTGAATGGGGCAGGCCTCAAAGGTAGGCTACATATCAGCCTACATGTGGTGTTATTGACCATTTATCTTTTGTGAAATCTATAGATCTATAGATAGCAAGATAGGCCTACCTGCCCTATTAGTACATTTTACTCAAACTGAGTACATTTTACTAAAAATTTTTTGTCATTCTTATGTTGTGGCAGCAGCAGGGGGGACGACTTCGTAACCTAGTTACTTTCAAAGTAACTAAGTTACTCTGATAATCAAGTAATCAGTAAAGTAACTAAGATTACTTTTTAAAGGAGTAATCAGTAATCAGTAATCAGATTACTTTTACAAGTAATCTGTGGCATCACTGGTCCGGAGTGACAATGGCAGTCATTTCACCAGTCACAAACTGGCAATAGTGGAAAAGCAGCTAGGCATAGGGCACAAATTTGGGGCGGTTTATCATCCGGCCTCACAGGGCCTTGTAGAACGAGCAAACCAAACTTTGAAGAGGAAAATTGCCAAGGCCTGTCATGGGACTAAGATGAAGTGGGTGGATGCACTTCCCCTTGCGCTAATGTCCATGAGATCTTCCCAGAGTGGGAGAACTCACCTTTCTCCCCATGAACTAATGACAGGTAGACCAATGCCAGGCCCACCCAGAGAGGGGGGTGTTGGTCCAGCGTTGAACATATGGGACATTGAGGTGGAAGACTATATTAGGGCTCTCACTAAAATCACTCGAGTCTTGTCTTCACAGGTCCAGAACGCAGAGCCAGCCGAGGAGACACCGGAACAGACTCCTGTTAAACCTGGTGACTGGGTAAGGGTCAAAGTGCACAAAAGAAAGTGGACTGACCCTAGGTGGAAAGAGCCTGCCCTGGTAGTGGAAGCTACCTCGCACGCTCTGAAGGTAAAAAGTAAAACAGGAGCTAATTGGCACCACCTCACACATTGTGTACCTGCACAGGAACCCTCTCGTAAACTTGAAGAGGTTAGACACGATTTGGCCGTGCTGGAACAAGAGAGTAATGAGAATCTGGCTACCTGATCTATTAGAATCAGCAATATCAGATGACATTCTGTCTGATATAGGACAAAACACGCTCGACGACATCCTTAATATAACATCCCCTTCTTCTCACCAAATACAACACCAGAACACAGTTGAAAACATTACTGAAGTACGCCATATCTCCGTAAAACTGAGTAGGGTAGTGGTGGGTAGTCTGGCAATCACAGTGTTTTCCTTACTACTTGCTGTACTTTGTTACGGAATAAGATACCTCCTAAAAAATGGAAATGCGTCTAAAAATGAGAAATTCACATGTCTTAGGATCAGTCTGGTGATAGGATGTCTGTTAGTTTTTACCCTTGGCCTGTTCTGCTATTGTTTCTCATCCAACCCCCATGCAGTGCAGCAGACTATCAAAGAACCCGCTTCCCGTGACTACGCCCAGAGACACAGTGTTAGAAAGGCCAGATACATTATGGACGTCAGGTTTGAGGAAGGGAAGACATCAACAGTGTTGATTGACGCTTGTATATTGGCTGGCTATAGAGGAAATCATGCTACATACTCCCAGTTGAATAAACGCATCTGTGTTTCCCATGCTCTTCCATGCCGTTCCCCCACAGACTCAGCTTGGGACACTAAGGGGAGCAGGGACCATGGCCGCACGCAGGATCCAAAGATGAGATTAGACGAGTCTGGGCGCTCGCTTAAAGACAGACTGACTGTGATCAACGGACAACCCCCACCCAGCTGTAAAGTAGGTTCATGTAACCCCATTCTTATCACCCTCGTAAATGCACAGGTGGGGGATGCCGTTGATCTGGTCGTAGGTATTCCGGGTGTGGGATATCCAGATTTCACAGGACCATTTAGACTGGTGATAGGGCCCCCGAACACCCCACCCCCCCTAGTAGAGGGAGTCCGACCCAGACCATTAGCCACTGAGCAACCACAAGTCACATATGTTCGTATGGGTTCGGTAGAAGACACCATAGCCATAGAGACAGGATATACTGAGCCAAATATGTGGTTAAGATGGATGCTGTTCACTGCAAAACTGAACGACGTGTCTGAATGTGTAATCTGTGCATCAGCCAGGCCCTCGTTGGGCACAGTCCCCTTTCCTGTGAGCATGCGGGAGGACCCCAGAGGTTTCATGTGTCTACTGGACATGTTCCTCACTAAAAGCGTTGTTAAACCCAATTGCACCGCACTCACTAAACTCTTTCCCCCCGTTGAAGTGGCCCCCATTGCTCCCCCGTTTACTACCTATCTGGGGGTGTACACGTGTATCACCAGGAAGGACGGAGGAGGCAAAGCAGTGGGGGAGATAAAGACATGTGACACACAACACAGTGTCAACACACTGAGTACAACAGGAGACTTGTTAAAGATGCGCTACGCCAGGACAGATGTCTGGTGGTATTGCGGTACAGACATACTCTACTCCATTCTCCCCGATAGATGGTCAGGTGTATGTGCCCCTGTTCAGCTGGTTTTGCCCTTTTATGCTATCCCCTATACTGCTGAGGAATTAAAGAACACAGCGGCAGGGGAGAGGGTACTCCGCCCCAGCCCTCGCCGTAGCAGGCGTAGGGCCCCTAAAGGCTCCTTTGACGGTAGCGTTTATCTTGATTCCATAGGCGTACCAAGGGGGGTCCCCGACAAGTTCAAGGCCAGGAACACAGTGGCTGCAGGGTTTGAATCTATTTTTGTTTGGCCCACAATTAATAAGAACCTAGATTGGTTGAACTACGTGTTCTACAATCAGCAGCGATTTATAAATTACACAAGGGAGGCTTTTGAGGGGGTGGCGGAGCAGCTCTCCGCTACCAGCCTCATGACACTCCAGAATAGGATGGCGTTGGACATGTTAATGGCTGAGAGGGGCGGGGTCTGTTCCATGTTCGGGGCCTTAAGGCCTCTGCATGCTACAGCAAATTCAAAGCAACTTCAACACAACATCGACAAAGCAACAGTGTTGCAGACATTCTACCTTTATGCTTCTGCAAAATCAACGCGCAGCCTATGTAACGTTGTACCCCGTATGTAGCTAGGTTCCCTAGATAGATGACGCTTCCCTTCTCAACCAACCCATTGATAACAAGCAGAAAAATAAGCATAATTTTTACTTCCGGGCGGGGGGTTTCAAAATAAAAGAGCGAGTCTAAAAGCACCGTAAATACGTTTATTTTTTACAATATCTAACGTTACACGAACCTAAACTAATCTAAAGTTAGTTTAGGTTTGTGTTAACGTTAGATAATGTACAAAATAAACGTATTTCCAGTGCTTTTAGTCGTCGCTCTTTTATTTTGAAATTCCCCGACCGGAAGTATTATAGTGTCTGTTGCTATCAGCTTAACTTTTGTCAGCCGGTTCTTTGCTTTTTAACGTAACTTCATTAGTTTCCAATTGAGAGGAGAGAAAGACCGGCTCACATGCAGCTCAAACTACCTACTGGAATAAATTTATTGATTGATGTTTAACTTGTCCCTGTGTGTGTCCAGTCATTTCGACTAGCAAACGTTGTATTTAACGTTAAAGTTACCTCAGGATACCATTGTATTTAGTTGGTTAGCTATGTAGCTAATGTGGATAGCATTTTGTATAGCACCAATGCTAGCTGGCTGGCTACAGCTTTATTTACTAAATTATGGAGGCTTTTTAATCGTCAAGGTAAGAGAGGATTTGTCATGATCAACTGAAGGCGTATGCTATGGAACAATATGTGCTTGGGTTTTCAGAAAAAGGCCAGCTATGTGACGCTAATTATTTAGCATCAATGCTGGCTGGCTACAACAATGGCGGATGGTATTCTCTGCGAGACCTATATTATTCTATGACAGCCCCGCCCCCATTCGCTAACCAACCAATCACTGCTACGCAATATCAATGCAACGGTTGTTTAGGTTAGATTTTGGAGACATGTACGCAGATTCCTCGCAACACAGTCTACAAGACCCTAAACAACAACCGCGCTGAAATCGCGCTGATGTTGTGTTGAAGTTGCTTTGAAGTTGCTGTAGCATGTAGAGGCCTTTATGCTGCACATTCCTCCCTAACAACACTAGTCCTGACGGCTCGGTGACCAAGGCCTTGTTAGGCTTAACGACCTTGAGTCATGAGCTTAAGCAGAACAATGGTGCAGCAGACCCTTTTGGTGGAGCGATGGAGAGATGGTTTGGTCGGTACAAGTCTATGTTTGTCAGTATGTTTATGTCCCTCGCTGTTGCCGGTTCTGTTCTTGTCTTGGTAGGATGTTGTTGCATCCCCTGTCTCCGTTCATTGACCAACCGGCTAATTACTACTGCACTTTCCAAGGAGAAGGATTCCTCCTTCTTTCCGCTGTTAAAGGAAGACGGCGAGCCAGATGGGCTCTCGCTGAGGTTGGCGGAGGACGATCGCGGGAGCTACGTTTCTCTGTATCCTACACCAGGGGCACTAGATGCCCATGGAAATCTCCCTGATTCTGTGCATGCTCATGTATATCTCCCTAATTCTATGCAAAGTCCCTTCAAATCTGCCACTCTCCCGTATGTCTCAGACCGTATGCCCCGTGTACAGATCGTATACCCCACCGTATACGCCCCCCCCCCCCCCCCCCCCCCCCCCCCCCCCCCCTGCTGTCCCCTCTGCCCCATTCCCTCCGTTCTCTACTCCGGCCCCTCCTCCCAGTGTCCCCTCTGCCCCATTCCCTCCGTTCTCTACTCCAGCCCCTCCTCCCACTGTCCCCTCTGCTTCGTTCCCTCTTTACTCTCTGACTGTACAGGACGAGGAGGACTGAGAGGCCTCTGGGCTGTCCGTTGCCACGTGTTACCAGATCGTGATGTCCAGATATGGGAGGAAGCTATGCCTAGTCTCTCCTCACCGGATAACACAGACTCTCCTGTACCTGATACCGGGAGAAGACGCCTCGTGTTATAGGACTCTAACCTGTTCTGTCTCCTACTCTACCCTCTCTCTCATCTCTCTCTACCGCACCAAATTCTCTCTCTCCTCTGGGCCCCCAAATGTATGTGGTCACACTCCACAAGCCCAACTAGGTTACGTGCAGGTCTGATGTATTAGTGTTGGTCATCCCATACAAACCAGAGAAGAAGCTTCATATTATAGGACTCTAGCCTGTTCTGTCTCCTACTCTACCGTCTCTCTCATCTCTCTCTACCGCACCAAATTCTCTCTCTCCTCTGGGCCCTCAAATGTATGTGGTCACACTCCACAAGCCCAACTAGGTTACGTACAAGTCTGATGTATTAGTGTTGGTCATCCCATACGTTGAACATTATGATTAGAAATATGTCCAGAGATGTGCTGAGATCCATCACGGACTTCGGACGGCGGTGGAGTTTCATTTTTTGTATTTTTCTGTTTTTTAAGGGGCCTTTTGACGCCCAACACCCTGATTTGGGTTGTTTTTATTATACACTGTTATGTTATGTTTGACAACTCACAGTGAGTCTGATGTGCTGTGAGCTGCGCCAAGGGCCGTTACCATAATAGCGGGACTATGGGACGATGTGTGCCTTTTATCCTCCAATTATGTCATAGTATTAAGCAAGTTATTATTCATGTGTGTTCTTTAATAGGCCGTACATTCTAGGCCGTGGATTGTCTCGGGAGGTTTTTGGCCACATGCAGAGACTCTGTTTGATGTGATAGGTGGAGAGGTTGATGATTGTGCCATTTCTCTACCAACTCTTGTGCTTTTTACGGTGTGGATTGGGTCGGCCGGTGTGTTTTTTTTTTTTATTGTTTGGTTGTTTGTTGATGATTTTGCATAAGGTCCCCCTTCTATTTCATTTTTTCCCTACCTAGAAGGTAGGGAAGGGGGGACTGTTGAAATATGACATGTATAATCATGGAAATTATAACAGAGACATTCTACATGTATAATCATGTAGAATTATAGCAGAAGACATTCTCCCATTATTTACACTATGCAAAACCTGGTTCCCTTGGGTTCGCTCTCTCTGGCACACCACAGAGCACTAACAGATCCTTATCAGTGACCATAAAAACTCACACACACACAATGCAATATCCTCATTTTCCCTAAGACAAAGACACATTCATTCCCCCAAGACACAACGCTGGAACATATAGCCTTAACTAAATTAATTTGACATGAAATGCCACAAGTAACTAAATTATGACTTGACTAGGATTACCCCGCGATTAGAAGACGGGGCCAGGTAGAGTTTAAGTACCAACGATAAGACACAGACACATATAAATCTCTTTCCCTCCCTTTCAGAACAGACCCCCACTTTAACTCACACACACCCAAAACACATCCCCCACACACACACACACACTCACAAACACATCCCACACACACACACACACACCAACACACACACATCCCACACACACACACCAACACACACACACCAACACATCCCACACACACACCAACACACACACACACACTCACACACACACACTCTAACACACACACACACCAACACACACTCACACACACTAACACACACACACACCAACACACACACACCAACACACACCAACACACACGCACGCACACACACCAATTATATGATGTGCCATGGAGAGGGGAGATAAGGGGACGGAGGAAGGGGAGGACTTCACTTTTTTTCATTTGGAGCACACGCTTTGGCCGGCCGGTCATATCACTCTGTGTTCAAAGAACTAGTATTTTGTTTATTTCACCTATTATACCTTATTCACTTTTATACCTTGTTCATTCATTTTTATATAATAAACTACCTCAAAAGTGTTTCATTCTTTACTTCTTTTTTAAATCTTATTACCGATCGGGTTTCAAAGGTTGCAGACTCGACAGTTTGAACACGCTGAGGTAAAAGTTGTTTGTACTCACATTTCTGTTTAGTGGTTGCCAGATTCCTGTTTTTAAGTTCCAGCATAGAGTTATGAGCTGGAAAACACAATTAGTAGTACTGGTCCAAATTTTATAAAAATCCATACAAAAATGAGTGCTTGAGAAAGGTTTTGGTAAAGTGTGTACCGGTAAAAATACAGAGTGATTATCCAAGATGGCCATTCACTTCAATTCATTCTGATGCTTGAGTCACAACAACGGACTTCTTCGTCAACTTCACCACCTTCCCCTACTCTTACCCGCCCGGCTGCAGTCTCTTTCGGAGCGGACGGTCCCTCGCCATAGCTGACACGGGGAATGTGGCGCTCGAGCTAGTGTCGTTCCAGGATGAGAGGGGCCTGGGGAGACTTTAGCACATAGAACCGGCTTTCCTCCACATGGTTCCCGGAGATGGTCATAGAGAGGGGTCTCGAGCAGTGGGTGAGGGGCCCCAGACTGTGTCCATCCAGGGCTGAGACGGCGGGCGGGGAGTCCAGGGAGTCCAGACGGCTGCAGAGCGGGCCAACTGGGCGTCCATGAAGCTCTCATCCGCCCCAGAGTCAATGATGGCTCTGACAGAAAGGGTTCGACCCTGCCAGGAGAGGGTGACATTGAACCAGGCCCGGGTTGGTAGATGACGGGGAGTGGGAAATACGACTCATCCGAAATCTCCCTTCGGGTGAGTCTATTCTTTTGGTCGAGAGGGGCATGTGTCACGGAGGTGCCCCTTCACCCCACAGTAGAGGCACATGCCCTGAGTTCTCCTGCACTCCCTCTCTGCTGCAGTGAGGCGGGCCCAGCCCAACTACATCAACTCCTCACCGGAGGCTGTGGCGGAGGTTGGCTCCCATGCAGGGAGGGAACTGGCTCTGGGTGCGGGGAGAACTGGAGTGGGGTCCTCTGGAGATGTGGCGAGCTGGTCTGATGGCAGGTATAGTATTAGGGGTGGATGGTTCCGTCTCTAAAAACCCGATAATACCCTGCGTTGTGTTTTGTCCGTCTGTTAAACCCCTAATACTTATAAAGACCAAGACGGTCTTGTATAACGGCGGCGAGAGTGGAAGCACCAAATGAAGAAAAGAGAATTGATCTAATGTTCAGATCAACTTTTATTGTCAGAGTCCAAAAGTGAACAACAACTGAATCTGGTTAAAAATGAAAAATAGGAGTATGTGCAATAATATTTGATGGACGCAAACTCTATGCCGTTTGTCACCAAATATCAGACTAATCAAAAGTATTTAAAAAAGGAATGGTCTTCTGGTTCTTCGATGGCTGTGGCTTCTTCCTGAGGAAACAAAGAGATTCTGTTCTCGTTCTTAGCTCAAGCAGCTTCGCCGTCCGTTTTCGGTGGTGGGTTCAAAAAAGCGTCTATTCGAAAAGCGTGTGTTTGAAAAGCGTGTTCCTTCCTGCTGTCGTGCTGGCTATTTTAAACCTTAAATCCCGCCCCTGTGAGAACGACGACCCGATTCGTCAGGGGGCGGAGCTCTACTTCCTGATTGGCTAAGGCGCATAGCGGCCATTTTGAGTAGTCACACAAGCACCAAGTATGGAGTTTTATTTGAATCTAGAGGTAGGCCTGTCTATTTCTAAGCACAAACGTACTGTTGTGTTTTACCGTGTTTAAAGTATACAGTATTTAATTTGACTGACTAATAGATTAAAGATTAGTTATGACAAGACTTAAACAGTGACTGTAAGTCTTTTCCTGGTATCTTTAGGTATTTAGAAACTGTATTTAGCCCTATTTGTTGTTTTTAACAAGAACAAAGGAATCTATCTTTCTATATTTCAAGTAAAAGGTTATTTTACTATTCTCCAAGTATTTTAAGTCTACTTGCCACGTTTTTCTTTAATCCAAACTAGGTTTTGTTATCTAACTTATCCTTTAATGGGTCTAAAAACGGCCTATGTTGTTTTAAACTGACTGGAATTAAAAGGTCTATATTTTACTGTTATTTTCCTGTATAGTTCAAATGTCTAATACCATTATAATTACGTGTTAAACCAAAACTAGTTTCCTGGCTTTTGGCCAGGCTGGGAGGGGCCATTTCAGCCACCAGTCGCTCTTTGAAGCAACTGAGCAGATGGTCCCCTTGGAATGTGTCAACTATAGTTGGGGGAAGTAATCACGCTAATGCTTAGGAGTCCGTGACAGCCCCATTGTTCAGCCAGCCAAAGGTCTCCTGTAGATTTCTATAGCTTGACTGTAAACGAGAGCGGGGGGGGATAGTTACTCAATAGCCTACTGTTTTTTTATTGTTTACCTGGCAAGTCAAGCCAGCCTGAAGGCGGTCATCCTATTGTCTCAGGAAAGCCAGAATCACTGACTATATTTAAATACAGTGCCTTATGGTGACCTGTTATTTTCAGAGGACCCGAGGCCCACAGCAGTATTCACTAACAAATGTCATGACCAATTATCCAATCCCTGGTATGGGTTTTGCTTACTTTATAGATTCTTATTGGTATCTTGTCTTTAGCTTTGCCAGTTTATAATTACTTAACTACTATTTGGGGGAAAAACAGAACACTATATTTTAAGAACAACATGAGTCTATCTAAGGTGTTGTGCACTGGCCTTACAGTTTATCAGCTTCGTCCAGTAGCGGCCGGCCCTGGGGAAAATCAGACTTGTACAACAGTTTGACCCTGAAATGATACTACACAGGTCCTCTCTCTCCAATGCTCCCGCACGTGTTTGTCGACGTCGATGTCCAGGGTGGCCGGTTTGTCCCTGATGAGCTCGTCCCTGTTGAGCTGTAGCCCTATTTTCAGAAAATCCGCCTAAAGGTACATGCCCAAGTAAATGGAAGATTGCTCCACTTCTGCAAGGTCAATTAGCGTGTTCTTGGTATCTAGGAGCATCTAGGGACCTGGGGGTTATGTATTCCCAGTGTCAATATTGTGTCTGTTACTAGGCTTGAGTAAATTCATTGTGATGAAACAAAGGAGAATATAAATTGTGATTTCTTTTTGCATCTTTGCCGGTGAATAACACCATGAGAACATTGAGGTTATTTTGATGACACTCACTGAGCTCATTCAGCACCTTCTTGAGATCAAGTGTACAAAGAATCTAAGCAAATGAATAAAGGGGAGATGATTTGGGTCAGTGTTAATTTTCATTTTAGTTTTAGTCTTAGTCATGTGTCAAATGCTCCTTTTTCGTTTTCATCATATTTAGTCATCTTCATTTATTTTTTGTTTAGTCCGTTTTAGTCAACTAAATGTCTGAGCCTTTTAGTCTTAGTCAGTTTTTGTCTCAATTTTGTCTTTTTTGTTTTAGTCTAGATTTAGTCGACGAAAACGGATGACATTTTTGTCTATTTTTAGTTAATGGAAAAAAACTTGTCAGAAGTCAGAAATAGTCAACATGGAACATTTTCTGATTTAAATTGCGAATTTATTTTTTAGCCTAGGGGAATCTGAGTCGGCACAAGTGATACACAGGAAGTATATATGTTGGTGTAGACATGGTCCAATGTATTGTTGCTCCTACAGTATGTTTGTGCAGACATGGTCCAATGTATTGTTGTTCCTACAGTATATGTTGGTGTAGACGTGGTCCAATGCATGCATCAAAGAGAGCATTACGGATGTGGTGACGTTGTTTCTGACCAGAGAGACGCCGCTGAACTCTGTCTGTCTTCTGTCTGCTGTGTCTTTCCTTTCTCTCTGCCATGTCTGTCCTCTCTCTGCTGTGTCTGTCCCCTCTCTCTGCTGTGTCTGTCCTCTCTGTCATGTCTGTCCTCTCTCTCTCTGCTGTGTCTGGCAGCGGTTTATTCTATAACAACAGGATACTGTAAACTAAGTAAACAGAACACACAGTAGTACTAGTAGTAGTACACACTGATTGCAATCTGCTTGCATAAAAACATTATATAAAATCACATTCTGAGGTCAGTGTTAAAGTGCCACATGGAAGAGGTCTGGTTAGTGGTTAGAGTTAGAGGTGGTCTAGGTCTGGTTAGGGTAACTTAGGGGTAGTTAAGCATTCATTATAATTTATTATTATTATTTAGATAGATGGATGTAAAGGGCTAGAGCAACTCTTAACCCCTATCCAGACCTAGACCACCTCTAAGTCACAACCCTAACTTAGGGGTTAGAGTTAGAGGTGGTCTAGTCTGGTTAGGGGTTAGAGTTAGAGGTTGTTGAAGGCAGAGGTTCTGTGTAGGATTGTTAGTAACTGTCTACCTGCATATATAACTGTTTCCACTAGAGGGCGCCCTAGGCAGAGACACTCAGGAGTACTACCAGGTGGCGAGTATAAATAGCTATGTCTCCTCCCACTTCTTTCTCTTCCCCCTAGTCTCTCAGTGAGAGAAGATCTGTATAGTAACTGCTCTGCCATGTGAATAATAAACCACGCCGATTAAAGGCTCAAGATAGAAACCATGCCTCTTGACCACATTATTGTCGCCCTATAGCCGAATTCTGTTAACAGGTTATGGGCCCAGATAACACCGGGACGAAATGATAAGGGTACTGTAGCAAGCTTAGCTGAAGTATAGGAAAACAAGAGAAGGGGCAAATGGCCATCATTCAATGGAAAAGCAGAGAACTATGAGCTCTGGGAAGAGCGCATGATGTGCTGCATGCACGGTGCGGGGCTGAAGGAGACGATCCTGGCGGCCCCCACGGGAGAACTGACGGCGGAAGAGCAAGCCCTGGATGACCAGCGTAATGCAAACGCGTATTGTGAGTTAGCGCTGATGCTCGACGACACCAGCTTGGGGCTGATATTCCGCGACACTAAAGACAGAGGCCGAGAAAGCCTGGAGGTGTTGAGAGAGCATTACATCGGGCGAGGAAGACCCAGAGTCGTGGCCCTCTACATAGCACTAACGGGCCTGAGGAAGGGGACCACCGAGACCGTGACTGAATACGTCAACAGAGCGGAGCAGATCACGACGCCATTGAGGAGTGCCGGAGAAGCACCAAGCGATGGGCTAATGATGGCGATGATAATGAGAGGACTACGGGAGCTGTACAAACCGTTCACACTCCTGGTAACACACGGTTCAACGGACATGATGTTGGGACAGTTCAAGGCTAAGTTAAGGAACTTCGAGGCCTCAGAAGACACCCACCCAGCCGCCGCGGAGGAGGGGGAAAGACGCCAAGGGAGAGAACCCGGACCACGACGGAACTGGCGTGTTTTGGCGATGCGGAGATAAAGGCCATTGGTGTAGCTTCTGCAAATCCACGGGGCACACAGACAGAGCGTGCATAAAGAAACACGACCAGAGCGCGCGATACGCGCATGGACGAGGCGGCGGACATGGACGAGACGGAGGCCACGGACAAAATGGCGGCTACGGACAAGAAGACGGCTGTGGACAGGATGACAACAGTGGACACGATGGCGGCGACGGTCGACGTGAGACGGATCGAGACGACGCCCGGAGAATAACGGGACAAGAAGACTGCGCTTTTGGGGCGCGGCCGGCGTGCACCGCTGGACCGGCCCAGCTGCAGCGAGCCCAGAGGAGGGGACTGATCGTGGACACAGGTGCGTCGTCCCATGTCATCAACGACAGGAGTCTGTTCAAGAACTTTGACGACACTTTCCACCCGGAGAGGCACAGCATGGAGCTGGCGGACGGGAGACGCACCTACGGATTGGCGCAAAAGAGGGGAGACGCACAGGTATGCCTCACGGACAGTAAGGGCCGCCGGCGTACGGTGACACTAAAGAACGCTCTATACGTACCATCGTTCCCATAAGGACTATTCTCTGTAATAGCTGCTACTGCAAGCGGTGCCAAGGTATTCTTCGATAAAGGTAAACATTTTCTTGTAGAACCTGACGGTACCCGGTGTGATATAAAGATGTACCAGAGAATATATTATCTGAAAACGGAGTGTAATGACAACGACAAGTGTAATGATAATAATTGTTACGAACGGGTAAGTGACTTCCAAGTTGTCGAGGAGAAGAACGAGACGGAGAATGTTTTACACTTTCAAAACAGCAGTACTGTTTATTAACAGGGAAAAGTGTATGATATAATTAAAGGGAGAAAGACAATATGTCTGTGCTTGTCCAGCTGTAGGTCTGTCCGTAGGAATAGGTGAAGCTCTAGCAAAGGACAAGGAATAGAGCAAATGTTAAATTGGTCACGCTGTCAATGAGTGACAGCAGTCTGACAACCAATGACAGCACCCAGGTGTGACAGACAATTAGTGATGACAGCAATCAGTGGTGACAAACAAGGTGAACCCATAACAACAGGAGTGACCCAGGTAGACAGTGGGATACAATCCTAAGGAGGATAGTCTCCCGAACGTTACAAATAATGATATGTGTAGCGGGACGGCCAGTCACGATATTCAGACATGGCACGAGATTATGGGTCATTGTAATTACGAGGATTTACTGAAACTGCAAGTAGTGTCAGAAGGCATGCACATTGAAGGAGGAAAGCGTAGACCTGACAAATTGTGCAGTGTGCAAAACGGGGACGTTTACTCAACCGAGATACAGAAATCCCACAGACAGAGTAAGGGTACCACTTGCATTAGTTGACACGGACCTAGCCGGTCCAGTAAGAAACGAGTCCATAGGAGGCTTTAGATATGTACAGTCTTTTACAGACGTGTGCACAGGGGCGGTGTTTGTTTACTTTCTTAAAGCAAGGGGTGACACACTCCAGGCCACGGATAAATTCCTGGCGGACATAGCCCCTTATGGTACAGTAAGATGTCTGAGATCCGACAACGAAACCGAGTTCACAAACAGAGAGTTCCAATCACTGTTGAGAAGGTATAAGATAAGACACAAGACGTCACGTCCATACCCCCCACACCAGAATGGGGTGGCAGAGAGGGAATGGCACACCCTTTTCGAAATGGCTAGGTGTAAGCTAGCAGATAGTAACTTACCTAAGAGCCTATGGCATTATGCGGTGCAAGAAGCCGCTTACATCAGAAACAGGTGTTTTAATAAGCACTCGGGCACCACCCCGTATACAGCGCTGACAGGAAAGAAGTGTAATCTAGCCAGAATGCACCATTTTGGATCAGTGTGTTATGCATACCTGCAGGACAGGGGAAAGCCCAAGTCCAGAGGTGTAAACGGATATTTCGTAGGACACGACAAAGGAAACCCTGCTTTCCTAGTTTATCATCCCGGTAACGGGAGAGTGCAGAAACACATGCTAGTCAAGTTTGTCACGAAGGCAACCTGTGAGAGCGAGACACAGACAGAGGAGCCAGAGCTGGACTCCAGAACAAGGTGTGTAGAAACAGAGACACATCAACCCAGTGTACTTAGTACGGTCGTGCAGACAGACAGTCAGCAACCCCCAGAGGGCGATGACAAGGCACACCCGAGGGTGACGTCAAGTGCCCCAAGCAGTGGGAGGTATCCCTCAAGGGAACACAAACCCCCAAAATATCTGACAGACTATGCCGGGAAATGGGTGTATTCAACCAAGTTACCAGAGGGCAGACAGACAGTGGGAGGAAAATGGGTGTATTCAATCCGGGAGGGTATTGAAGGCTACGGCAAATACAAAGTATGGTTCGTAGAAAATTGCTTAAATGCTGAAGGAGGATACTCCAGGTTTAAATACGGGAGGAGTAGAATCCAGGGCCCTCATTTATCAAGTTTCCTCAGAAAATGTTCCATTTCCACACGTAAGCACAGAATTTAGAATGTGTGCACGCACAAAAAAAACGGGATTTATCACACGTGCGTACACAGGTCCTACGCACACCTGTCATGATAAATATCACCTTGGTCCTACGCCGAGGCTCGTGCACACTTTCACGTATTTGCATACCAAAACCGCCCCGATTAACCATTATACGGTAATGGAACACCCCCATGAAATGTGGAAAAATGGACTAAACCGAGGGAAGCGTGCTATGAGACAGGTTGACAGACGTGTACACGTACGGTGATGTCGGATATAATATCTATTAACCATTGCTGCCTGGGCAGCGCAAACACTAATAAAGACCGTGCTGGAATATGACTGCCTTTTTCCGTTTTGTTTGATTAATACCCAGGGATTAAAGTTCTCCTCAATTTTATTCCAAATCGCGACGGATTTTCCGTCAATTTTCTACCTGCTGCATATGATTTCTAGAGGCATACAATCTATTTTGATGTCAGTATTGGGTAGCCTATATAAACAATAATACGAGAGCATACAAGAACAATGAATCTCACTGCCATGTATGATGTAGCCTGCCTATGTGATCAATACAAACTGAATTCCATCATGTTTGTGTGCGGGAGCTCACAAGGCTGTTGTCACAATGGGTGGTACAGTAATAACAGTCTACACAATATCACGATGGACCATGCCATGTAGCCTATGTTCTATTATGACATGATCTGTGACGACAAATGTTCTAGAATGTTTGATTATGAGTCATAATTTATGACATCATACTCTGACAGCATGCCTATGATCAATAAAAACGCGAACTTGAATCCCATCATCATATTTACATAGTCTGTCCACTATCTTTATTACTTTGTTATTCCCCCCCCCCATCTATGTAAAGCGACCTTGCATGGGTCTCTTGAAAGGCGCTATGTAAAATGAAGCTATTATTATTATTGTTGTTGTTATTATTATTATCATGTCTGTGTGCTGAGCTCAGTGAAGTTTCAATGGAGCGAGGTAATCTATTCTAATCAACAAATTGAAGTAGAAAGCATTCCGTTGTGGCCAATCTTATTTGGAAACATGACACAAAATAATAGTATGTCGCTTTTTATTTGAAACAATATTTAATGGCGTTTGGAGGTGGGTGTTCTGCTTCTGCCCCCCGTGCCAAACAAGCAAGCCAACCTCTTGTTCCCGCATGAGCCCGTTATGAATGAATGAATGAATGAATGAATGAATGAATGAATGAATGAATGAATGAATGAATGAAAACTTTATTTAACAGATTGCAGAATGGGTACAATACAGTACGGCTCAATACATACAATTGTTAAGGGGATGCAGACCTGAGAAAGACGTTTGTCTTGTTTACATCAGGGTCCCCCAACTCGAGTCCTCGATATCCTCGCGGACGGACCAGTATACCTTTATATCATATCATATTCATATTCATATCATAGTTTACTCTATCAGCCTACCAGCATGTAATACGTTCTTTGTTAGAACTCAACTCGTTATTATTTTGCGCATAGATTGCAGAAATACGGGGACGTTTTGATTTAGGCTTTGACACAGAATACAAGTCATGATATCACCCACACGATATATGCTCTGTGTCCAGAGCATGTATGCTTTTCATTCATTTAAGACACATTTATTGCAAGGGTTTTGTATACACATACACTCAACAAATAACCTCTGTCTGTTCTCGTTGCAATGCGTTTATATCGTGGGTGTTCATATGACTTGTATTCTGCTTACAGCTTCGGGGTTCCACTTATTATGTTTAACAATGGCAAAGCCTTTTAAATATAATCAAAACGTTCCCGTATTTCTGCAATATATGCGCAAAATAATAACGAGTTGAGTTACGCGGAGCGCAGTCAGTGCTTATTTCTGCGTTGTAAAAATATTCTACCACCGGGCGCCAACTACGCATGGTCCGACCTGTGCTTAAATATACGCACAAAGTCAAGCACAAGTTCAAATAGATAAATCCCACACTTTGCTTAGAAATGGTCGTACGCACGGCTTAAGCACATAATTGTGCGTACGTCACATTGATACATGAGGGCCCAGGTTTGAATGTCTGACTAGAGACCATGTTTGAATACTGAAATGAATCCTATGTTTAAGTCCACGTTTAAATACAGAAATGGGTCTCATGTTTAAGTACAGAGGTGGATGAGTTACCATGTTTAAAATACTGAAAATTGTGTGGAGGTATCCCAGAGGAGATATGTGGAAAAGCTCCTGAGATGTTTTGACTGAAGTAAGAGATGTATAGATAAACTGTGGGTAGCTTCATTTTGTTAGACAACCTGTACTCGCCCTGACTTATGTTTTTGTAGTGAGTAAGAGTGTCACAGTATTTTTGCTGACCCCACAGAGAAGCATTGAACTACGTCAAAAATATGTTTTTCGTTATCCCAGAGGTGCAGCAGATGGACAGCAGTGTTTCATAAAAGACAGCAACGGTTTAAGGCTTAAAGCCCACAGTGATACTATCAGCCTGTGAAGCTGAGTATATGTTTCTAGCTATGACAATGCAAAATGTGTTTATTCTAGAACAACTGTTCGAAGTGATGGAGAAAAGATTATGAATATATTGCTAAAAAAAATTGTAGGTAATTGAAATGTACCCTCTATGCTGAATATGGTGCTTTTGTAGATGATGGGCGTTCTGTCAACACCGTTTAAAAATGATGGACATTGTGTATATATGGAGACTGTTGTTTATGAGTACAACCAGGGGACCATTGTGATTGCTAGGAACCGGTTTCAAATTAAAATTGAAGGGATTTGCAAGGGTCATGTTTAATGTGAAGATATTGACTGGCATACCCTGTTGATGTTTTTGGGATTATATTATTTCCTTTGTAAAATGTTTTCCCAAGAAGTCAGCCAGTATGCTAAACCCTAAGTGGGAGTGTTGAAGGCAGAGGTTCTGTGTAGGATTGTTAGTAACTGTCTAACTGCATATATAACTGTTTACACAGTAACTGTCTACCTGCATATATAACTGTTTCCACTAGAGGGCGCCCTAGGCGGAGACACTCAGGAGTACTACCAGGTGGCGAGTATAAATAGCTATGTCTCCTCCCACTTCTTTCTCTTCCCCCTAGTCTCTCAGTGAGAGAAGATCTGTATAGTAACTGCTCTGCCATGTGAATAATAAACCACGCCGATTAACACTTACCGTGCCACTCACGAGTTTTCTCGGAATTATTAATATCTCGTTGAAAGCCATTCACGAGATTTCTCGGATTTTTTCTTTTTTTTCTTCTTTTAGCGATCTGAAATCATATTGCATCACGCGAGCCTACCCTAGGGCCTAGTCTACCCGAGAGCCGCCGGCGATTAGATGTGGAAAAAAGCGCCCCCTATCGTCTCCCAGATGACATAAGGGATTTTGGAATGGACTCAATGAAAATGGATGGGGAAAAAAATCCTGTACTCCACATTTTCCAGTCCACTGATGCAGCCGGGGTTATCACAGTTCATTCTGGAGACTCTGAGCCCCGCGGAATCATGTGTCCTACTGTACACACGTTGGATCTATACACTTATTGATTTTTTCGAATGGTGATCAGGAATTGGAATATACCAGTTGGATACCATCTGATGTCAGGTAAGGAATCTATGTTATCAGTGTTAGGATAATCAGACTCATTTTGATGAAGATATAAGCTGTTTTGTGAAATGTCCTCTATCGGTTTTAAGCGCTAACTCTGGTGCCACCTCGTGGCATAGAAAGTGTTAAAGGCTCAAGATAGAAACCATGCCTCTTGACCACATTATTGTCGCCCTATAGCCGAATTCTGTTAACAGAGGTGGTCTAGGTCTGGTTATACTGATCCGATACTAGGGGTGGGAATCACCAGTTTCATCATGATACGATACGATATCGATTCTTTGGACAACGATACGATATTTGCCGATATCACAAAGTCTCTCACGATACAATACGATACGATTAGATTCAGGTGCCTGCGATCGATATGAGATGATATCATATGCCCATTTAACACAATCAGTAACATTTAGATCAACAAAAAAAAGGTAATGAAAATATCATTTGACATTTGTATTTTTGAGCTCTTCCAGACATTTAAAGGAAAATCAATCTATTGTTTTTAATACAAATAGACCTCCTGTTCACTGTAAAGTGCCACGTTTTTATATATTGAGCTTTAAACTTTAAGCTACATTTTTTGGAACTCAAAACTCACAACCTCCCTCTCCCAAACCGTTCCTACAACAATTTGTTGATGTTGCATGATCATGTATAGGCCTACATTTATTATGTATTATATTGTTTATGTTTAAATAACATTTAAACATCAAACTCCTCTGACCTCATCTGGTCTTTCCAAAGACGCGCGCACACACACACACAGAAAGGGAGAATGCTATGCTGTAACGTCTACACACACGGAGCTACTGCTGTTGTTCTTGGGCGGATATGAGACTCGCCACAGGATTTTCAAAATAAGAGTATCGATATGAATCGATCTTATTATATCGCATCGATCCGATTCGATTGTTGATAATTACATCGATGTATCGATCTGGATCGATGTATCGTCCCACCCCTATCCGATACCAGTGCATACATTAAAAAAAGAAAAGAAAAAAAATATTATATTATATAAATTATAAAACTTTTTTCTTTTCTTTTCTTTTTTACAGCTACTGTTTTATATACTGTTTTTTAGTAATAACTAGAAAGTAATGGTATTCAACAACAGGTGATTGTATAGATTAGTATTAGTATCATTAATTGACAACTATGCTCAATGAGTTCACCCACGGAAAGGTTGTTGGCACATTGGTTCCACACGGACGTTATACGTTGTTGCACTTGCTACAGTACCAGAAGGCTCCGTTTAGGTTAGCTACTGTAGTAGCAGAGGCTCTGTTTTGGGATTTTTTATGCAAAATAAATATTCAACATTCTCTTTTGAGACTCCGCCTCAGACTCTTATCATTTGGCACTAAAAGCTAAACATTGTATGGCTGTCCGCATTATGTCATTAATTGCGTGCATGTGTGGGAGAGGTCGATCAGTTAGCCACGTTAGTGTGAGCTAGCAGTTAACGCAGCGGTCGCACTGGGCCTCGCAAGAAGGGGGGCTTCGCAAGAAGAGATTTTTTTTTATTTTTTTTATAAAAATAAAAATAAATCGAATGTTAACAATCACTTTCCATCACAGACCTAAAATCTAGTTTTGCTTACATGCTTATATATTTCACATTAGACACTTTGTAGAATAGTGTAGACACGTGAATGTGTCTGACTTGTTCCGGGCTCTGCAGATATATGCTATTGTTTTCAATGGACCGTTTACTTTTATGCAAAGCATTGTGGGAGGACTAACACTAGGGGGAGCTGGTTGGCGTCGGTCTGGTAGTCGGATATGTGAAGAGGAACTGTAATCACCCACCACGAGGAGCCACAGCACAGGTACGGGGTCTCTTCAGCAAGTGGACGTCTTGGCCAAGAAAAGAGCATCCTACTTTTGAAAGCGTGAAATACCAATATTGCACCGGAGCAGAAGAAATAACGCTGCGTGCCGTAAGCTTATCAATACCTATGAGGCGCCGTTTGGGACAAAAGCCTGACTAATACAAGACACCGCCTATCCAAAGCCTGAATTATACAGGACACCGTCTATCCAGTTATCCTGCGCGACCCAGTTGGTCCGCGAGAGAGGGCCAGTTGGTGCGCCGATTGGGACAAAAGCCTGTCGAATACGAGACACCGAGGTCCAGTTGGTCTGCGCGCGCCGACATTGTGGTATCCTGACGTAATGGTTTCACCCATAAGTTGGTTTAGCCCAGAGTCAGTTCATGTATGCAACCCCCAAATGGAAGTAAACAAACCTTGAGCTATAATGTCATTGTGTGGACATTCAGTTCTTTCTGCTAGACACTAAGAGTCACAGCCAGAATAGAAACATTACATGGTGTCAGAATTTTAAGCTTATTTTGGAAATGTTTCGAATGGACAGTTCGGGCGTTCCAATGCCGAGGATGGACTGGGACTCGTCCAATCTACCCGATGCATGGAGGAAGTTTCGCCAGCATGTGGAGTTAATGTTTTCGGGACCTTTGTCTGCAAGAACAGAAGAGGCGAAATGCAGCTACCTACTCCTGTGGATAGGAGAGAAGGGCAGAGATGTCTTCAATACGTGGACTCTAACGGTAGACGAAAGGAAGGTACTGAATATGTACTATGCAGGTTTTGAAGCCTATGTTATACCCAAAGCTAACCCCATTTTTGCACGTTATACGTTCCACGAACGGATACAAGGCGACAGTGAGAACTTTGATCAGTTTGTAACAGAGCTTAAGCTGCTAGTGAAGGACTGTAATTACGACAAAAGTGACGAAATGGTCCGAGACAGAATCGTGGTTGCCACTAACTCAGCAAGAGTGAGGGAGAAGCTGCTCTGCTACGGTCCAGATTTAACGCTGGAGAAGACGATTGACATCGCAAGATCACATGACATTTCCCAGCAACAACTAAAAACAATGGGATGTGCGACTGTGAGTGGAGCTACTCAGTCTGTGCACGCAGTTAGCAGCAGGAGACTATTCAAACCGGACCAATCACGTTATGGTCGCAAAACAGTGAGCAGGGCTGACAGCAGGGCTGACGTCATGCAGGAGGAATGTGGAGCATGCGGGAGAGAGCACAGCCGTGCTCAGGAATGTCCAGCTAAGGGACGTCAATGTAACAACTGCAACTATATAGTCAGTGTTGTTCCATTTGAACAGATCAGTGGCTATCACCTGCCAGGGTCGCTCTGGAATGGGGTGTGACAGCATTGGCTCTTTGGGGATGGAGTTGCGTCGTTCGAGGCAAATGCTACAAGATCCAACTAGTGTCTCTATTTGTTTGCACATCCCTGGCCAGAATAGAACATCTCTTGCACGCTGCTTACACTTCTCCATGCCGAAGTGGCCTGTGTGTATGCGTGACAGCATGTCACCTCTGAGTGAGTGTGGCACAATGATTTTCTCACCTTTAAGCAGAATGCCATTCGATTCTGTTATTTCATCCCGGTGGTTCCAATATTCAGTGATGGCAGAGGGGCATTGTCTTGCAGTGTCTGGCCACCCTGATTGGATGATCCTCTTCAAGGCTGAGAGCTGCTCGTCCTTGGCTGTAGCAGTTCTGATGTCTTCCATTTTCCGGTCGCTCACAGGCGCACTGCTTACAACTGAGTGTATTTGCGAGTCCATGCCCTCACTCAGTGAGTCATCACAGCACGCTAGCGGCTTCCTAGATAGTGTGTCTGCCACTGGAATCTGCTTTCCAGGCTTATGAACAATGTTGATGCTATATCTTTGCAACTGAAGTATCATGCGTTGGAGCCTCGGCGGTGCAGCTGCAAGGGGTTTGCGCATTATTGTCTCCAGTGGCTTGTGGTCTGACTCGACGATCACCTGGCGTCCGTACAGGTATTGGTGAAATCGCTTACATCCAAAGAGCACGGCGTACAGCTCCTTTTCGATCTGAGCATAATTGACTTCAGTCTCATTCAGTGCTCTGGACGCGTATGCGACTGGTTTCTCTTGCTGCAGTAGGACTGCTCCCAATCCATATTTGGAGGCATCAACCTGCAGTTTCACATCCTTTGTGTGGTCAAAGTAGGCAAGTACTGGACCAGGACTTCAAAATTGCGAGGGTGACCCCTCTGCACAAAAAGGGCAGCAAATTAGACCCAGGCAACTACCGCCCTGTTTCTATTCTCACCTCCATCTCGAAAGTCATGGAAAAAATAGTCTACGAACAGGTCGAAAAGTACCTAGCGGAAAAAAATCTAATCTACGAATTCCAATCTGGCTTCAGAACATCCCACTCCACTGACACATGCCTTCTCTATTTGAATGACCACATCAAACAAGAGGTGGACGCAGGCAAATACTGCGGCATGGTCATGCTGGACCTACAAAAGGCCTTTGACACGGTCAATCACTCCATTCTGATTGACAAGCTAAAAGCAATTGGTTTTGATAGTCTATCAGTGAGCTGGATGCAATCCTACCTTGAGGGGAGGGAACAGATGGTGGAGGTAAACGGTACTCTATCCCCCCCCTCACAGTGAGCTGTGGTGTTCCACAAGGAAGCATACTAGGACCGCTACTGTTCCTAATTTATGCAAATGACATGTCGTCAGCTTGTGACTGCAACTTGTTCCTGTTTGCGGACGACTCAGCCCTGCTGGTCTCTGACAAGAACAAGTTACAGGTTGAAAAAACCCTCAGCTCGGAACTAGGCAGAATCTGCATATGGCTCGCTGATAACAAACTATCATTACACATGGGCAAAACAGAGTCCATTCTCTTCGGTTCAAATAACAAACTCAGCAAGACCGACGGCTTCTCAGTTACAGTGGGTGACAATATTGTCACAAGGAAAGATGAAATTACCTACCTGGGTTCCATCCTAGAGGCTAATCTCTCCTGTGACAAAATGGCATCCAATGTAATAAAAAAAGTCAACCAACGAACTCGATTCTTGTACCGGATCTCCTCTCTGGTAAACAAGAACACCCTGAAGACTCTGGCAGGAGCACTCATTCAGGGGTACTACGACTATGCTTGCACCTCATGGTACCAAAGCACCTCAAAGGCGCTAAAAACAAAATTACAAACATCTCAAAACAAACTGGTCAGACTACTGCTTGACCTTACTCCTAGAACCCACCTCACCCCTGCCCACTTTGACAACCTAGGATGGCTTAGAGTAGACGACAGAGTACAACAACTTGCAATGGGCCTGGTCTACAAGATACACTACACGACCAAGGTACCCATGTACATGTCAAAATACTTCCCAAAGGTCAGTGAATACCACGATCACAACACCAGAGGGAGCTCCACAAATCATGTTAAACCCAGATTCGGCTCAAATAAGGGACTAAACACGTTTCGCAATTATGCCACATCAATGTGGAACGCCCTACCCAAAGCTGTAAAGGAATGTGGATCACTACCCACTTTCAAAACCTCTCTCAAGGGACACCTACGGGAGACTGCAATTCAACACTGGCCCCTGTAAATATCCTAACCCAACCCCCTCCAATGTACAGTCATTTACCTAGTATGGTTTTGTCAATAGTTCAATGTACAATTGTGTTTGTTTGTACAGTGTCTCCTCCCCCCCCCCCCCTCAATGTACAGTGTTACTTGTTTATACAGTGTGCCCCCCGCCCCCCCCCCCCCCCCCAACCACCTCCAATGTAAATTACCCAGTATGGTTGTCAATATCCCAATGTACCCAACCCCCCCCACCAAACCTCCTCCAATGTACAGTTTCTACGTCAAATGTATATACTCCCTTTTCTTGACTCCTTCTGTATCACAAAAAGTACTGTATTTGCAAATCTGGTATGTCATAAATGTATAGATGTAGCAGTACTGACTATCTGTATGTCATGTATGTCATATATGTCTATATGAATTGAAAATGGGGGACCCTGATGGAAACAAGACAAACGTCTTTCTCAGGTCTGCATCCCCTTAACAATTGTATGTATTGAGCCGTACTGTATTGTACCCATTCTGCAATCTGTTAAATAAAGTTTTCATTCATTTCATTCAATCATTCATGGCTCTTGTGTTAAAATGCTTTTCACTTGCTGGAAAGCAACATCATGGTTCGAGTCCCATACAAATTCACTGCTCTCTTTCAACAGTTGACGGAGCGGGGCCGTTGCCTCTGAGAGTCTGGGGGCAAATTTTGACAAGTACGTGATCATGCCCAATATTGTCTCCAGCTCTGCTTTACTCTGTGGCGCGGCCATGTCCTTGATCGCCGAAACCTTGTTGGGGTCAGGTCTGACACCTTCTCGTGTCAGTGTGTGTCCAAAGTAGTTCACCTCTGTCACACAGATGGTGCTCTTGTCTTTGTTCAGTTTTATTCCTATCTGTCTGGTTCTCTCCAGCATGCCACGCAGGTTGGCATCGTGCTCCTCTTTCGTGCGGCCATACACAATGATGTCATCGACAATGGCGGCGACGCCCGGGAGTCCCTCATAGGCCTCATCCACTCGTCTCTGAAACTCATCTTGTGCAGATATGATTCCGAATGGGAGTCTATTGAACCTATATCTGCCATAGATGGTGTTGAACGTGGTGAGAATGGATGACTCATGGCTGAGTTTTATATTCCAGTACCCAGACCTGGCGTCTAGCACACTGAAATACTGTGCACCCGCTAATTTTGGGGTAATGTCATCTAGAACAGGGAGCGGGTAGTAGGGTCTCAGGATGACTTTGTTCAGGGGGCGGGGATCTAGACAAATCCTAAGCTTTTTCCTTTTGGGTTTTTCTACAACCACCAGTGCATTGACCCAGTCTGTTGGCTCAGTGACCTTCTGGATTATGTCCATTTTCTCCATTTCATCCAGCTCACTTTTGAGCCGACTACGTAGGGCGTATGGTATGCGACGAGGTGGGCACACCACTGGTGTTACGTCAGGTCTGAGGTGAATGGTACACTCACCGGGAAACAGTCCAATGCCTTCAAATACATCTGCATATTCATCCATGATGTTCATGTGTGGTTTGGGCTGTGCATTGACTGTATGGATTATTTTGACCAAATTCAGGTCTATACATGCTCTCATGCCCAACACAGGTGGAGCATGGGCATCAATTATATCAAAGTCAAGCATGACTGTCTTCTCTTTATATCTGCATGTTAGCCTGCAGGCCCCTTTTACAGTAAGCACATGCCCACCATAGCCTGAGAGCTTGCTGGCCTGCGGGCTTAATACTACATTTCCAAATAGCTCATGGAATGTGTTGGCTGGTATCACATTAGCCTGAGCACCTGTGTCAATTTTAAATTTGAGCTTGTGCCTCTGTTTTCCAATTTGTAATTCTGCAAAGGCTTGTTCTTTGTCTGTGTTTGCATGCTGTTTTGTTATAGTGTCAATGTACAGTTCATCATCATCACTTTGCTGCTCACCAGTGTCAGATATAGCATGCATCCTCTTTGCCTGTGGCTTTATCTGACGTCGCTGTGGTGCTGACCTGCAGGTGAGAAAAAGGTGAGAAAATCATTGTGCCACACTCACTCAGAGGTGACATGCTGTCACGCATACACACAGGCCACTTCGGCATGGAGAAGTGTAAGCAGCGTGCAAGAGATGTTCTATTCTGGCCAGGGATGTGCAAACAAATAGAGACACTAGTTGGATCTTGTAGCATTTGCCTCGAACGACGCAACTCCATCCCCAAAGAGCCAATGCTGTCACACCCCATTCCAGAGCGACCCTGGCAGGTGATAGCCACTGATCTGTTCAAATGGAACAACACTGACTATATAGTTGCAGTTGACTATTATAGTAGGTATTTCGAGGTAGAAAAAATCACTAGCCTCACATCCACCGCTGTGATTCAGAAACTCAAGGCCATGTTTTCCAGGTTCGGGATTTGTGAGAAATTGCTCAGCGACAATGGACCGTGCTATAGCTCGCAAGAGTTCAAGAACTTTGCGAATACATGGGATTTTGAGCACATCACAAGCAGCCCCCTGTACCCGCAGAGCAACGGGCTGGCTGAGAAAACTGTGCAAACAGCTAAAGCCATCATGGACAAAGCACATGCACAGAGGTCAGATCCATATCTCAGCCTGTTGGAATACCGAAACACACCAGTGGACGGATTCAAGTCACCAGCACAGCTGCTGATGAGCCGATGTTTGCGCTCAATCCTTCCAACCACTGAGAAACAGCTGCGACCAGAACTTGCCTGTCGCAGTGCAGTTCTAGGCAGACGAGAACTGTGCCAAAAACGTCAAAGGCAATACTACGACAGAAATGCCAAACCACAGCCTGCACTGCCAGTAGGAGCCACGATCCGCTTCCAGCAACCAACAGGGTCGTGGAAACCCGCCACAGTCGTCGGACCAGCAGGGACCCAGCGATCCTACAACATCATCACGGATGAGGGCCACACGCTCCGGCGCAATCGGCGTCACCTCCTACAGACCACCGAGGGAGATACACGTCACGGAGTGGCAACGGATGGTCAACAGGTCGAGCCTCAGGCCACTGAGACTGTACAGCAGACTGTTGAAAATTCCCCAACTGTGCCACCACAAGGCATTACTACCAGGTCAGGCCGCTTAGTTAGGCCGAGAGACATTCTAGACCTGTGACTATTATTACACTGATGTTGTTAAAAGAAAAGAAAAGATTTTTTTTTTTTTTTTTTTTTGGTTTGTGATAGATGTGATTTGCACTTATGGTGTTATATGGTGGTATAATTATATGGTGTTATAATTAAATGCACTTATTTTGAAAGAAGGGAAATGTGGTATCCTGACGTAATGGTTTCACCCATAAGTTGGTTTAGCCCAGAGTCAGTTCATGTATGCAACCCCCAAATGGAAGTAAACAAACCTTGAGCTATAATGTCATTGTGTGGACATTCAGTTCTTTCTGCTAGACACTAAGAGTCACAGCCAGAATAGAAACATTACAGACATGTTTTTTCGAATACAGACACCGAGGTCCAGTTGGTCTGCGCGCGCCGACATGTTTTGTCGAATACAGACACCGAGGTCCAGTTGGTCTGCGCGCGCTCACATGTTTTGTCGAATACAGACACCGAGGTCCAGTTGGTCTGCGCGCGCTGACATGTTTTGATCCGCGCGCGCCTACAACTTTTGGTACGCGAGAGAGGCCCAGATGTCCGGCGAGAGAGGCCCAGATGGGTCCGCGTGCCACCCAGATGGGTATCGCTCGCGGCCCAACACTTAAAAGAATAAAGTGGTGTTGTAGTGATTGTTAATGGTACATAATTCACCCACGGAACTATTGTTAGGAACAAGAGTTCCGCCCGAACATTATATGAGGTGGCACTGCCTGCCACCACACACGAGTCGTTCTGCACGCAACGGAGCAGTAGCTTGTTGTATTTTGTGTATTGAATAAAAGCTGTTCGCTCTACCGAGCTACCGTCTCCGACTCCCATCTCTTGGCACTACACTGGTGACCCCGACGTTGGTCTCGCTGAAGTATCAGGGACCGAACCGAACATGGCAAACGATGCCGTTATTATTCGATTGCCGGAGTTTTGGGAGCATTCTGCGGCGGCGTGGTTCGCGCAAGCGGAGGCGCAGTTCGCCCTGCGAGGGGTTGACGACGACGCCGCGCGATATTACCACGTCGTCTCGAGCCTCGGGAGCACTACAGCGGCGAGGACGGTAGGCTTCATAACAGCTCCGCCTGCACGGAATAAATATGAGGCGTTTAAGACGCACCTACTCAGAATATTCGAGTTGTCGCCGTCTGAGCGGGCCCGACGCTTGTTGGATATACGTGGCTTGGGAGACAGCAAGCCGTCGGCGCATATGGAGATGATGCTGAACCTGCTGGGCGCCGAGCAGCCGAACTTTTTATTTAAAGAGCTGTTCCTCAGACACATGCCGCCACGGGTACAGACGGCACTAGCCAATACAAACATTGTGGATCCCCGTGCTCTGGCAGAGGAGGCAGATCGGTTCTACCTGGCCACTCGACACTTTACCCCAGGGCTAATAGCCTCGACTCGCGGTTACACGCCGCAGGGGGGAGGGGCGAGGAAGAACAGGAGCAGCGCTGCCGCAGGCCTGTGTTTTTACCACGCACGTTTCGGCGCCAGGGCGACAAGATGCCGTTCCCCTTGCACTTTCGGCATAACGCAGAAACGCAGACACCTGCGCCCAGTAGCAGCGGTGAGCGCAGGTATGTCGGACCGGCTGCTTTTCATTAGAGACACACTCTCCGGTTGCAAATTCCTCTGCGACACCGGAGCTCAGAGGAGCGTCCTGCCAGCTACGAAAGAGGACACCGCCGGCGATAATAGAGGTCCACGCCTGACGACCGCCAACGATACCCCTATCCGCACCTACGGTACAAGGACCGTGGAACTGTGTTTTGGGGGCCAGCGGTTCACGTGGGACTGCATCACGGCCGACATTTCGTTCCCACTACTGGGGGCAGATTTCCTGGGTGCACACGGTCTCCTCGTGGACATTAGACATGGCCGCCTAATAAACGCACAGACACGGGCTTCGTTGGCATGTGTCCGCGATGAGGCGACATACGGCGGCCTTCTTACAGCTTTCACCGACCACGAACCCCTCACGACGTCTGAGTCAAAGGTAGCGGAGCCATGGTCGGCACGACAACAGCTCACGTACGATTCCGAGTGCGCCGCGAGACACGTTGCCGAGAAGCCCAACGTCGTCGTCGGAGCTGTACAGCCGGACCTCGACTACGTCAACAGGGGCTCGGAACAGGCCTCCGACCACGACATCCAGGCCCTCGGGACTGCAGATTCCAGTCTACGCCGGGAGGACGTCGCGATTGGTCACTCGGGTCCGACGCTGCTGAATGACCTATCCACCGGACACCCTAGCCCACAGGCCCCTGAGGACTGGCGTAGGCTCGCCTTTGAGGTGGGGTACAACCACCACAAGATGGAACCCGCCCACGTAGACATTTCCCAGCCCTTAGAGCTGGCCCTCTCCCCCCGCCGAGGCCGTGCGCCGCTACCCCGGGACCCGCCAACGACGGAGCCGCCGTTGGCCTCGTCGACGTCTGTGCCCCCGGGTGTCGGGGAGGACACGGGCGCTTGCGCCGCCCCTACCTCCCCGCCCCTGGCTTTCCGCACTCACCGTGGCCGGTTCATGCCCCCGGGCGCCGTGGTGGGCGCAATCGCTTGCACCGCGCCCCGGGTTGTCCGCTCACGCCGCGGCCGGGTCGTGGTCTCTCCCCGCCGTGGAGATTTTGACCATGGTTGAATTCTGGGGGGGCTTGTGTAGTGATTGTTAATGGTACATAATTCACCCACGGAACTATTGTTAGGAACAAGAGTTCCGCCCGAACATTATATGAGGTGGCACTGCCTGCCACCACACACGAGTCGTTCTGCACGCAACGGAGCAGTAGCTTGTTGTATTTTGTGTATTGAATAAAAGCTGTTCGCTCTACCGAGCTACCGTCTCCGACTCCCATCTCTCGGCACTACAGTGTACTCCTTAATTTATGCACTTACAATCACCAGAAAGGCTTTCGAAATGCCATGTTGGCCTCAATATTTTCAAAACAAATTATATGAAAAGGTTATGAAATGAACAACATAAACAAGAATGTGATCAAATATGTAATAAATACGGAGCTCAGACTGTATCTGTATAAATTACATGTCATATATGTTATGATGAATTGAAAATGGGGGACCCGGACGTAAACAAGACGAAAGTCTTTCTCTGGTCTGCATCCCCTTAACAATTGTATGTATTGAACTGTACTGTACCCATTCTGCAATCTGTTTTCAATCAATCTATCTCAACGCATACATTTGATCGTAGAAATCGTGACGTCAGAGTGTCTTCGATAATGTTGGGGGTCCTTAATTCCTGTATGCGAATTCTTCATCATGCAGCACTATCATCATCATCCGTATCAACTAACATTACAAGTACATTAGAGGAGGAAGTTGGACACATGTTTCATCATTAAATGTCAGCAGATAATCAAAACTAGCTAGTATGATGATTGCTATAGCTTTAAAAAAAAAAAAACGCTATGCCCTGGTGTATGTGACTGACAAAATAAACCTTAGTAAGGCAAGTATCCCTTTACTTGAAGTGAACAAAGTGCTTCTCATGTACTCATGTGTACAAGTTCATATTATGGTCTACAAATGGTAATGTTAGTATATTAGTATACTAGTATTTAATGATGAAACATGTGTCCAACTTCCTCCTCTAATGTACTTGTAATGTTAGTTGATACGGATGATGATGATGATGATAGTGCTGCATGATGAAGAATTCGCATACAGGAATTAAGGACCCCCAACATTATCGAAGACACTCTGACATCACGATTTCTACGATCAAATGTATGCGTTGAGATAGATTGATTGAAAACAGATAGCAGAATGGGTACAGTACAGTTCAATACATACAATTGTTAAGGGGATGCAGACCAGAGAAAGACTTTCGTCTTGTTTACGTCCGGGTCCCCCATTTTCAATTCATCATAACATATATGACATGTAATACAGATACAGTCTGAGCTCCGTTTTTATTACATATTTGATCACATTCTTGTTTATGTTGTTCATTTCATAACCTTTTCATATAATTTGTTTTGAAAATATTGAGGCCAACATGGCATTTCGAAAGCCTTTCTGGTGATTGTAAGTGCATAAATTAAGGAGTACACCACTTTATTCTTTTAAGTGTTGGTCCGCGAGCGATACCCATCTGGGTGGCCCGCGGACCCATCTGGGCCTCTCTCGCCGGACATCTGGGCCTCTCTCGCGTACCAAAAGTTGTAGGCGCGCGCGGATCAAAACATGTCAGCGCGCGCAGACCAACTGGACCTCTGTGTCTGTATTCGACAAAACATGTGAGCGCGCGCAGACCAACTGGACCTCGGTGTCTGTATTCGACAAAACATGTCGGCGCGCGCAGACCAACTGGACCTCGGTGTCTGTATTCGAAAAAACATGTCGGCGCGCGCAGACCAACTGGACCTCGGTGTCTCGTATTCGACAGGCTTTTGTCCCAATCGGCGCACCAACTGGCCCTCTCTCGCGGACCAACTGGGATAACTGGATAGGCGGTGTCCTGTATAATTCAGGCTTTGGATAGGCGGTGTCTTGTATTAGTCAGGCTTTTGTCCCAAACGGCGCCTCATAAATACCAAGTATACAAAGAGGACGTTCGGCAGATGGACTGAAGATGGACTGAAGAAAGTGTTGCGTGTTAGAACGTTCAGTCGGGGAGAGATTCTACTGGACATTGACCAGCGCAACTAGCTGCCGTTAGCCAGGAGCTAGCCACACACACACACACACACACACACAGCGCAGCTAGCTGCCGTTAGCCAGGAGCTAGCCACACACACACAGCGCAGCTAGCTGCCGTTAGCCAGGAGCTAGCCGCCGTTAGCCAGGAGCTAGCCACCGTTAGCTAGGAGCTAGCCGCCGTTAGCCAGGAGCTAGTCACACACAGCTAGCCGCCAGGAGCTAGCCACACACACACACAGCGCAGCTAGCCGCTGTTAGCTAGTAGTTCTTGGGAGGAGTGATACAGCAAAGATTGGACTAAAACGAACATACGACGGAATGGCTTAAACCTTCTCACGTGTCAGTTTCGGGCTTCTCAGCACAACCGTGCACCGGGGAAAAGGGTTGCTTGTTTTCCTTTAACGTATATCCCTTTCAGCAATTCAGTAGCTAATGCAACTTATCCCAGTCTGTGTTTAGCTCAGCCAGGGGGGATGGAGACTGCCATTAAGTTCATCCCAACGGGGGCCAGGGGACAATATCATGGATGGGAGTGGGACTGGACTGGTGAACTTTTTCATCTCCACGGTAGGAAAATGCGTCGAAGTCACGTCGTCTCAACCTCTTGAACCTGAACTTTGCCATTGATTCTGCGTTAGGGTGAGTTTTTCATGCCATCTGTTCTGTTCCCCCTGTGGTCTGTCTCTCTCTCTCTCTCTCTCTCTCTCTCTCTCTCTCTCTCTCTCTCTCTCTCTCTCTCTCTCTCTCTCTCTCTCTCTCTCCTGATTTAATATTTTTAGAAAATTTAAGGCAAAAAATAAATAAAAGAATGTTCATCGTCAATTTATTTAAATTTTTAATTATTTAAATGTAATTAATTAAAACATTTCACGCAGGGCCTCGCGCATTTAAATCTCGCACTGGGCCTCGCATTTCTCCCAGACGGCACTGACCTTGGAATACTCCTTTGCCAACTTGCTGTACTTTGCTTGCAGGTCTGCAGCTGGATTATGAATAGTCCCAACTTTAGCCAAGGTAACGTTAAGATAAAACTAGCTTTTCAGATAGCTCTTCAGCTAATGCTAATAACAGAGCTCCCCGTCACACTGCTCTGTCGGGACGATGGCATAATAATAATGTGAATTATTTGAAAAGTTATTTTGTCTCGTCTTGTTTTAGTCAACAATATCAACATACATGAAGAGAAATTTCGTCCTGGTTTTTGTAAATTACATTTTTGTGTCCTCAGTTGTGGTCAACGATATTTAATTAACTATTTAGTCACGTTAGCGTCACATGGTCTTCAATAACGTGACGTCACGTCTCGTTGTCGTCATGAAAAAAACCTTCGTTGACGAACATCTTTCGTCATAATTTCCGTTGACAAAATTAACACTGGTTGGGAGAGCATCCCGCAATACTCCCGAACAGATCTCACGTGTCAGCCCTGCCCTTCAAACATCATCCTGATGCGATCGGGGAACAAATGTCACATCAGCAAGCCATATGGGCGGAGTTTGGGAGCACCAAATTCGAACGATCGATAGGTTATGTATATAACCTAGTTATATGAGTACTGGCTGAGCGTCTCGCTCTTCGCCATTGAGATATACCTCATCTCCAGTACCTACTGTACTTCATTAACGAAACAAAGCACCCATGCATTCGACCAGGCCCCGCCCCAGCGTACCCCTATAAGGCGCCAGGCATGGTCACACTCGCCCTTCCTCGGGAAAAGTTTTCCATCAAGAAAAAAAAACCCAAAGGGACCTCAGGGCGCGCTAAGAGCGATACGCTCAGCCAGTACTCATATAACTAGGTTATATACATAACCTATCATTATATACTCGTACTGGCCAATCGCGTCTCGCTCTTCGCCATTGAGATATGGGGCAGAGCAGACACGTGGCCCGACAAATGTACCCCCTGAGGACCCGCAAGCCCTATTACCAGGGGGGAGGGGAGTCCCGTCACCCCCCCTTCCTAGTGAAGAGGGGGTGGCAGTCAACTCCACCCAAGTGCGAAAAAGAGGGAACTAGAGACCCCAAAAATGCACAGCACAGGCGGGACCACGTGTGACACAGCACCTCGTGGCACACACCCACACACCCCTGCTAACCCACCGAAGGGCGGGACGCAGGGGAGGTCCCAGACCTCAGAACCGCCTGGGAAACAGAACCCCCAGTCATGTCCATGAGGTAAAACCTAACGAAGGGACCCGGGGAGGACCAGGAGGCCGCAGCACAGATGTCCTACACGAGGCCCCGCCTAACAAGGCGGCAGAGGCCGCCACCCCACGAGTGGAGTGCGCCCTGACACCCGTGTAGCAAAGGGCAATGCCAGGCGCTGTTTCGACAGTGCCTTACCAGCGCGAGAACCACCGTAGCAAACAAAGAGCTGATCGGTAGCCCTGAGGTCCTGAGTCCGGCTGAGGTAAACCCCCAAAACCCGGACTGGACACGACAGGTGAAGGCGCGCCTCTAACTCACCAGCGTGAGGAGGCGGATGAAACGCCTGAACCACAATATCCTTGGAGCGAAAAGAACTCCGGATATTTTTTGGCACGAAGACTGGATTAGGCTTCAGAGTCGCACCGCTATTGACACGAATAGACAAGCACTCCGGCCGCACCGAGAGAGCACAAAGCTCACCCACGCGCTTAGCGGAGGTGATGGCCAGCAGGAACGCAGTCTTGAAAGACAGCTGTTCCAAAGACGCCTGCTCAAGAGGCTCAAACGGGGCCTCGGACAACCGGCCGAGTATCAGTTGGAGGTCCCAACTCGGAGATAGAGAACGTTCCACCGGCTTAAGGCGCCGAGCGCCAAGCAGGAAACGTTTCACAAGAGGGTGGCTGAACAACGTAACGTCCTCAAACCCCACATGACAAGAGCATATAGCCGCGGCATATACCCTCACCGTCGAAGCCGACAGTCTATCCAAAATAGACTGAAGGAAGGAAAGGACAGCGTCCAGGGGGCAGGACACCGGATCCCAGCCCCCCTCCTTACACCACTCTTGGAAAATACGCCACCTACCTGCATAAACCGCGATAGTGGAGGGAGCATGCGCGTTCCGGATGGTGTCGACCACAGAAGGGTCCATCCTCACTCACCCCCTCACCAGCCAAACCATCAGAGGCTGGCCCAGCACAGGAAACTGCCACAGAGACCTGTGCGCCTGAGAGAGGGCCTGCGATGACCAAGGAACAGGCCACGGCGGGGCTACCAAGAGCTGGATCAGGACCGGGAACCACACAGCCGTGCCCCGGTCCGGTGCGACCAAGATCAAGGTCCTGCGCTCCCGACGTACCCGCTCCAACAACTGACTTATCAGATGTATGGTAAGGGAGGATTGTCCTCCCGTCTGACCGAGAACCACAAGGGGCACAGGTGAGACTGTCTGCTTGCAAACAGATCCACCGAAGCTTCCCCGAAGCGGTCCCAGACCAGTCTGACTATGCCTGGATGTAGACCCCACTCGTTGCGACGAGGACCGCCCGCGACATCGCATCTGCGCCCATATTCTCCCTGCCAGGGATGTGGAGTGCTGTCAGGCTGCGCAGATTGCGAGACGCCCATAGCCAAAGTTCGAACGCCGCCCGGTGCAGACGGATGGAGCGTACTCCACCCTGTCTGTTGATATACGCCGCTGCCGTCGTGCTGTCCGTCCTGACAATCACATGCTCGCCCCACACCAAGGGGCCGAGCCGTTCGAGGACCAGGAGGACCGCCTTCAATTCCAACACATTGATGTGCGTAGCAGACCGGGCAGCATGGACCGTCCAGCTGCCCCCCACTGCGTTGTTCCGACACGTCCCCCCCCATCCCGTGAGGGAGGCATCGGTGAAGACCGTGACGTGTGACCGCCTGCTGCCCATGGGGACCCCACTGGTGAGGGCCATGCCTCCTCCAGTAGGCGAGATCCCCCCGTATCAACAAGGGAACCTTCAAACGTTTCCACTTGTCTCTCACCAGGTCTATTTTCATACTGGAAAACAACCTCTGTATCCTCCTCATGAAGAGGAGGCCAAGAGGGACCACAGAGTGAGCAGATGCCATCATACCGAGCAGGCGCATCACATACAGTGCCGTAACCGTCCCGCCAGGACGGAGACCCCTGAGCGCGCGAGGATAGACACTCGCCGCTGCTCCGAAAGGGTTGCCCTCATGGACCTTGAGCTTAGAACCAAGCCCAAGTACTCCACCTGTTGACTGGGAAGAGGCGTACTCTTCTTCCAGTTCACAGCAAAACCCAGCTTGGTGAGGAATTCCACCACCAGCCTGGTATGAGACCTGGCGACCTCCTCCGACCGGCTGAGGAGCAGAATGTCGTCGAGATAGAAAATAATTCGTATCCCCGACGACGTAAAGGCTCCAGCGCGGTCTCTACGCACTTGGTGAATGTGCGGGGGGCCAGAGAGTAGCCGAACGGCAACCTCTGGTATTTGTACGCCACGCCCTGAAACAGGAACCGCAGGAACTTCCTGTGAGGAGGGAAAATCGGGATGTGAAAATACGCATCCTTCAGGTCTATGGAGGTGAACCAGTCTCCCACCCTGACAGCGTTTAACAGGTGTTTGACGGTCAACATTCTGAACCGTCTCGCCACAATCAGACGATTGAACGCGGACAGATCCAGTATAGGTCTGACACCTCCCGTTTTTTTTGGGCACCAGAAATTACCGGGAGTAGACGCCCGACATCGCGTCCTCCCGTGGGACCACGACTACGGCTTGCTTCGCCAACAGAGATTGGATCTAATCGGCCAGAGCTGTCACTGCTGCCGACCCTGACAACAGGGTCTGCACCAAACCTGAAAACGGAGGGTGGGGTTGTGCGAATTGCAAGACAAGCCCTCGCCTCAACGTTCTCTCCATCCACTTCGACATATGGCATGTCACACGCCCAGGTCAGGCCAGACCTGGGAGAGTCAGCACCAAAGACATGAGGTGAACAATGGTCTCCTACCACCCTCTGGTGGTCACCCGCAGACTGTGCGGGCCAGTACATTGGACATGCTGAATAATGTTTTAACTTTAATTAATAGTGTGATTAATGTGGTGTCCTGGTGTGTGCTGTCCTTGACTTTCCCTTCCCTGGTGTGATGTGGTTCACTGTTTTGGGTTTGTGTTATGAGTTTCTTTAGTGTTTAGTTGTGTTGTTTGTTTCTATGTTTTAGACTGGGCTGCCAGGTGTTGTCAATGATAATTAGTAGGGGTATTTAAGTGTGTGTCTCCCTCTCCTCGTCGTGGCGACATACCTCCTGTTTCCCCCCCCCCGTTCCTGTCCACGTCGTGTTGCACTGTTGTCATTCTAGTAAGTGTTAGCATTTTGTTGTTTTGTATTGAGTGTTGTAGGAGTTTCAGTGTGTTATTTGTATTGCACTTGGTTCTCCAGTAAACGTCCCTTCTCCAAGCATCGATCCTCGTCTCTGCCTCCGTTCCCTCTCTGCAAACTGTGTTCTAACTTTCATTTAGCAACCCCATCGTAACAGAATGTCGCCACCATTAACGAACGCAGCAGAAAGGGCAATCGGTACCATAAAGATCGTCCAGAGCCTGATGGCCGGTGACATGCAGCATTACTCACCTGCCAAGTGGGTGTTCCTGCTCCAGATGATCAACAAGGTCGCCACGGAGAATCCGACACTGGAGCCAGCGATGCGGGAGATGGCCGAACGTGTTGCTGCCCTCATGGAGGAGTATAAGCCGGAGGCTAAGGTAGCTAACCTGCCGACTAGTTTCAGGCTCACGGTCAGCCTAGAGCCCCCCACCGCCGTTGAGGCTGTTCAGATCTTCATCGCTGATCCGACGTCCACAGCTAACACAGCTCCGCCCGTTAGCTCCGCTCCTATAGCTAACCGGCCGTCCCCAGTTAGCACAGCTCCGCCCGTTAGCTCCGCTCCTATAGCTAACCAGACGTCCACAGCTAGCACAGCTCCGCCCGTTAGCTCCGCTCCTATAGCTAACCGGCCGTCCCCAGTTAGCACAGCTCCGCCCGTTAGCTCCGCTCCTATAGCTAACCAGACGTCCACAGCTAGCACAGCTCCGCCTGTTAGCTCCGCTCCTATAGCTAACCAGACGTCCACAGCTAACACAGCTCCGCCCGTTAGCTCCGCTCCTATAGCTAACCGGCCGTCCCCAGTTAGCACAGCTCCGCCTGTTAGCTCCGCTCCTATAGCTAACCAGACGTCCACAGCTAACACAGCTCCGCCCGTTAGCTCCGCTCCTATAGCTAACCAGACGTTCCCAGCTAGCAAAGTCCCCACTGCTAACCTAGGCTCCAGGTTCACGGTGAGCCTAGTATCTGAGATGGACCAGATGTCCCTAGCTAGCATTGTCCCTGCAGCTAGTCAGGTTTCCTCAGCTAGCAAGCCTAAGAGGGCTATCATGACAGGAGCTGCTAGGTTTTCCCCAACAGCTAGCCAGGCCTTCCCAGCTAGCACAGTCCCCACTGTTAACCTAGGCTCCAGGTTCATGGTGAGCCTAGTACCTGAGACGGACCAGATGTCCCTAGCTAGCATTGTCCCTGCAGCTAGTCAGGTTTCTTCAGCTAGCAAGCCTAAGAATCACGCCCTGAAACAGGAACCGCAGGAACTTCCTGTGAGGAGGGAAAATCGGGATGTGAAAATACGCATCTTTCAGGTCTATGGAGGTGAACCAGTCTGCCACCCTGACAGCGTTTAACAGGTGTTTGACGGTCAACATTCTGAACCGTCTCGCCACAATCAGACGATTGAACGCGGACAGATCCAGTATAGGTCTGACACCTCCCGTTTTTTTTGGGCACCAGAAAATACCGGGAGTAGACGCCCGACATCGCGTCCTCCCGTGGGACCACGACTACGGCTTGCTTCGCCAACAGAGATTGGATCTCGTCGGCCAGAGCTGTCACTGCTGCCGACCCTGACAACAGGGTCTGCACCAAACCTGAAAACGGAGGGTGGGGTTGTGCGAATTGCAAGACAAGCCCTCGCCTCAACGTTCTCTCCATCCACTTCGACATATATCATGTCACACGCCCAGGTCAGGCCAGACCTGGGAGAGTCAGCACCAAAGACATGAGGTGAACAATGGTCTCCTACCACCCTCTGGTGGTCACCCGCAGACGGTGCGGGCCAGTACATTGGACATGCTGACTAATGTTTTAACTTTAATTAATAGTGTGATTAATGTGGTGTCCTGGTGTGTGCTGTCCTTGACTTTCCCTTCCCTGGTGTGATGTGGTTCACTGTTTTGGGTTTGTGTTATGAGTTTCTTTAGTGTTTAGTTGTGTTGTTTGTTTCTATGTTTTAGACTGGGCTGCCAGGTGTTGTCAATGATAATTAGTAGGGGTATTTAAGTGTGTGTCTCCCTCTCCTCGTCGTGGCGACATACCTCCTGTTTCCCCCCCCCCGTTCCTGTCCACGTCGTGTTGCACTGTTGTCATTCTAGTAAGTGTTAGCATTTTGTTGTTTTGTATTGAGTGTTGTAGGAGTTTCAGTGTGTTATTTGTATTGCACTTGGTTCTCCAGTAAACGTCCCTTCTCCAAGCATCGATCCTCGTCTCTGCCTCCGTTCCCTCTCTGCAAACTGTGTTCTAACTTTCATTTAGCAACCCCATCGTAACAGAATGTCGCCACCATTAACGAACGCAGCAGAAAGGGCAATCGGTACCATAAAGATCGTCCAGAGCCTGATGGCCGGTGACATGCAGCATTACTCACCTGCCAAGTGGGTGTTCCTGCTCCAGATGATCAACAAGGTCGCCACGGAGAATCCGACACTGGAGCCAGCGATGCGGGAGATGGCCGAACGTGTTGCTGCCCTCATGGAGGAGTATAAGCCGGAGGCTAAGGTAGCTAACCTGCCGACTAGTTTCAGGCTCACGGTCAGCCTAGAGCCCCCCACCGCCGTTGAGGCTGTTCAGATCTTCATCGCTGATCCGACGTCCACAGCTAACACAGCTCCGCCCGTTAGCTCCGCTCCTATAGCTAACCGGCCGTCCCCAGTTAGCACAGCTCCGCCCGTTAGCTCCGCTCCTATAGCTAACCAGACGTCCACAGCTAGCACAGCTCCGCCCGTTAGCTCCGCTCCTATAGCTAACCGGCCGTCCCCAGTTAGCACAGCTCCGCCCGTTAGCTCCGCTCCTATAGCTAACCAGACGTCCACAGCTAGCACAGCTCCGCCTGTTAGCTCCGCTCCTATAGCTAACCAGACGTCCACAGCTAACACAGCTCCGCCCGTTAGCTCCGCTCCTATAGCTAACCGGCCGTCCCCAGTTAGCACAGCTCCGCCTGTTAGCTCCGCTCCTATAGCTAACCAGACGTCCACAGCTAACACAGCTCCGCCCGTTAGCTCCGCTCCTATAGCTAACCAGACGTTCCCAGCTAGCAAAGTCCCCACTGCTAACCTAGGCTCCAGGTTCACGGTGAGCCTAGTATCTGAGATGGACCAGATGTCCCTAGCTAGCATTGTCCCTGCAGCTAGTCAGGTTTCCTCAGCTAGCAAGCCTAAGAGGGCTATCATGACAGGAGCTGCTAGGTTTTCCCCAACAGCTAGCCAGGCCTTCCCAGCTAGCACAGTCCCCACTGTTAACCTAGGCTCCAGGTTCATGGTGAGCCTAGTACCTGAGACGGACCAGATGTCCCTAGCTAGCATTGTCCCTGCAGCTAGTCAGGTTTCTTCAGCTAGCAAGCCTAAGAATCACGCCCTGAAACAGGAACCGCAGGAACTTCCTGTGAGGAGGGAAAATCGGGATGTGAAAATACGCATCTTTCAGGTCTATGGAGGTGAACCAGTCTGCCACCCTGACAGCGTTTAACAGGTGTTTGACGGTCAACATTCTGAACCGTCTCGCCACAATCAGACGATTGAACGCGGACAGATCCAGTATAGGTCTGACACCTCCCGTTTTTTTTGGGCACCAGAAAATACCGGGAGTAGACGCCCGACATCGCGTCCTCCCGTGGGACCACGACTACGGCTTGCTTCGCCAACAGAGATTGGATCTCGTCGGCCAGAGCTGTCACTGCTGCCGACCCTGACAACAGGGTCTGCACCAAACCTGAAAACGGAGGGTGGGGTTGTGCGAATTGCAAGACAAGCCCTCGCCTCAACGTTCTCTCCATCCACTTCGACATATGGCATGTCACACGCCCAGGTCAGGCCAGACCTGGGAGAGTCAGCACCAAAGACATGAGGTGAACAATGGTCTCCTACCACCCTCTGGTGGTCACCCGCAGACGGTGCGGGCCAGTACATTGGACATGCTGACTAATGTTTTAACTTTAATTAATAGTGTGATTAATGTGGTGTCCTGGTGTGTGCTGTCCTTGACTTTCCCTTCCCTGGTGTGATGTGGTTCACTGTTTTGGGTTTGTGTTATGAGTTGCTTTAGTGTTTAGTTGTGTTGTTTGTTTCTATGTTTTAGACTGGGCTGCCAGGTGTTGTCAATGATAATTAGTAGGGGTATTTAAGTGTGTGTCTTCCTCTCCTCGTTGTGGCGACATACCTCCTGTTTCCACCCCCCGTTCCTGTCCACGTCGTGTTGCACTGTTGTCATTCTAGTAAGTGTTAGCGTTTTGTTGTTTTGTATTGAGAAGTGTTGTAAGGAGTTTCAGTGTGTTATTTGTATTCCACTTGGTTCTCCAGTAAACGTCCCTTCTCCAAGCATCGATCCTCATTTCTGCCTCCATTCCCTCTCTGCAAACTGTGTTCTAACTTTCATTTAGCAACCCCATCGTAACAATGGCACTGCTGTAGCCATATGTGATGATACTCCCAAAGCGCACCCGTCGCCATTTGGCGCTGGCCCGCAAGGAACTGTAGATAGGTGGCCCGGTCCCACCCGCTGTGTGTAGCCAACTCTGGACCCGCTAACCGTGCGGGCAGGGCGTTTCGTGGAGTTGGGACATCGGTCCCTGATACAACCCACGAGGCAATCGCACCCAAGGGGGGACCCCGACAGAAAGGGCAGGTTTGATACGGGAGAAGCTGACATCATACCAGGTGACAAGAGCTCCCCCACTGAACACCCCTCCAGCATGGACCGCTGAGGGGCTGTTCTGCAGCTGGACATGCAAGGTGTGAGGACCCCATGGGTTCCTACACACCGTAGCCCTGCAGTGATATTACTACCACCCAAATCACGCGCGGGCCAGACCACTACCGGGCTCTCCGGAGTGGGAGGCACTAACGTGATACCCGGCCTGGCGAGGGCGAGGTTGGGGAAACCCGCGCTGAGCATTCTTCCGAAGAGGCCTTGAGTCCCCCTGCTGACAACCTTTAAAGGTGACAGACGTAACACCAGGCTCCCCAAATGCAGACGCAGAACGCGTGGCGAGGGAGCTACGTGACAGCACAACATTCTCACGGACAGACCCAGGCTCAGCCATCAACTGGGTGTCAGCCCCTGTCCCCATGAGAAGCGAAACGTGGGGCCGCATGTGCTTCAATGAAGACCTGCGGCCCGCAGCCAAAGGAAACAAATCAGAGCCCCTTTTCCGCTGGTGTTGGGGGAGGGAGTGATCGGAGAGCGGGCTGCACACAGCAGGACGGTGACGGTTTCTTAGGCCGTGCTCATCCAATGTAGCCGATCCCTCGGCCGCCAAGGCTGTCGGCCTTGTGGACACCTGTTGACGTATAGCCCAGTGTTGGTGACAGGTATACACAACTCGGGTTGTTAGGGTCACGTCATTCACAAATGGGTCACGTGGTGTCGTAGTAGTAAAGTCAGCTGTTCACCGGCGTGTTTCTGGGACAGTAACATTGAGGGAGTGAACGGGGAAGTCACACTTTGCTGACCGCACGTACGCTACACTATGATGAATCAAACCGTGACTCATTCTATTTTATGATACTATATGAACTGTTTTAACTACAATAAACTAACCAAACACAGTATCCTGGATCCGTGGTTATGTGGCGAGCGGCGCGTCTGGCAGGTACCATTATTTCCCCGTGTTAGTCTCTCGGTGACTGCAGTATGTTTGGATAGTCACCATACATTTGTCAGCAAAAGCGACACTGAACGAAGGATTGGATCCACGAAAGGTCCCGATAAGTCAGAATTTTTTTGGACGAGGAGCAAAGGAGCAACGCGCGCATGTAAACAATGGGATGATCGCACGCACGCACGCACAAAGGACCGGACCGAGCCAGCATACGTCAACGGATTTGCGGTAATGTAACCCGACCCGTTGCGCAGTGTGGACCCATGTTGGTTCGTTTGGAACTATTTTGAGCTGGTTCTACCGCTGAGTGGAAAACTGTTATTATGCTGAAACACGCTGTGGATGTGTGTGCGCGCCCCGCCGGGCAAAACTTCTATCATGTGTGTGTGACAACAAACAATTAACGTGCGCTGCACTGCACTGCTCTCTTGCTGTGGCTGATATATGTAGCGGGTTTTGCAAATGCATTGGACATTGGAATTGGATTCTCATAACTTGTGATAACTTTCTTGTGTATTCAAAATGAGTGGTTCAAATGTTGGGAAACAGGACAAAGAAAAGAGAAAAATAACTCTCACTGCAAAAGCTCTTGCAAATAAAGTCGAATCACTCCAAATTCAGTTAGAGGCTCATAACAGGCCTACTGAAATGCAGCAGCATGAGGTTGCAGAGGAGGAAAATGAAGAACATGGGGGTGTGGGAAATGTGGAAGTGACGGGGCCTCAGTTGCACAGTACTCGTTATGCTCAAGAGGATGTTCAACCAGGGGACAGCATATCCAACCATAGTAGCAAGAATTATGGTTCAAGATCTTCTAGATCAAAGGTTTCCTCTAATGCATCCACACGTCTCAGAGCCGAGGCCAACATGGCCGCCTTAATGGCTCGGCAAAAGTTGCTTGAACAAAAGCATGCTCTTGAACACCAGGAAGCTCAAATAAAGAAACAAGCAGACATAGCAAGGCATGCTCTACAGCAGTGGTTCCCAACCTTTTTCCCCCCAGGGACCCCCAAACATCTCTGATGAAATTCGCGGACCCCCTCCTAATAAGATACCATAAAATATTTTTTTTTTTTCATTTTAATAACAAACTGCTTATACACAGGCATATGCATCACAATTAGACCCACTATGCTTCTTTGACTTGTGCTTTCAATCAACAAATCTCATCTTGCACCATATGCATTTCAAAATGTTTGGCCAATATTCAAATGCTGTATTCATCCTCTCAAATCAGGCCCTAATGGTGAACGGTTTGCATTTATGGAACAAATCAATGCAACAAATTAAACTAAATATGAGACAGGAAATTCCAATCAGTAGCAGAGAGAATCTGTCCTAGCTGGGTTTAATACCTTTTTTTTGTCATTTTAATAACAAACTGCTTATACACAGGCATATGCATCACAATTAGACCCACTATGCTTCTTTAACTTGTGCCTTCAATCAACAAATCTCATCTTGCACCATATGCATTTCAAAATGTTTGGCCAATATTCAAATCCTGTATTCATCCTCTCAAATCAGTCCCTAATGGTGAACGGTTTGCATTTATGGAACAAATCAATGCAACAAATTAAACTAAATATGAGACAGGAAATTCCAATCAGTAGCAGAGAGAATCTGTCCTAGCTGGGTTTAATACCTTTTTTTTGTCATTTTAATAACAAACTGCTTATACACAGGCATATGCATCATAATTAGACCCACTATGCTTCTTTGACTTGTGCCTTCAATCAACAAATCTAATCTTGCACCATATGTATTTCAAAATTTTGGCCAATATTCAAATCCTGTATTCATCCTCTCAAATCAGGCCCTAATGGTGAACGGTTTGCATTTATGTTGAATGAAGTAAGAATCCACTGCAGTAAAAATATCCTCACCTCGAGTGGTGGTAGTAAGGTTGACTGACATGAGAATGTCCTGCTTCAGATCCTCATTTTCAATATATTGCACATAAACGATGAGCACAGCCACGTCTGCGACAGTTGTAGTTTCATCAAGTTGTATGGCAAATGGACCCTTTCTAAGCTTTTCTGACAGCTGCTGCTCGCAATCACTTGACATCTTATCAATTCGGTCTTTCACTACATTGTTCGAGAGTGGTACTGATTTTAGTTTATCCGCCACCTGTGGGCCGCACAGTTTCTAAACCATTTTGATGCAGGCTGGTTTGATGAGCTGCTCGCCAATATTGTGCGGTTTCTTTGCTTTTGCAATTAAAAGCGAACACTCAAATGAGGCTTCGGTAGCCTTCTGTAAATCACTGCCACCCCTGCTCCACGCTACTCTAACATCAACAGGCTTGTTCGCCTTGAGAGACTGTTCTTTCCTCCGAAAAAAGTCTGGATCCTTCCCAACGGTTTCTGGGTGCTTAGACGCCTGATGTCTCTTCAGCTTGCTGGGCTTCAGGCTCGAGTTTGCCAACTTTTCTCCACAAATCACACACTCAGGTCGTTTGTCTGGTCCCTCAGTGAAGCCCATGGTGATGTAATTTTCGCGATTGCTGTAGGTCCTAACTTTTTTTGCAGATGAGCTGCCGTCATCTCCTTTTCGTTTATCACACATTTTCGCCTCTGGCGGCTGACTGCAGACGAGCCGAGAAAGTTAACTAGCGTGCTAGGCTAGCTACAGAAAGTGATACAGTCAACTGATTCGCGTTTTAGCGGCTACCCGGTAGCCTACTGTTAACGTTCAAAAATCATGTCTAGATGTTTATTTATTTATCTTTATTTTTTATTGTAGTGGAGAGACTATTCATGCTTCTGATGATAAAAAAAAAAAAAAAAAAAAAAATCAAAAAAAAGACCTCAAATCATCTGTGGTCTGGCGGACCCCCTGCGCCCCCTGGCGGACCCCCAGGGGTCCGCGGACCCCAGGTTGGGAATCACTGCTCTACAGGACCAGGAAGCTCATATAAAGAAACAAAAGGAACAACTTCGGTTGGAAATGGACATAGCTGCATCGGCAGCAAGGCTGAATATTCTGAGAACGTCTGGGTCAGGGGTGTGGAGTGCTGCTTCTCGTAAATCGGATGGAATGGAATCCTACTTTGAAAAGGGCCTCAACATTAATGCAGAGACATTTCTATCACACAAGGATGGAAGAGGACAACCTGCATATGTTGAAGGCACACGGCCAAAGCAAAGGCAATATGACGGAGCCAAATACCTCCAGAAGCCCTCAGCACTCACACAGACCCAGACTGTGATCTCAAACGCTACAGGGTACCCAGCGCTCACACGGTCCCAAAGACTACATGGCCTCCATTGTCTTTGCATAAAGACATACAACCTGTTTCCAGGAACAACAGCAGTGAGCAGAACAACATAATGTCTATTATGCAAAAACAAAACGACCTCACTTCCATGTTGGTGCATCAGCAATGCATTGCTTCACTGCCTAAAAGAGACATCCAACCATTTGAAGGTGACCCTCTGCAGTACCATGGCTTTATACAGTCCTTTGAACAGACTATAGAAAGGAGGACTGACAATGCTGTTGATTGCCTGCACTATTTGGATCAATACACCAGGGGGCAGCCTAAACAACTAGTCAAAAGTTGTCAACATATGACTGATGGCACTGGATATGCTACGGCGAAGGCTTTACTCCAGGAACACTTTGGGAACGAGCACGTCATAGCATCCGCTTACATGGACAAAATCTTTGCATCGCCAGCTATTAAGTCGGAGGATGGGAAAGCCTTACAAGCATACAGCCTATTCTTGCGCGGATGCTGCAATGCCATGAAAGACGTACATAATCTATGTGACCTAAATACATCTGCAAACATGCTTGCTGTTATCAAGAAGTTGCCCTACAAGCTGAGGGACAAATGGCGAACAGAAGCATGTAACATCCAGGAAAGACATCGCAAACGTGCTATGTTTACTGATATTGTGATTTTTATTGAGCGGGAAGCGAGAATCGCTACAGACCCTGTATTTGGAGACATACAAGACGCTCCAATGACGGGGGCTTTCAAGGAAAGTGGCAGAGCTAGACCTGTGCCTCGTCTTCAGGCTAGAGGGAGTAGTTTTGCCACAACGTTCTCCACAATTGAAAGGGATGCTCATTGGGAAAACAGAGTTATGGATGGATATGAGGAAACTTGTCTTTTCTGCAAAGAGGGTGGACACACACTGGAGTCATGTACTCTATTGGAGAGGAGAGCTCACAGTGAGAAGATGGAGTTCCTGAAGGAGAATGGAGTTTGCTTTGGATGCTTGTGCACTGGGCACATTAGCAGAGAGTGCAGGGAACGTCTGTTTTGCAGGACATGTGGCTCACGACACCCCAGCTTGCTTCACATCCACTCTAAGGAGAATGGAGATGCAGAGAAAGGCAGGAGCAACTCAGACAGAGCAGTGGACAGAACTCTAGTCGAGATCCATACCGGTGGCCTTACTGGGGCCGGTGATCAATATTGCAAGCTTGCCATCGTACCAGTTAAGGTTAAATCAAGCACAGGTCAAAGGTCAGTGGAAACCTATGCCTTTCTAGACCCAGGGAGCTCAGCGTCCTTCTGCACAATGGGTCTGATGGATAAACTGGGACTATCTGGGAGTAAAACAAGGATCCTTCTACATACCATGGGCCAAGAAAAGGTGGTTGACAGTTGCACTACATCTGACTTGGAAGTCACTGGATTGGACAGTGACCGATACTATAAAATACCAAAAATCTTTGCACAACATCAAATGCCTGTCAATCGAAGTAACATTACACAACAGCAAGATCTGGAAAAATGGCCTCATCTGAAGCATGTTTATCTGCCACAGATAGATGCAGACGTGGAAATGTTGATTGGTCTGAACGTTCCCAGAGCTTTAGAACCACTGGAAGTCATCCGAAGTGTGAATGGAGGGCCATATGCAGTCAATACGATGCTTGGATGGACTGTAAATGGACCAGTTGGAGGAGACGACAGTGTCATGGCAGCGTTCGGAGCTAGTTCTGAAAGCTCGAGCAGCACCAATAAGATGGAGTATAAACGTAAAGCTCATCAGGAGGTGATCGACGAGGCCAAGCAGGAGTTGAAGACACAGAGAGGAGAGAACACATGGCTCCTCCCAGAGCTCGACCAACGTCTTCATCAGATACAGCAGGAGACCATCTTCAAGACCAAGAAGAAGAAAAGGTCAAAAAAGATCAAAAAGGAGAAGAAGAGACAAGAGGAGGAGAAAGCCAAAGCAGAGGCCATCCAACAGGCTGGTCTGCATAAGCTGGAGTTGAACCCATACTGGAAAGATGGAGGGAGTGGTCTTCCCCCAGTGCATAAGACTGGTACTGCAGCACATAAAGCCTCAGTAGAGAATATTGGAGGTGTTGGTTGGTTGAGGAAGAGTTTGAAGAGGATGAAGGAACAAGCGGAGAGAGAACAACGCAGCCTCAGTGACGTGGTGTCTCAGAGATATGGATCCATGGAAAAGTTTCAGAATCGACTTCCAGAAGCTGAGAGAGCAACACATGGAGAAAGGAGGAGAGGAGGAGAAAGAGAGGACAGAGAGAAGAGGATGGAGGAGGAGAGAGGAGGATGGGATGGAGAGAAGAGGATGAGGAGGGACCCCATACAGTACTCCACGAAGTGGAATAAATTCTCAACAGTAGACATCTCGCATACCTGCCACAATTACAGGAACGACAGAACAAGGATCAAGCGGAACTTCATCCCCGGTGACATAGTGCTCAAAAATGGACGATTCCGCACCACGGAATTCCTGAATCATTGGGAGGATTACAGAGACGATGCCAGACAAGATCGGACCTGTGCGAAAGGTCTGGATTAAGACGCGGACCCGCAGCTTTCCCTATAGACCTGTGACAAAGATTTGCCTTCTTCAGGAGTCGACAGTCATGAAGGCTTTGTTTCTTTCTCATGATTTTGGATTATTTTGACTTTTTCGTGACTCTGACGTTTGAATTGACTTGACTTTGGTTGATTTAAGAAGAGTATCAAGACCTTATATCAAGACCTTATGTATGAACTATGAACTCCTTGCGCACAAAAAAAATCGAAAAAAAAGACAAAAAAATTGGAACGAAATTTGTATTGTGGTGTTTTATATTAATTGAAGTATTGGTAATTATTACTGTGAAATGAGATTATGTAATAATTAGGGGCCGGTATGTTGGTGACAGGTATACACAACTCGGGTTGTTAGGGTCACGTCATTCACAAATGGGTCACGTGGTGTCGTAGTAGTAAAGTCAGCTGTTCACCGGCGTGTTTCTGGGACAGTAACGTTGAGGGAGTGAACGGGGAAGTCACACTTTGCTGACCGCACGTACGCTACACTATGATGAATCAAACCGTGACTCATTCTATTTTATGATACTATATGAACTGTTTTAACTACAATAAACTAACCAAACACAGTATCCTGGATCCGTGGTTATGTGGCGAGCGGCGCGTCTGGCAGGTACCATTATTTCCCCGTGTTAGTCTCTCTCTCTCGTGACTGCAGTATGTTTGGATAGTCACCATACACCCAGGGTACCTCAGGCGGGGGAAACATGGCCGCTGGTCGAGGGCCTCGCCATAGTCGCTGACGAGGCCGTGCTCTCACCTCTGGCTGCATGGCGTGAGGCGGTGTGGGGTCCAAGTCAAATAACGCTGGCTCTGCGCTGTCATCATACCTCAATGACCGCTCCTACCAAGTGTCATGGAGAGGGACCCTGTCGGCCACCCGCCCCCTGCGGACGGGTGTCCCCCAGGGCTCGGTTTTAGGACCCCTTCTCTTCTCCCTCTACACTAAATCACTGGGTAACATTATCACGTCTCATGGCTTCTCCTACCATTGTTATGCCGACGATACTCAACTTTTCCTCTTCTTCCCTCCCTCAGATATCCACGTCTCTGAGCGGATCTCGGCCTGTCTGTCCGACATCTCCGCGTGGATGACGACCAACCATCTCAAACTGAACCTAAGCCAAACAGAATTGCTCCACCTGCCGGCCAAATCCTCCCCCCTAACCGACCTTTCAATCACAGTCGAGAATGCAGCTGTGACTGCGTCCCCAACCGCCAAGAACCTTGGTGTTGTCCTCGACGACCAGTTGAACTTCTCTGCTCACATCGCAGCGACGACCAGAACCTGCCGATTTCTCCTGACCAACGTCAGAAGGATCTGCCCCTTCCTGACAAAAGAAGCCACCCAACTCCTCGTCCAATCTCGTCATTTCCCGCCTCGACTACTGCAACGCACTGCTCGCTGGCCTCCTGGCCACTGCCACTAAGCCTCTTCAACTCATTCAGAACGCAGCGGCCTGCCTGATCTCAAACCTACCGAAGTCGGCCCATGTCACCCCACTTCTTAGGGACCTGCACTGGCTCCCCATTGCTGCACGAATCCGCTTCAAGGCCCTCGACCTAGCATACCGTGCGGCAAAGGGAACCGCTCCCGCCTACCTCCGGTCAATGGTCTCTAACTACACACCCTCAAGACCCCTACGCTCTGCATCTTCTGGCCGCCTCAGACCTACTCCTATCCAAGCTCCGGGAGGGTCATCAAAGAGAAGTCGCCTATTCTCAGTCCTTGCCCCACAATGGTGGAATGAACTACCCACCCCAGTTAGGACAGCCGAATCACGTCCAATCTTTCGCCGTCGACTAAAGACGCACTTTTTCAACCATTATCTGAATTAAAAAAATAAAATAAAAATTATCTAACCCTAACTAACCGTACTGTCATGCACTTGTCCTAATAAACTAACCTACACTGTAGCACTCAACACTTTGATGAACATTGTTACTCAGCTGATAGAGGTGTGCCCTTCCTGATGACTTGTCATACAGAACTTGTAAGTCGCTTTGGATAAAAGCATCAGCTAAATGACTAAATGTAAATGTAAATGTCTCCTCTCCTCATAGGACTACAAACAAAATGGCGGCATCATTTCCTCGTGTCTAATTCATCAGGTTTCTGTTGGGATGCGCCAAAATATTTATACACTCATATTTCACTAATAACACTTAAAATCATTGGTAAACAAATGTAGTGCTGAAAATATACACTTTGACTGCTGTTTTGATAGGGTTGATAGGGTCTTTACTCTTAGCTACATTTGAAAAAGAAATGCAACATTAATTAATACGTTCTTTACGTTCTAGTTATGGCATGATATCAATCTTGTACCGGTACCAGACCGCTCTGGCTTAAGTGGTTAAAGTGGGGCGTGAGACCACGAAGGCGAAGACCAAGGGGTCCTCAGTGAGTCCGAGCAGAGCGCTCGCTATACTCATATAACTATGGTTATAGGATAACCGTATGTTATATTATCGTATAGCTTACGCTCTGCTCGTAGTGGAACACAGGAGCTGAGCAGAGCGGAAGCTCGACAAATGTACCCGCTGAGGCCCCCCACAACCATCAAAACCGGGGAGAACCTGAGCCCCCGGACCCCCCTAAAGGGTGACGGGAGGGAATCGGATCCGACTGTGCGAAGAGGGTTTAGCAACTCAAACGCACAGGGTGAGCAGATCATGGGACTTACCTTCACACAGAAGAACCCACGACTACACAGGCGCGCATCCCACATGCCACTATGGAACGAACGGGAAGGGAAAAAAACCTGTTACAATCCCTAACATCACAGGGTCAAGGTCAAGAACCCAACCCCGTGGCAAGGCCGTAGCAGTGGAGCGCGAAGGAGGACCCAGCCCCAGGAACAGCCTGAGGGTCAGGACCCCCCCGGAAAGGGGGCCTGGTGAGGCCAACGATGCCGCAGCATCGAGACCCCACCAGACGGTCACTAGTGACACCACCCCCCACATCGCCAGCATATCGGACAGGGCCCAATCCAAGAGCAGGCCCTTCCCCGCTACAGCACGCCGCCCTGAAGCACTCCACAGAGGCTACACCCCTACAACACAGTGGGGCCAGGCAGCGCACCGGGGAGACAACCCCCAAAGAGGTTGATCTCTCAATCCTGGCAACAGGTCAAAAGCATAACTCGACCTGTGCCCGGAGCACTCTAGACTAGACAGGCGCCTAAGGGGTCTACTGAGAACAGCACCCCGGCGGAAGGGGCGTTCGGTATGCTGTGCACCATGTCGCAGCCTCCACAAAAACCCGACCCCCTAGAGAGGCAGAGGCAGAGAAGGCTGACATGATTGGCAGACGCCATGAAAAGTGCGGGGGCACACTCGCAGGCAGACAGGGTCAAGCTTGGCCTAACCCGACACACCGCTATCAACACACCAGGGAACCAACCACCTCCCTATGTTTAGTTTAACAGGAGGCGGTTTTTCCTTTAACCACCCCAAGAAAAAACTCTGAAACACTACTACGCGTATACACCGGCTATACAGCAGTACAAGCGTTTCAGTTTTCAAGAAGGGGTTAACCTAGGCCAACAGGTCGACGAGAACGAGTCCGGACCTGGGCCCGGCGGACCGGGACGTACACAGGGGTGCCAGAGGGGTACAATAGAACCACCTCGACAACCCCCTCCCAGCCCCGCCAAGCAGGGGAAGAGAGGGGCGAAAAAGAATGGAGAAGGACCAGGCTCCTTAGCACAGCACAAGGTACAACACAATATGGACCAAGCAACAGTGAAGGATAACACGCAGTGACATAACCACGAACACACCTCCATAACATCAAACCCTGCGACGCCCTGGCCAACCCGGCATTTCCCCCCTGAAAAAACACAAAGTCCTTCAGGGTACCAGAACAGCAGATCTGCGTCCCGGCGGACAACGGGTTAACTGACCTGGTCCGGCGCGACCAGAACCAGTCCCGTGTCCTAATCACGCCACCATCCCCGTGTGTCGATCTAAAACATCACAAAGGGCGCCACCATGGCGGTTAGGTGGCCGAGCGGAGATTGCGTTCGTCACCAACCCCGGAGCTGTGAGCTGGATTCGCCTGTTCGAATCCAGCTCACAGCTCCGGGGTTGTCACCAGCTTGGCTGGCCGTCTGCACCAATACAATTGGCTGTATTGGAGGGTGGGAGAAGCTGGCGGGGTGGGTCCGGGTCGTTGTAAACAGCGACTCCTACAGTTCGGTCGGGGCGCCTGCTAAGCGCGGATAGGACTTGAGGGGGATAGTGTGGTCCTCCCACACGCTACGCCCTCTCGATGAGAATCCGCGCTGCCAGGTGAAAAGAAGCGGTGATTGGCTGGACGTGTGTCGGAGGAAGCACGTGGTAGCCTCCACTCTCCCAGATGATCTGACTGTGGGGGGGTAAGTGCGCAGCGACCAGGAAGGGACTGGGAATTGGCATACGACTAACATTGGGATGGGAGAAAATCGGAGGAAAATGGAGGGGGAAAAAAAAAAAAAAAAAAAAGGGCGCCACCAAGACAGTCAGAACATGAATGCACCGCGCCCGGTGGCCCCTCCGCCAATGCTTAGATCTATTCCGTCATCTCCCCCCAGAGATGAACGAGAATTCGTCGAGACTAACCTAGTACACTGGCGCTCGGAAGAGATAAAATCTCCATCCTAGTTGCTCCATAAAAAACGCTGTTTCCATGATGAGCAACCAAGGCGCGCCAGCCCATGCGTGGTTCCACACAGAAGCACCCAGGGCCAGCACTATGTACATGTCGAGACCCAAAACACATCAATGGTAATTCTAACAAGAACCCAGATAACGTTCCCTTCAAGCCACCTGGGACGAGCGGCAGGAAGCTGGCCAAGAGACACAGATATGGGTCCCATATGATGCGTCTGAGGGGGTAAAAAACCTGTCAACCCTGCTCTGTATAAAAGAGAGGAGACAGGGAACCCCCAGAGAGACCTCCCACGTGAGTAATAATTGAAAAGATATATGTAACATTGAGCTACGTGACCAAAAGCTCAATACATATGCAACAGAGCGCAGAGCAGAAAACAAAGTTTCCACGCACCGCATAACTCAATCTTGACAATAACAGCGGTCCACAACATGGAGCCTGAAAAGAACTCACGGAAGCCACACAACCAATAGAAACGCGCCCAGTGACGTACTCTATGGCGGGGGGAATTCCGTGACCCACCTGCCCAAATATGGCGTGGGACCAGGGAACCCCCCCCCCCCCCCCTCTCCCTACCCTGTGACGCGCTGACCCAACAGCGTGACAGGAAGACCGAAGAACAGGAGGTCCAACCCCCTGGCCAATCAGAAAAAAGGGGGGCAGGGTTTATCAGTTCACCCCCTTGTGACCCCATACCCCGGATACAATGAAAACAAACAAGCAGCGATGATACCAGTTTACCTAGCATGCTACATGAAAAAGCGTATATCCACTAGGATAAGCTCAACCATCTGCACGCCAGCCACAGGCGAACACGTCACCCGTGTTTATGTACTTAACCAAGTAAAGAGAAACACAGACGTTTAAAGAGAGGGTCAAAGACCTCGGTACAAGCTACATATATGATTACTTCTGTAGGCTAACACTCTAACCTGGTTGTAGACTCGATGCCATGTTTCCCAAACGTAACAGAATACACACAACCCCCTCAGATAAAAAAGGTAAAGTTCACTCTTACTACTGCAAGAAGAACACAGTCTTCTTCATGATGAGGGAAGACAAGTCTTTCGACCGAGTGCTAGCCACAGGCCTTGCTAAGCACACCAGACCACAGCGACCAGAACAATTTACAAGAAAACTGTCCTACTCTCAAACACACAACCCCACAGGTAGGTGAGGGTTTATACATCGTATCCCCAATATATAGTGAATAAACACACAGTTTGTAACAAAAAACAGTCCCCCACCAGGAGGGCCCTTTTATTTAGTAACAAAAATTATATGTTGGGGAGGGGAAGGGGACAGGGGTAAACAGGGGAGTCACTAGCGGCGCCTGCCGCGTGCAGCGCGGTGTTTGCCCTCACGGGGAGCCGGCCCAGAGGAACGGTTCTGGGAAGCCTGATCACGTCGATCCCTACCGTTCCCTCCAGGCGCGGTGCGGCTGGCTGCGGCGGACGAGACACTCCCTCCACTCCTGGCCTTCATCGCCGAAGGTCCAGTAGCGGCGGCGGTGGTGGCGGAGGCAACGGTCGCGGTCCTCTGCCGGCGTTGCTTTTTCCTTCCATCACCGGTGGCATCGGGTCGGGGGAAATAGGGTTGGAGCATTGAGAGTTCCTCCTCCATCTCTCTGCAGGCTGCTGTCATCAGCTGCATGGCCGACTCGAATAGCCCAGCATCGGAGAGGGGGGCCGTGAGCAGGGGAATCCTCTTCTGTTCCGGCACCCGCACCTGCTCCAGCCAAAGGTGGCGCTGGGATAGAGTGGCCAGGGCGTGCTCCTTCCCGGCGGCTATCGCCTGCAGCTGGGTAAGGTGCAGGATGGCTCCAGCCGCCTGGGCGTGAAGATATTGCTGATGGTCATCCAATACCGACCCGCCCGCCATCATCCCCGACATGTAGCGCGCTAGCTGCGCGATGTTGGAAGTCGCAGCTAGGCTCTGAGTCGCGGCGATGTACACCTGGTCACTCCAATTAGCCATCTGCCTAGCCGATTTCCCTTGGGGAACCGGCTTACGCAACGGCTCCCACACCATTTTGGGACAAAGTATGGATGCCATCGGGCTATCAAGCCAAGGCACCCCGTCCTTTAGCCCCTGGACCAAACCCGCCACCCGCATGACTGGCCCGTAGGCGGGGGTAAGGCCGGTGATGCCTGGCCAGTGATTACCTGTCCCTGTTTCACGTAGGCCTCCATTGATGGGAAGAATGGGCAGACAACGCTTGTCTCTCTCACAGGACGACGTTGCCAGAGATGACCTATCATGTCATCAGGAACAGGTGCAGGCAGAGGCTGCGGCAACGCCACGCCATTAGCGGCTGCGGCGGCCGCCATGAGCTCTGGGAACAAGGCAAGCAACTCCCCTTGCGTACCTCCCTCCACGTCACTCGCGTCCCTCACATACGGGAGGCTGCCATGTCGGGCGCCACCATCCGACGCGGCAGATTGGTGGGCATCTTGTCTCAGGGTCGGAGGTTCTAACCCAACACCGGAGAACAAGGGACCCCAAGGAGACGCAACACTCCCTGCCACACCCCGAGGGGGAGAATGATACGTCTCCACTGGGGCATCGAACAAGAGAGCTCTCGCCCCCTCCATATGATCCTCAGTCTCCATCGGAAATAGAGACGAGGCAAGATAACTCTTGTCCGGCTCCAGCACAACCTCAAAGCCTGGCCGTTCGCCCCTGCAGCTCGCCGCCCTACGACAAGAGCGAGCAGAGGCGAAGAGTCTGCGTCGCAAATCCCCAGCCACCAGAGGAGCTGTCGGCCTGTCGGCCGACTGTCCACTGGCGGTGGAACCAGGGCCGGAACCAGGCCATCTCACGGGAGATGGAGGCTCAGCGACCCCTCGGAGAGGCAAACTCACCACCGGGCGCCGCCCGGGGGCGTATCCGACTGCCACGACCGCGGAGTCAGAGACGCCCCACGATGCACGGAGGACGCGACAATGGAGAAGCGCTGGTGAAGGGTGACGTTGTGAGTGTCCAAACCCTCCGAAGGTGCAAACATTATGTCTTAGCTTTTCTCGTAAATTGGCGAGAGAGAGAAAAATAAGATACAATGTCCACGTAGCTCCTTTCCAACAATTATTTCGGCACTAAACTCAAGTGGTGTATACAGACACTTGTCGTGGTGAAAATAGGGAAGGAGCTGTTAGTATGGCCACGTCCCCACTTATGTAGAGGAGCGGATGAGGGTGTGGCCAGGCGGATGGGTGTGTACATGTGGAGAAATTTTATTCAGAATTAGATTGAAAGGGATAAGGTTCCACTACGAGCAGAGCGTAAGCTATACGATAATATAACTGCGATGCACTTGCTTTTGAGAGTTGTACGGACAATAGGTTGTTTTAAATTATATTTCCCTCTTAGATTATAACCCCCATCTCTGCCCATGACATTTTTTTGTATGTTGCCAGGGACTATATTTTGTGTTAATTTAAACATGAATTGAGTTTGGAAACTGTCATTCTACGAAGTATTGAGATTAGAGGCATCCAGTGCTATAGGAATAGCACTGCACAAGACCGTAGCAGACTACAAAGAGTGACACGTTCAGCCGAACGCACAATTAGAGGGGGGCTTCCCACCCTCCAGAACATTTACAACAAGCGGTGCAAGGGGAAGGCTAAGAGAATTATTAAGGACTCGAGCCACCCGAACAACTGCCTCTTTGAACTGCTGCCGTCAGGCAAGCGATACCGGAGTCTTATGGCGAGCACAGAAAGACTCAGAAGGAGCTTCTATCCCCAGGCCATCAGGCTGCTAAACGAACAATAATCGCTAAACGAACAATAATCACTATGCAACAACCATCAAATGCACACAGCACACACACCCACACGCACACACACACTCACTCAAACAAACAACACACTGCAGCACCCACTCTCCACACTTTAGATCACACAAACACACTTACACTTTATATTTATTGATAAAGGATTTGCACTACAACTCGTACACCTACTGTGAATTGTACCTAAACTGCACCTTGTCCATTTATGCCTTGCACTATATAGTATTGTATATTAGTACACTGCACAGTATTGTATATTGTATGGTAACTACGTCTACGAACATTGTACATATGTCTAAACTGAACACTGTGACCTCTTTTTTTTCTTCTAATTTTTACTATGTTTTTATTTCATACTATCTTGTCATGCACAGTCTCTGGAGCGCAACAGTAAGAAGCATTTTGTACAAAAGTATTCTGTACTTCTGTATGACAACTATTAAAGAAACTTGAAACTTGAAACAGTGCTAGAGCACAGGGAGCAAGGACAGAATCGATCCAAATATTATTTACTGCGGCCCAGAAGGTAAAATCAGTACTCAACTAGGTTGAACACTTGTACCTTGACACCAGAGAATGAACAAAAATCACGTTGCTGTTGTTTCCATTTATCCTTTCCTTTTCTGTTTACTGTTATAATTTGTTGTGATTGTTTCTAAATTGTATTGTATTTTTCTTGGTTATCTTAGATTACTTGGTTATCTAACAAACATAATCATGATTTCTTTTCTAATTAAGAAACGTATGCATCAAGGTTTCCCCCTCTCCTAAAATGTCCATGCAAACCCAGGGGGCTGGGAGGGGGGTTAAGAAGCGACCTGGGCTGTCTCGCAGCCACAGGACCGCCAGAACGGAGGAAAAGACTGTCACAACTGCAACAGGCAGGCTACACAGTATATGAATATACTGACGGACAATCTATACTGAAAAGACACTTTTTATGCCACTGTGTGAATTAATATGAAATGCTGATGTGAATGTCTTTCCTCTGAACTTGTTTGAAAAAAAAGACAAAATAAAAAAGTTGGTCACAAAAAAAAATGAATTGAGTTTAGAATTGAACCAAATCTTATAATTTCTGATTTTTAAACATACAGCTAGAACATGGATTGAGATTCAGACACATCTTAATAGTGGTATTGCACTTCACAGGAATACTCCCTTCCATACCAACCCTGCTTTACCAAAAGCACTTAGAGATGGCATAACCAAGATGTGGCACAATCAGGGAATTACATTTTACTCAGGTCCTTTAAACAGTTATACAGCGCCTTCCACTTCCCAACTACTAATTTCTTTAAATATCTATAGGCCAGACACTTCATAAGTACACTTCAGGGAGGAAGCTCCACTCTCTTAAAGCCTTTCCCCATTGACGATATTCTAAAAGGTGCACACTCCAGAGCCATCCTATATTTAACATAAAATATAATTTTGGCCTTCACTGAAACTAAACCCCTAAACACTAGAATCAAATGGGAGCAGGACTTGGACTGTATTTTTGAAGACAGCGAATGGGAATCGTTATCGTGGAGTTTGCACTATCCTATTCACTCAACATAAACATAATGCAGTTTAACATTATCCATAGAACCTATAATATGCCAGAAAGACGAATGAATTACTTGATCTCAGATCTTTGCCCATGGTGCACAACTGAAACAGGTAGCCTTATTCACATGTTCTGGGACTGTAACAAACTAAAACCTTACTGGGGCTCAATGTGGGAGACTCTCAAAGAGATTACTGGATTTGAGATCCCTTGTACACCTAAATAATTATAGCTTTATTAGGCAACATGTCTGACATCTCTCCTGATAAGAGAAACAAGGTGCGGTTTATCAAATTGGCCATGATTGCTGGTAATAAGTGTATTGCCTTGCTGTGGAAGAGTGTAGATCCTCCCCCTTTATCTACTTGTGGCTTAGTGAAATTTCTTTGTACATGGCATCAGAGAAAATTATGTTCAAAAGAAAACCACATCTCTTTGATAAATGCTGGTCTGGATTTAGGCACTACATAGGAAATATTTCACAGCGGGTTGTACGTTTACTACGTTTACATTTATAGCTGAATTTATATGTATTAATATGTGTAAACATAGAGTTTATTCCACCAAATTGACCATAAATTACCATATTATGGCCAAGTCATACATCTATGGATCGAGCCAAATCTCATCTTTCCAATGGCAAGAGTTCAATCTGGATTTAGTAACACCAGGCGCCCGTCACAGGGCAGCAAAGACCGTGAATGAAATCTACTGTAAGTACAGTTACTTTTTTATAATGTCCATTACTACGCTGTTTTCCCCCCCCCTAGACGTTCACAGAAAGGTAAATAAACAAACTACGTTCTATTTTATGGCAATAACGTTCAGGTTTGTTCGACCCATTAAAAAATTATTTCACGTCAAGCAGCTCCAGCTTCCAACGCGGCTGGCGTGAGCTGAGTAGCTTAGTGTAGTTTTAAGAAGGCATCATTTCCTCGTGTCTAATTCATCAGGTTCCCGCCGGGATGCGCCAAGATATACACTCATATTTCGCTATAACACGTAGTGCTAGAAATATACACTTTGACTGCTGTTTTGGGGTTAGGGTCTTTACTCTTGGCTACATTTGAAAAATAAATCAGTATGACCCAAGTTAGCAAGCATGCTACAACTGGACCAACACACAATGTTTAACTAATTAAATTCACTTGCTAAAATTACTCTTCAGAGATATTTACCATTAGCATGTTCATTTTAGCAAAATCAGATTAGGTGCATAACAGTGGAGGCTGCTGACCAAATTTTTAGGTGAAGCACAAATTATTATATTATATTTATAAAACATCCCCCAATGTGTGTGTCAGTAGTGGCTGGTGAGTTCAAAAATTGGGGAGGACGGGAGATAAAAAAAATTGTAATAAAGAAGTACAGACACAGTGTGGTTATGAAGACAGCAGACAGACACTACAGTTAAAGACAACAGGTAGTAATTTATACCGTTGAGTAACTCTTGACACACACCTCACTTACACACATCACAACAATAGCTTAGTCAAGAAGGCAAATCAAAAACTATTTGTTTACAGCAAGATCAGACCATTTCTCATCCTCACTGTTTCAAACACATCTACATGCAATTTCTTTGCAATTTCATGCAAAAAGAGCTTATAAAATGCATGGTAAATGTCCACCCTGGACTCACCACTGTACTCACAGCTTTACTGCCAAGACACAATAGGCTACAAGTCAGGAAGTATCACCACATGCACTCATTCCAGTACACACACACACACACACACACACACACACAGTATTAACAAACTATACTGCTGTGACGATTTCAATAAAACAGACCATTCTGAGTCAATGGTACAGAAAAACTGTACATTGGAATATTGGTAAACATATCGGTCAATCCCATTGTCCCGTGGGATTATGCCCCCCCCCCCCCCCCCCTCAAATATTAATATTTGATTAGAAACGCAAGCAGGGGGCAAGCTACCCGCTGCCCGCGACATGGTTCTTGGTGTATTAAACAGGCAATGCCACGGCCGGCTATTGAGTTCATATGCCATAAATGTCATGTATGTTGTGTATGTCAAATGTCAAGTTAGACCGCGCTCTCAAGATACGACACTGGGTGCTGAAATCCCATTAAGTATTATATAAAAGAAGCAGTGAAGCCAGACCAGCACTCTCAGGTTAAAAATTTAATGGCAGCCTGAAACAAACATGTTTCGGAATTACATATTCCTTCGTCAGTGTTATAGCTTGCAATGCACTTGCAGTCAAGATAATGGTTATATACACAGGTGGTTAATGACTTGGCAGGAAATTACATCATGGCGCAGGTGTGCCTGAGTCTATTGGTCCTCAATGACAAAAGAAAAGACCTATCAAAATAGAGTCCGTTAGTAAATACAAATTATACAAATATACAACATATAAAAGACATATATAAAAAACACAAAAGCAAAATCAAAAATTGCATTACATTACCATACCAGAAACTTGCTATGTAACATGCCCGTAGTTTATAGGGCTAATTGAGCCCCTATACTTATTTACATACTTTTTTCTTTTTTCTATTAAGCATCAAAGGATAAACATACCTCTTGCATGAAAACAACCACTTGGATTAAACCATAATCTTATAGATAAAAGGTACTTAAAGGAAACAGGTGTAGCAGGGTGGATTATCCCTGCTTCGTGGGAACGGTTGCTGGCAGTCAGGAGGTAGCTGGACACAGTAGAACTCTGTCTGACTGCACCCTCGTCTTTGGGCCTGGGGCGTCGACTGGAGGCTGGTAGTGTGAGTGGATGGGGCCCGGGATTTACCAACCTGGTCTGGTACTCTGGTCTTCCTTCCCTGTCGCAGGGCGGTCAGCAGTACTCCCCAACACGCTCCCACTCCTCCCAGTCGCTCCTTAGACCCTCCCACACCTTGTGACTGAATTGTAATCAAATACTCCGAGTTCCCCCCGCAAGCAGTACCCTCCCTCAATGACCCTAGAAACCTTACAATGAAAAGGGGAGAGTTGGGTAGGAAGAGGTTAATCATATATACGTTACCCACACCAAAAGAGTTAATGCTGGGCACAGGAATGGACACGCACACAGAACCCCATTCAAGTCTTTATATTAATTGTACTGTTCAGTTACAATTATTTAATACTAGTGGTCTACTGGACTGAAGTCCTACTATAGCTCCGGTGTGTAACTCAATACCTCCTAAACACGTATATTATGCACCCACCTCTGGGTTACTATCAGGGATAATATACTTCACTGTGTTTGACTCATCACCCACGTCTGGGTCTGCACCCTGTATAATACCTCAACAGGCTTTAATTATAATGCACCAGGTCTGTAACTTCCCCACTGGGAAGGGTTAATTGAATGGGAAAATATTAATAAACACACATGTTATCACGCTCAAAGAAAAGGAAATAAAACCAAAGTTGTGGGCCCACTAAATACCTTGCAAAAGTCCTATGCTAATACCGGTATATATTGTCTGGGGTTCCCCCTATGAACTGTGGTTGTTAGTGTTCACTTCGCCCGCAGGCCGCACCACACTGTGAAACGTGCAATAGATCCTGGGCACCGAAGCCCTAATGTTACTCTACCAAAATGGCGGCCACGCCGCTCCACCACCGTCCTGGTGGCAAGAAGGCGTCGGACTCTCTCGTCGCAGGTGCTAGCAGGCGGAGCTGTAGCAGAGAGGCAGTGCTGGCTGAGCTGGTGCTGGGCGATGACGACCTCTGCTGGTGATAAAGAACTCCCGTGTCCTGCAGGCAGCCAGGAGCAGGTCTGCTGTAGCACTCCGGTGCAGACAGCTGTTGACGCCGGGCAGACGGCTTGTAGGTCCCGCACGTATCTGGCTCGCACACTATACCGCACACTGTAACTGCTATAACCCGACTACTGTGAACTCAGATATATCATTAGCCGCACGCTATCTATACCGCTCACTGTAACTATTATAACCCGACTGTTAGTGCCTAGCTCTGCACTAATTGTTCATATAATACCGCTGGTACTGCTAGGATATCATATCCACTAGCCAGTACTTCCTATCACCCGTGGGTATCTCACGGGGCACTCCGGCATAACGTCAGCAACGGGGCTATCCAGAGCCCCCCGTTAGCCGTGACTTCTCGTTGTCAAGTTCACTGCCGAAGAGACCGACTTCCGCTGGGCTCCTCCCTTTATCATCTCTCAGCTCTCTCCGCCACTCTCTGCCTGCTACTGCCCCCTGCAGGTCCCGCCTGCCAGTCACACAAGGGGAGGATGGGGAATAGAGTAATGTCATTTATAAACCATCTTCCAGTGATAGAAGAAGGGGACGCTTGTATCATTGTTCGTGTGAATATCAATGAACCTAGTTAGAATGTCTTTGTGTACAAAAGGGATACAAAACACCAGTCAGCAGTTCTGAATAATATACCATATTTTCCAGACTGCTACACAGGTTAAAACGTTTTCTTCATTCATTCCTCTAGGTTCTATGCAATCAAACAGGTGAATATAATAACATTCCCGTTGTAACAGTAACTTGTGTCTGTCTCCCCCTCTCGCGGGCCTGTGGACTAACTCAAGTCCCATGTATCTGAGATCGTTAACGGTATGTTTACACCTGGAAAAGTGTCTAGCTACTGACTACTTTATATCAGAATTTCTCACTGAACACTTATGTTCACTGATTCTTGTTTTAAAGGCTCTGGTTGTCTTCCCCACATAAGAAAAATCACACAGGGGGAGCTCCAGTAGCTCACCACGTACCGCGAGTGCCATTTCGGCGCCGGGGACAACCGTGCTCGTCACGGATCTGGGGTTTAGCGAGTTCGAATCCCGGACTGCAGCCGTGCCTTTCCCAGAGTGTCTTCCCCCCCATCTGAACCCTTTCAGCCTGTTTCTGTCGGTCATCCTTGACCAGAATAAATGCGATAAACGTATAAAAGAGCCAGGGGAATGGTCAAAGTTTAAAAAAAAAATTAAAATAAAATCACACAGGCATTTTAGTAGATACACAAGATTGGATGAATTACACGTGATACGCCCTTTAACAGGTATTTTTTTGTTCGTTTTCGGGTGCGTGTAAAATTTCTCTTTGATCATGCCTTGACACTGTACACAGGCTTGACAAGGAAAATTTCCATCAGGGATATTCGACAAAATAAAATTAGGTTTCCTTACGGGCAAGTCGGTTTTAACTAATAGGTTGGATAAATTCGCTTGTCTTTTATAAAAGTAATTAGGCGAATGTTGAAACGCTGTCCCTATTATTGGATCCGACTGTAGAATATGCCAATATTTATTGACAATGCTCCGTATGCCTCTCGTAATGGGGCTAAAAGTGGACACGAAAGATACTTTGTCTGTGTTTTCTTTTTTCTTTTTGGGGATAAACAACGAGGCCCTATCGATCAGATTGGTTTTATTCAGGGATTTACGTGTCAAATCGACACTATAGCCTCTGTCATGAAAACTGCTTCTTAGAACTTCTGCTTGTGCAGTAAATCTATCTTCAGTGTCGCAAATTCTCCTATAACGGAGTATTTGGCTGAAAGGTAGACTATTTTTCAAGGCAGGAGTGTGGTAACTGGAATAATGTAAGAACGAGTTACGGTCTGTCTCCTTTTTGAAGACCTCTGTATGTAAAGAAATACCATCCGGGGCTTTCTTGATCAAAACATCTAGGAAAGGTAGAGTATGTATATCAGACTTGAATGTAAACTTTATAGTTTCTCTGCAGGTGTTCAGGTACTCAAAGAAGGCATCAAGATCAGACGATGTACCAGACCAAATAAAGAACATAATCGATATATCTCATATAGGATTTGACGAATTTCTCAAACGGGTTATTATTAAAAATTTGGTCAGACTCATACTTGGACATGTACAGATTGGCTAGGTTCACAGCGGCTGGGGAGCCCATGCTGAGGCCTCTGTTTTGCAAGTAGTATTTATCTTGGAATCTAAAATAATTCCGAGTTAGTACTAGGTCGGCTAGATTAACTAGCGCTTCTGTGGAGGGGAGTAATTCCTCTCTCGAGTTTAGATAAAAACTCAGTGCGTCCAGCGCGTCAGCATGTGGAATGCTGGGGTATAAACTGACTACATCTATGGTAACTAATAAGTCCAAGGGACTAATATTACAGGTCGAAAGTTTGTTCAAAAAAGTAGTAGTGTCTTTCAAATAACCACGCTGAGAAGAGGCCAAATCCTTAATATGCGAGTCAACAAATTGCGAGATTTTTTCTGTAGCGGAACCTATACCAGAGACGATCGGTCGACCAGGAGGGTTAACCAGATCCTTATGGATCTTCGTTAAAGTGTAAATAATAGGCGTAACCGGGTACTCTACGACCATAAACTTAAATTCATTTTCTGTAATCACCTCTGCCAATCTAAGGCTTTTAAGGGTAGTCTTAATTTCTGCGGAAAATTTAAATACTGGGTCTGTATTTAAAAGGGTATACACCTCAATATCGTTCAATTGTCTATTGATCTCGGATACATACGAACTCTTATTTTTGGAGCACGATTCCGGAACCTTTATCGGCTTTCCTAAAAATTAAATCATCGTTCTTAATGAGATCCTTGAGAGCTGCTGACTCTGATTCTAATAAATTAGGGTAAAGATGGGCTTTGTGACTGGTTTCACATAATTTAAGGACATCAAGTTGTACCAATCTGCAGAATGTCTCCACTGAGGGTGGGTTGAGATGAGGGGTAAACACGCTGCGTGGTTTAAATACCTTTCTTTTGGAACAAAGGGTATCAGGCTCTGTTTCTGGCCTTTCATCAACATCATCACTTATAGGCACATTTTCATTAGTAACATATTGAGTTCTCTTATCACAACCTCTGGCATAAAATGCTTTTAACTTAATGTTTCTAAAAAACTTAAATAACTCCACTTTGGTAGTAAAGGAGTCCGCTTTCCGAGCCGGGACAAACGATAAACCTTTAGAGAGGATATTGTGATGTGGGTCGCTCAAATGTGCATCAGAAATGTTTACTATATTAGAATCAATGTTTATCCCCGGAACCGTGGATTTCTTTCTTTGGCTCCTCGTCTTCCTACCTACGGGATCCCTCGCCGGTCTGGGAGGGAGAGGAGCGTCCTGCTCTGCGTGAAAATTAGACTGGCTTCGAAGAGGGTATCTGCCTTGAGAGGGCGTCTCGTCTGAGCTCGCCGCTGTGGAGGAAGAATCAGAATGCCGTTGTTTATCTCTAGGCTGCCAATTCTGCCTACGGTTCCTGGAGTGGGGATGATGGAGCCATGGATACGCCATTTGCGTTGCGTAGTCTTGCTCATCTCTTCTCCTCTTAGCTCTCTTGTGCAGCTCGATGTCCAATTTGTACTTGTCGAGCTTCTGGTGTACTGACTCGAGCATTTCGGTCAGCTGGTCAGGCGTTAAAACCGTTTTGATTTCAGCCTCTAACGAGGAAAGTTCAGCTCTGACCTTGGCTAATTTGGAGCCTTCGTTATCAATAATCAAGAGCATTAGATCCATGGAGCACTTGTCTAGGATCGAACACCACTTGTCACAAAATTCAGGAGATTCTCTTCCTAGCGTGGGTTCCTTGGAGATGCGCAGGCCCCTCGGAATGATGTCATCCTGCCAGTATTTGGTAAGGGTCGTACCATGGAGCAGGGTACGTGTCTCTCTCTGCCGTAGTCTGGAAAGAGACAAGGCCAGTGCCTCTCTTCCTTTGGGTGGAAATGCCGAACTCTCTGGCACTGGAAATAAGCGACATATTCTGTCGCTATCCACTTTGGAATAAGCATAGCCTTTGTTCTCCATTATTCAGCGTGAGCTGCTAAATATGTAAAAAAAGAGAAAAAAAATAAGGATTGGAGCCGCTGGTCTCAAAAGCTACCAGGGTAGCTATGAATCAAATGTCAAGTTAGACCGCGCTCTCAAGATACGACACTGGGTGCTGAAATCCCATTAAGTATTATATAAAAGAAGCAGTGAAGCCAGACCAGCACTCTCAGGTTCAAAATTGAATGGCACCCTGAAACAAACATGTTTCGGAATTACATATTCCTTCGTCAGTGTTATAGCTTGCAATGCACTTGCAGTCAAGATAATGGTTATATACACAGGTGGTTAATGACTTGGCAGGAAATGACATCACGGCGCAGGTGTGCCTGAGTCTATTGGTCCTCAATGACAAAAGAAAAGACCTATCAAAATAGAGTCTGTTAGTAAATACAAATTATACAAATATACAACATATAAAAGACATATATAAAAAACACAAAAGCAAAAGCAAAAATTGCATTACATTACCATACCAGAAACTTGCGTTGTAACATGCCCGTAGTTTATAGGGCTAATTGAGCCCCTATACTTATTTACATACTTTTTTCTTTTTTCTATTAAGCATCAAAGGATAAACATACCTCTTGCATGAAAACAACCACTTGGATTAAACCATAATCTTATAGATAAAAGGTACTTAAAGGAAACAGGTTAAAACGTTTTCTTCATTCATTCCTCTAGGTTCTATGCAATCAAACGGGTGAATATAATAACATTCCCGTTGTAACAGTAACTTGTGTCTGTCTCCCCCTCTCGCGGGCCTGTGGACTAACTCAAGTCCCATGTATCTGAGATCGTTAACAGTATGTTTACACCTGGAAAAGTGTCTAGCTACTGACGACTTTATATCAGAATTTCCCACTGAACACTTATGTTCACTGATTCTTGTTTTAAAGGCTCTGGTTGTCTTCCCCACATAAGAAAAATCACACAGGCATTTTAGTAGATACACAAGATTGGATGAATTACACGTGATACGCCCTTTAACAGGTATTTTTTTGTTCGTTTTCGGGTGCGTGTAAAATTTCTCTTTGATCATGCCTTGACACTGTACACAGGCTTGACAAGGAAAATTTCCATCAGGGATATTCGACAAAAAATTTGTAGGTTTCCTTACGGGCAAGTCGGTTTTAACTAATAGGTTGGATAAATTCGCTTGTCTTTTATAAAAGTAATTAGGCGAATGTTGAAACGCTGTCCCTATTATTGGATCCGACTGTAGAATATGCCAATATTTATTGACAATGCTCCGTATGCCTCTCGTAATGGGGCTAAAAGTGGACACGAAAGATACTTTGTCTGTGTTTTCTTTTTTCTTTTTGGGGATAAACAACGATCAGATTGGTTTTATTCAGGGCTTTACGTGTCAAATCGACACTATAGCCTCTGTCATGAAAACTGCTTCTTAGAACTTCTGCTTGTGCAGTAAATCTATCTTCAGTGTCGCAAATTCTCCTATAACGGAGTATTTGGCTGAAAGGTAGACTATTTTTCAAGGCAGGAGTGTGGTAACTGGAATAATGTAAGAACGAGTTACGGTCTGTCTCCTTTTTGAAGACCTCTGTATGTAAAGAAATACCATCCAGGGCTTTCTTGATCAAAACATCTAGGAAAGGTAGAGTATGTATATCAGACTTTAATGTAAACTTTATAGTTTCTCTGCAGGTGTTCAGGTACTCAAAGAAGGCATCAAGATCAGACGATGTACCAGACCAAATAAAGAACATATCATTGATATATCTCATATAGGATTTGACGCATTTCTCAAACGGGTTATTATTAAAAATGTGGTCAGACTCATACTTGGACATGTACAGATTGGCTAGGTTCACAGCGGCTGGGGAGCCCATGCTGAGGCCTCTGTTTTGCAAGTAGTATTTATCTTGGAATCTAAAATAATTCCGAGTTAGTACTAGGTCGGCTAGATTAACTAGCGCTTCTGTGGAGGGGAGTAATTCCTCTCTCGAGTTTAGATAAAAACTCAGTGCGTCCAGCGCGTCAGCATGTGGAATGCTGGGGTATAAACTGACTACATCTATGGTAACTAATAAGTCCAAGGGACTAATATTACAGGTCGAAAGTTTGTTAAAAAAAGTAGTAGTGTCTTTCAAATAACCACGCTGAGAAGAGGCCAAATCCTTAATATGCGAGTCAACAAATTGCGAGATTTTTTCTGTAGCGGAACCTATACCAGAGACGATCGGTCGACCAGGAGGGTTAACCAGATCCTTATGGATCTTCGGTAAAGTGTAAATAATAGGCGTAACCGGGTACTCTACGAACATAAACTTAAATTCATTTTCTGTAATCACCTCTGCCAATCTAAGGCTTTTAAGGGTAGTCTTAATTTCCGCGGAAAATTTAAATACTGGGTCTGTATTTAAAAGGGTATAAACCTCAATATCGTTCAATTGTCTATTGATCTCGGATACATACGAACTCTTATTTTGGAGCACGATTCCGGAACCTTTATCGGCTTTCCTAAAAATTAAATCATCGTTCTTATTGGACCGGACTGTTGCACTGTTAATCCTATGCATACGGGAAAAGAAGGCAATCTGACTAAGGCTATTCAAAAAAATTTAAATCCAAGGGATGAACACGTCAGGAATACGCAAGGGGAGAAGGAACATGGGTGGTGGAAATGGTTATTCGCCACATACTGGACTGGTGTACTAATTCGATTTGGAACCATGGTGGGTCTGGTGTTGTTGCTGTTTCTGACTCTAACATGTTGTGTGGTTCCTCTCCTCAAGTCAATGGTCAGGCGCATGGTGGGCTCCGTCGCTGGACAATTTGTTGTGATACCACAAGCAGGACTGACCAAGGACTACGGCACGGACACTGGTGAGTGTGAGAGATTGTTATCTGTGACCAGCAACATACTCACGGAGGATCAGTCCATCTGTCTTGCCGGACTTGAGACGACGGAAGGAGAACAGGTATAGTGACAATAGGATGGCAGCTAATGATGATCTTGCATGGCTAACACATGACTCTAGAGTCTACCGCGGCGGTCGCCAGCCTCAGGTGAGATATTGTTTATAACTGTGATATCCAGACGCAGCAGGAAAATGGGGATATTTCCATGCTGTTCTTACACGGTATGTATTAGGGCGGTTAACATTGGCCGGCTGGAGCGTTGGATATAGTTTTTCCCACGCTGGAATGGAGATGGTGGAACTTTGGCCGGGGTGGGATGTTGTTTGAACTACTTTGCTCAGGCGGGAGATCTTGTTTGGATTACTTGGCGGATGAGGGTCAACGCCATCCACCTCAACGCCACGGGGTCAACGCCATCCACCTCAACGCCACAGGGTCAACGCCATCCACCTCAACGCCACGGGGTCAATGCCATCCACCTCAACGCCACGGGGTCAACGCCATCCACTTCGACGCCGCAGGGTCAACGCCATCCACTTCGACGCCGCAAGGTCAACGCCATCCCCTTCGACCCCTAGGAGATCATCGCCATCCCCCTCGACGACCAGGAGGTCACAACCCCGTCGTCACAACCCCGTTCCCCTCGTCGTCACAACCCCGTTCCCCTCGTCATCACAACCACATTCCCCTCATCAACACAACCGTATTCCCCTCATTGACACAACCGTGTTCACCTCATCAACACAACCGTATTCCCCTCATTGACACAACCGTGTTCACCTCATCAACACAACCGTATTCCCCTCATTGACACAACCGTAGTCACCTCATCGACACAACCGTATTCACCTCATCAACACAACCGTTTCCCCTCGTCATTATTCGTCATCAGGACCCCGTCCCCCTCATCACCATCCCCCACCCCAGAAGTCGTCACAAAACCCCCCTAGTCATCCCCTGACCCTCAGACCACGCAGTTACAGGTAGACACGGCTAGGCATATGCTGATACAGGTTATCGCACATCCCGGAGGACTTCACATTTTATTTCTATGACACTGTCACTAGGCGGATGAACAATTCATGTCCAGAGTGCATTGCGTTTTTTTTAGAAGCCACTCTGGACCATCACTTCAATAGCAATTCCCCAGGGAAGTTTAGACACACACACAGCAGGAAAGATTATGTGGGGAATTCGACCAGGATGAAGACTTGTCTCATACGAACTGTTGGAACATAGTTATGTATGATTTTATGATGTGATACTAATGATTGTCATCATGTTGGTTATTGAAAACTTTTTCCGGGTGGATCCATATGTAGTATGTGTTATTTGCTTGCCATGTTTGGGTCATAGAGGCCACAAAAACAGCATTTTTGACATTACTTGCTTGCCATGTTTAGGTCATAAAGGCCACAAAAACAGCATTTTTGACATTACTTGCTAGCCATGTTTAGGTCATAAAGGCCACAAAAACAGCATTTTTGACATTACTTGCTTGCCATGTTTAGGTCATAAAGGCCACAAAAACAGCATTTTTGACGTTATTTGCTTGCCATAATTTAGGCCATATAGGCCACAAAAACAGCATTTTTCTTGCAATATTTTGTTGTTTCCTATGTCATGTTGATTATCCTGATTGGGGGTGGTTGGGGGTGCCCGTCTGCAAACAGGTCATGTTACTGCTCAAAAACATCTGAGGGTGGTTGGGGAATTTTACCCTGTTTCACAACATCTAACACTTAAAGGTTTTCGCCCCAACTTGCAGATGTGGACCCCCTCTCACTCTGACATAATAAATGAGTAAATTACTTTAAGTGTGAGCGTGAGAATGGTCTGATATTACAATTATATATGATGTGTGGTTTTTAACGTTAATTCTGGTTATGTTTAGTCATATTCTAGGTTTCTATTTTCATAGGATGCTACTACTGACTGAGCTTGATGGATCTTGATGTGTATATTGGAAGGGCGTTTGCAATTTATAAATCCAAATTAGATTGAATGTTTGGGGCTGGACAGCCCCACAGGGGGATTATTATTAATGGGGGGGCCTATAATTCTAATATGTTTTATCATACTCCATTATTCTCAGTCAGAATTTTTTTGTTTTGTTTGGCATTTAATAAGTTTAATTAGTTATGTATTTGGTGCCTAAGAGCACCACAGGAGGGATTATGTCGGAAATTAACGTCAGACTTTAGGCTTATAACATATATAAATATATTAGTTAATTAGGAACATTGCTTAAGTTAAAAGTCATTGATAAATAGGATTACAGTACAATCAGTATCATGGATATCTGAGAACACGGTGGTTTCCTTTGACAGTGAGAGGCTTTTAGGCCAAGGTTAGATGGGCCCCCTTTATCTCCAGAAAGGTGGCTGGTCAGTGCGGGGTGGACGCCTGTGCATTTTCTTGTTACATAACCGAGCTGGATCATATGGGAAAGGACACAGGTGTCTCACACTTGATTGGTCAGCCAGCGAAGGCACCCTAGGTGAGAGAGTATATCAGACCATGTTAGAATAGAGGGAGAGAGCTCCTTGGCCACTCTGCTATACACTGCATTGCTGTCAACAAGCTATCGTGATCCATGGACCACCCGATAATTCATGTAATTATGCTTTCTGATTATTCAATAAATACCATACATGATGTTTGAACTCATTGTCCTGTGTCTAATATTCTATATCCTTTTGTCCTGATTGAGGAACAACCAAATCTGGCTTCCACAATAGTGATCGCTGCCAACTGTACTATCAGTCAATACCTCCCACCTACACCTATCTGCTAACGTAGCCGTAACTACTGTTAAGTCTATAGCAGACTCATTCCCTCTTGCGACATCCACCCTGGTTCCTGTTCCATCATTCAAACATACCAGTTCTTTCCCCTCCAAAAATTCTTCTATCACTTCACCATTTGCATCATTCTTATCTCCCCATAATGAACTATGCGCATTAAAATCCCCACACCAAACTACTTTATCTCCTACCCCTTCCCACATTTCATCTAGCTGTCCCATCTCAATCTGCCTACATGGATTATACAAATTAATAATTTGAATACTGCCCTCTGTAACCCAAACTTCAATACTAATGTACTCCAACTCCCTACCTACTCTCACCTCCCTAAATTGCAACCCTCTCTTTACAAAGGTAACACACCCTCCTCCATTACCCCCCTCCCTATCTCTCCTAACACTAACATATCATTTTATTACAAAGTCTAATGTGCTCTTAAGCCAGGACTCCTGTATGCAAATCACATCTGGTTTGATATTTAGATCTTGAATAAACCCTTTAAACTCCTGACCATTTGCAATTAGACTTCTTGCATTCCATTGCAAAACCACTAGGTTTGACTTGGACCTATCCATGCTGGCAGAGAGGTAGACTCCAGAACTTCACCCATTCTACTGAGGTCTTTATCGATCTTTTCCCAAGACAGGCCACCCAAATCTAGAAATTTACCAGCCCCTTTCACAATGATTTTGATTCTCTCAGATCTACTCTTAGCCTGCTCAGTACAATTGATCACATACGCTATAAACAGCACCAACTTCTCCGGGTTAATCACCCCTTGATCCACCATCCTCTCTGCTTGAATCACTTCTTGCCCCCGTTGGTTTCCCACCTCACTACTTTCCTTCTTATTCTCTAGATCCACTACTTTCACAGCCTCAGCATATGTCAAGTTATTAGCTGCTCTCACCTGTTGCACCACAACCGCCTTTTTACTGACCATACATCCACCATAGCCAGCTGTATGATCCCCACCACAATTACAGCATTTCCTCACTGCACCCTCTTCACACTGTCCATATTCATGATCCCCCCCACACTTTCCACACCTCCGTCTACCTTTACATACTGCGGCCACATGGCCAAACCTCTGACACTTGAAGCATCTAGTAGGTGGCTGGATATATTCATGTACTGTGAAACTCATGAACCCTATCTTTACTCTCTCTGGCAACGTTTTCTCACTGAATTCCACCATCACCGACTTACTTTCCACCCTCACCCCATCTCGCCTTGCCATCAGTCTTTTCACACCCACAACTGTTCCTCCTTTAAGGCTTCTTTGAAGAAAATACATGTCTTCTCCCAGGGGCACCCCTGAGATAACCCCTCTTGCGCCTCGTTCAGCAAACTCTCTCACCTCCTCTATCCCACGCCCGCAAATCATCTTCACTCTCATCATTTTATCCTTCTGTATCTTGTCCTTACACTTTACCAACAACCTTCCATCTCTTAACCGCTTTGCCCACTCGACTTCCCCACACACCTTCTTCACTCACCCAGCTAGCTCCATTACCCCTATATCACTTAACTCAATTCCTTCCTTAAACTTCACTAGTACCTTCAAATTCTCCAAATGCTCAGACTTCTTTCTCACATCCCTACCGTCCTGCATATCCTCCTCATCCTCCTGTTCTTTCCTCTTATTCTCCTCCTGTGCACTGCCTTCCGAACCCTGCTCACGATTCCCTTTACCTTTCCCTTGCATCTTACTGCCATCTATCTGCTCTACTTCACCGTTATCATTTCCCCCTTCCATATCCTACTCATTCCTATCCTAAATCTAATCCAGATCCAGTCACAAATCAGTCTTACCAAATCCGCCACGACTCTCCTCGCACTACCAACCAACAAACTCGCTCTCAGGTGCATTGATTGCTCATCCACCATCCTGACTGTCTATTCTTCTGATAGCAGGTGTTTAATCAAAGATCCCTGCTTTCTAGTGTTGCACAAGGACCAATCTGCATGGGTATGGGCGGGTTCATTTTCCATTGATGGGGATTTGATTGGCTGTTTACCTGCGGTCGCAGGATTAATAACGTTAATGTTAGTTTGGCCAGATAAACAATTAAAATATACTAATTAAATGGTTGGACCTGTGAGATTTGTACTTTGTACTTTGTAGGTCTGCATTTTAAATGTAAGGAGTAAAAAGTATGTATTTTTTCTCTGAAATGTAATGGAGTAAAAGTACAAAGTATACAAACCTAATAATACTCGAGTAAAGTACAAATCCCCCAAAACAGTACTTAAGTATTGTAACGAAGTACAATTACTCAAGTACTTTACACCCCTGGGGAGGGGCCAGTATGGAGTGTAGTGGGGAAGAGAGTGGGGGAGAGGAGTGGAAAGAGGTGGGGAAGAAGAGTAGGGAAAGTGAGGGGAAGGGGAGTAAGAGGAAGAAAGAGAGGGGAGATAGCTTGAGTGGGTCAGAGGATGAGGGTAGAGGAAAGGGTTTTGTACCCTATCACTACACTTCCGCGTTACATTGAAATCGGGGAGGAGATTGCGGGGGGGGGGGGGGGGGGGTCAAATGAATGAATGTGGATGAGAGCCTTGACATTAACTCTTGTGGCTCCCTAAGGATTTCGACAAAAATGAGCCTTGGATCAAAGCCACTACAAAACCACTACACTTCCGCGTTACATTGAAATTGGCCCCAACAACTTTGAAGTTACCTTGATGAAAAGTGATAAATTGCTTCAAAACTGGTAAATAAATGAAAAACAAAACAAAGTCTCCTCTTTACATACAGTATTATGAACTACTTAATGAGTAGAATCTTAGCTTTTTATTGATTTGGACTTGTTGTAGTAGCATAGCAGCTGTTGCTTGTATTCAGATATTAGAGACCACAACCTGGTGTTAATGGAATCTTTAACCACACATCTTTCCAAAGTGCAATTTTAAGGAGCCTTTTAGCTCATGATTACGAAGAGGGAATACTTACTGTAGATATTAGTTTGTTTCTCTGTAACCTAGTTGTATGAATGATTATATACTTAAAATGAAGAAAAGTGAATGTATATATATACACACACATAGTATTGAGTCTTATCTTCAAGTCTTGTTGATGTTTTGCTGCCATCAGCACAAAAGCAGCAGTGAGATAGAGATTAGCATGTAGCCCAGAACATTCTCCATTTTGAACTTGGTCAGTCTGCTGGCACCCATATAGACCACAACATGCCTCAGAATAATGACCAGCATCTAAGAAACAGAGCTCAGAATGTCTTATCAACTTAACACAACCATTGAGGACTCGGTTCAAAACCACAGAATCCTTTTTGGGAATCCACAAATGATGCAAGAGAAAAAAGAAGAAAAAATACCAAGTTAGGAGACTTTGACCTGAACTAGTTGAAAACAAGCTGAGGTCATGTGAACTGTATGAGAGGTTTGCATGTTGGTACTTCAGCATGTTCCCTCCTGACCTTTCAAAGCACATGCAGTGATGGCCTTGTCCGTTTGGATATGTCTGTAAGGAACCGCATGCAGTACTACCAATATGGCAAGAGCAGATTTGCAGCGCAGTGCAACAGTGAGCAGTGAATACAACAGAATTAATTCTCACTCTACTCTTCTCATTTCTCAACATCTGATGTGCTGCAGAGGCAAAGACTTGACCCCTAAATAAGCACATGTATACGAGATGGAACAGGGTTTAGCATCACATCATCTACAGTATTTTCAGCTGAATGGTCATGAAATGCCTAGTAAATCTAACCTCCATGTATTTGCCTTATAAATGCACTTGTACTTTGTCAAGTGGAGCGTGCAGTTGTAATGTTGTTGCATTACGAAAAAGAAAAGAAAAAGTGAAATGTCCCAAATCCCCCAAAACAGTACTTAAGTATTGTAACGAAGTACAATTACTCAAGTACTTTACACCCCTGGGGAGGGGCCAGTATGGAGTGTAGTGGGGAAGAGAGTGGGGGAGAGGAGTGGAAAGAGGTGGGGAAGAAGAGTAGGGAAAGTGAGGGGAAGGGGAGTAAGAGGAAGAAAGAGAGGGGAGATAGCTTGAGTGGGTCAGAGGATGAGGGTAGAGGAAAGGGTTTTGTAGGGTTGAATGTAGTGGTGCGATTTGAGGGAGAAGGCGGAGTTATGGATATAGAGCCGAAACAGCTGTCGAAGCTCATTAAAGCGCAGTTAGGTGAGGTAAGGTACGGGAAGGTTTTGGGGGATGGGAACTTGTTTATAGGGTGTGTAAGTGTAGTGCAGGTAGAGAGGGCAAGGGAAATGAAGAGCATTGGGAAAGTGAAGGTCTGTGGAGTAGGGATAGTAGGGGAGAAAAGGGATGGTGGGTGCAAGGGGGTGATTGGTGGAATTCCAATTAAGGTTAGTATGGATCAGCTGTTAGGGGATTTGAGGAGTGACGAACGTAATGGGAAAGTTAAGAGTGTAGAGAGGATGAAGAGAGGGGCAGAGAAGGAGGAGACAGGGACGATAGTCATTCAGTTTGAGGGTGAGGTTAGTCCGAGAGTGGTATTTTTAGGGTATTTGGCATATAGGGTTAGGGAGTTTGTGCCGACTCCGTTGAGGTGTTACAGGTGCGAGGAGTTTGGACATGTAGCTAAGTGGTGTAGGAAGGGACAGAGATGTGGTAGATGTAGTGGGGAGCATAAGTATGGGGAGTGTGAACAGGGAGTGGAGCCGAGGTGTTGTAGTTGTGGTGGGAAGCATAGTGTAGCGTATTGGGGTTGTGAGGCGATGAAACTAGAGGTAATGGTCCAGCAGGTGCGAAGGGAAGGTAGAATTTCATATGCGGAGGCAGCTAGGAAGGTAGGACAGGGACAGCAAGACAAGGGACAGGGGTTTAGGGAAGGGCAGTTGGCAGTAAGGGTAGTGCAGGAGGATCAGGGAAAGCAAGATAGGGGGCAGGGTTTTAGGATAGGGCATCGGTCGGTAGAGGAAGTTCAGGCGGAGAAAGAGAGGGTGTTTAGGGAGAAGTTGGATATGGTGGCCTTTGTGGCAGGAGTGGTGAATACAACAGCGACGGTTAGCAGTAGGACAGAGAGGACTAGGTTGATAGTTCTAGCAGCAGTGGGACACTTGGGGATGAAGGGGTTGACAGTGGAGGATGTTATGAGAGAGTTAAACAGGGTGGCTGATCGAGTGGCGTTAGAGAAGGGGGGTGTGAGTGAGAGAGTAGGTCAGAGTCAGGCCACGGGGGGCGAAGCATGTATCGTAGAGGGGGAATCAGTCAGGAGGAAGCAGTGTTAGCTGCACGCCATTGGCCGGTGTGGGGGATGAAGGATTCCAGTAGATGGCGGTAGAGTAGAAGGAGGAGAGAATTTGTGAGAAGATCAATCAGTTAGGCAGCAATACGCTGAAAGGTGTCTAGTCTGCCGGAAATCACACGAAGAAGAAGAAGATAGTATCACTACACTTCCGCGGTACATTGAAATCGGGGAGGAGATTGCGGGGGGGGGGGGGGGTCAAATGAATGAATGTGGATGAGAGCCTTGACATTAACTCTTGTGGCTCCCTAAGGATTTCGACAAAAATGAGCCTTGGATCAAAGCCACTACAAAACCACTACACTTCCGCGTTACATTGAAATTGGCCCCAACAACTTTGAAGTTACCTTGATGAAAAGTGATAAATTGCTTCAAAACTGGTAAATAAATGAAAAACAAAACAAAGTCTCCTCTTTACATACAGTATTATGAACTACTTAATGAGTAGAATCTTAGCTTTTTATTGATTTGGACTTGTTGTAGTAGCATAGCAGCTGTTGCTTGTATTCAGATATTAGAGACCACAACCTGGTGTTAATGGAATCTTTAACCACACATCTTTCCAAAGTGCAATTTTAAGGAGCCTTTTAGCTCATGATTACGAAGAGGGAATACTTACTGTAGATATTAGTTTGTTTCTCTGTAACCTAGTTGTATGAATGATTATATACTTAAAATGAAGAAAAGTGAATGTATATATATACACACACATAGTATTGAGTCTTATCTTCAAGTCTTGTTGATGTTTTGCTGCCATCAGCACAAAAGCAGCAGTGAGATAGAGATTAGCATGTAGCCCAGAACATTCTCCATTTTGAACTTGGTCAGTCTGCTGGCACCCATATAGACCGCAACATGCCTCAGAATAATGACCAGCATCTAAGAAACAGAGCTCAGAATGTCTTATCAACTTAACACAACCATTGAGGACTCGGTTCAAAACCACAGAATCCTTTTTGGGAATCCACAAATGATGCAAGAGAAAAAAGAAGAAAAAATACCAAGTTAGGAGACTTTGACCTGAACTAGTTGAAAACAAGCTGAGGTCATGTGAACTGTATGAGAGGTTTGCATGTTGGTACTTCAGCATGTTCCCTCCTGACCTTTCAAAGCACATGCAGTGATGGCCTTGTCCGTTTGGATATGTCTGTAAGGAACCGCATGCAGTACTACCAATATGGCAAGAGCAGATTTGCAGCGCAGTGCAACAGTGAGCAGTGAATACAACAGAATTAATTCTCACTCTGCTCTTCTCATTTCTCAACATCTGATGTGCTGCAGAGGCAAAGACTTGACCCCTAAATAAGCACATGTATACGAGATGGAACAGGGTTTAGCATCACATCATCTACATCTACAGTATGTTCAGCTGAATGGTCATGAAATGCCTAGTAAATCCAACCTCCATGTATTTGCCTTATAAATGCACTTGTACTTTGTCAATTGGAGCGTGCAGTTGTAATGTTGTTGCATTACGAAAAAGAAAAGAAAAAGTGAAATGTCTCTACAAATATGTTGATCTGGACTTATGATGTGCAGCTTATTGTGTGTCTGTCATGCTTTTCCAGAAGGCTATATTTACATTTGAAATCTCAAAAAGCCCTGTGTACTCTTGTTTTGTCCCTACTTAAGTCAAGAGACTAAACTCATTTAAGAGTAGACACATTTCTTTTTTAATCTACCGAAAGGTAAATACCCAAAATATAAAGAAAATAAATCCATTCATAGATTTATGATGTTGCATTAATGCAACTAAGAAAATGAAAGCACTTTACTTTGTCATGTGTTACATGTACCCTATAGTTCACTATTCAATGCCACATTGGTGCATGTGAATGCGACATTGGCTATGATGGAAACACTACTGAAGGTACTACTCAATCTGGTTTCTGGGATAGATGGAATAAAATACAACAATTTACATCATGTGTAACAAACCATGCTTGAGTAGTGTTACTAACATTTGGAAACTTGCATGAGAATTTATTTTATTATTATTTGGGGGTTTTCACTGGGATACCAAGTTGCCAGGTTTGATTGTGTAAACCCTTGCATTTTCTCAGTTGTCTGAATAACACACAAGCCTACCTCTACAGTGCCCCCATTCCCTCCCTCAGTCTGGTAAATATGGAATATATTAGTTGACCTGAGCCAAACATCTATTTCACTCGGTAGTGATTCTCACATGTTCCTGTGTTAAAAGGGGGCAAAGTACTGTATGTCAGTATACATTATTTACACCCAACACATAGAGTAGTGAATGTATGATGAATCGAAAGCTAATGCATTTCTCAAAGAATCCCAAAAGGATTGTGCAGATGTCCAAGTCTTTGTATGTGAAATGAAAATGTTTCCATGTTTGATCTCCTTTTCCATCCCATCCTCTTAGAAGATCTAGCCTAATTTTTCTACACAAGATTTGAACTGAGACTGCCAAAAAAGAATGTATGAAAAAAAACATTCCATCACTTTCTGTCCAATTCTCAGCCAAACAGCCATGTAAATCTACAGTAAATCGATGTACATTATTTCCTAGTTATGAACCATGTTACCAGTCATCGCTTCTATTCAGTTTGAGTGACTGTTGCTCTTTTTGTACTTTGTCCATTTGTAAATAGTTTTTAAATGTTTATACTTGATTTTCCAACTGTATACCATTATGCTACTAAATTAAAATGCCATACCAATGTGAAACTGATTTAACTCCCCAAAACACAAACTCCTAGTATTCTGATGCGTTTTGCCATACAATATAGTGCAATGACATCTCATATTTAATGATAATACCTGCTATTTAATTACAATCACGTATTTGCACCAAGATGTCTGACGGAATGTTATGCACTTAACACTTTGATTGCCTAAGGCTAAATTCATGATATACCATCCGTTGCCAGCTCTATTTAACATGGAGAAGTTCCCCTTCTTTGCAGGGCTATAACTTTTTAAATTCTATTGCTAGATTGCCATTATTAGGGCCCATTCAAGGTCCTATATGTATTGTTCATTGTGTAGCAACGTTAAACTTTTTCATTCACATATTCATAGTAAAATATGGTCTAAAGTATAAGTATGTTTTCATCTCTTTCTGCAGCTTTCTCCAGAACGTGATTTATAGCCCCAAATGCATTATATTGATGATGAAATACAGTTTGGTAGGAATCTGTGCGAGATAAAAAATTTCAATTGGACGTACTTCTAGAAGTTTCTACGTATCATCTGATGATGACCGGATGGGCGGGGGATCGTTTATAATTCCGTGGGCAGCGTTATATCATTCATCTAGTGTGGGTGATATGATCATCAGAGCAGTTTATATCGAACACGTTCAAAAATAACGCTGAATCTTACCGTATCTTCCTCGCGCCGTTGGACGATGAGCGTGGAACTGAAATATTCCTATTATGGGATGTAGAAATACCCGGTCCATTTCCAGGTTGTATAATGGTATATACGTCCAAATCATGTTGTTTATCGAGTTATTGGCAACGGATCGCTATGTATTGTGTCAAGATGGAGTCGCGGGAGCTATAGAGAGTGGCCGGAAGTAATATGGGTGATCAGCACTTCAGCCACATCACTTCCTGTTTGGCGCTTCTGCCGATCGGCCACCAGATGGCGCTCTTGAACCGCTAGAGGATTGAGAGGAGCTCAGACCTGTGTGTGAAGGCTGCAGATGGAAAATATGATTCCGATCACAGATTTTTGAAATATTGATATTAAAGACGAGTTACGGCGTCTTCGGCAACTTGAGCATGGCGGGGAAGGACGCCTAAACTCGTCATTTGGCAACTAAAGTGTTAACATTACAATGAATTACTGCAATTAATTTCCACTGAACATTTTATTCAGAACAAAACAGGCTTAATGTTTGAAATGAGATGGCCAATAAACAATATGTGCTGCATAGGGCTCGGGCGATAAAACGATAACGATATATTTTAATAATCAATAATAAAATATAAAAATAAATTAAAATTAAATAATAAATTTGTATTGTGACGTGCAACAGGGCAGCTTTAAAATCAGACAGTGGACAGACTTGTCAGTTTGAAACCGTCTGTACACAGTAGGCTATGTGTGCTAGCAGAGCTAGTCTCCAGTCGCGAGTCACTGTGCATGTGTGCGTGCATGGTGGTTTGTCCACCAAAAAAGCGCCAAAAGATATAAAAAAAAACTAGCAGAGCCAGAACTGTTCAACCACAGCCACTTTTTTTTGTACTTTCTGTTTCTGAACAGAAACAAACAAAACATGTGTAAAAGTGCTTTAGCGTTGCTGCTAAAGGTAGAATAGGAAGTCATCCAGGTGAATGCTGGGCTGTCTGTGTATGCTCTGCCCCACCAGGAAGGCCAGCTTATGGGCATACTGGCAGGGTGCAGGCACTCGGATGATCCCCTGAAAGACAAAGTATGACTACATTAACCACACACCATTAACATTTAAATCAGAGGTCTCATAAAATTTAGGTGGGCCATTTATAAACAAATTAAGAACAGCCTGGCTAGAGGAAATTCAAGACAAGCCAGCTTACCTGCCAGTTGTAATACATGTGGCAGAGCTTGTAAGTTAGCCGCTGCATGTGGTCAGGCTTCAGACTACTGCTGTCATACACCACATTGTAGTGGGTTGGGGCAACGCATCCAAAGCGCACGGCCTGGCTCACAATGAAGAAGTCATACCTGGGAATTTCAGATTGCAACAGCTATCAATACTTCCATTCCACATAAGGGGATGTTGCAAACTAACATCCTCATTTAGTGAACGTACCACTCTGGACGGGTGACCTCTGTGTCGATGAGGGTCCCAGGGGGAGGGTTGCTCAGCTTGCCATCGATGAGAGCGAAGAACCTGGAGCTGATGCGTTTCTTCACTACCACGACAGTTAGTTTGGGCCTGAGAAGGAGACCAGGTAAAGGTGACTGCAGACTAAACTGCGGCTCCCCATAAGCAATTTAATATGAAATATCAGTGCACACTGCCTATAAAAACCCTTTATTGATTTAGATTTTTGCTGCCAAAGATGGAATTGGGGTTCAGTGAAATTACCTTTATATCAGTTTTATAACCATATATTAAAAACAACTATTCTGGAAAGGTCCATGACGTTAATATTTCATGAAATACTGTATCGTGATAATAACGCAACCATCTATATGCGGTTGAGTGGAGCAGAAACCGCATTCCTAGAGAACAGTTTGGATGTTTATTTACCACGGGTGGTAGGTCTGATCAGTGACAATGATGAAATCGGCCAACAGGGAGGAGGTCCAGCACCTGGCAGCATGGTGTGCAAACAACCTGACCCTCAACATCCTCAGAAGACCAAAGAGCTCATTGTGGATTACCAGAAAACCAAAGGCAGCAGACACAACCCCATATCAGGGACCTCTCACACACCATCCATGCCATGGGCCGTTTGCCCTAGCATGCGCAGGAAGTCTTCCATAATACCATGACCATGCTGAACTCTCAAACCCAACTCCCCCTTCTCATTCATGATCTCTGAACCAGAGACAGCCCACTCCTCTTCCACATTCATGATCTCTGAACCGGAGACTAGCCCACTCCTCTTCCACAGGCTTTAATCCCCCTCACACTCATGGACCTTTCACTGATTTTTTTCTCATATTTATTAGTAGGGATGGCATTTTGCTCATATTTATTAGTAGGGATGGCACCGGTCCGATACTACTGGTCAAATTCACTGGGTCGGATATCGGGAAAAACAGGAAGTATTTTCCTATCCGATACATGGCGTAAAGCGTGCCATCACGCCAACAGTACTAACGCGACAACAACGTTAGCGTTAGCTAAACGTGAGCGCCGCAGTCATGTCAGCTGTGTGGAGTTATTTTAAGCTCAAAGAAGAAAAAGGCAAAACAGCCTGTGTATGCGTGCCACAGTACAGGCCACCGTACGTACTGGGGTCACAGGCAGGTACTAGGGCTGAACGATTAATCGATTTTAAATGATGCAATTAGCAAATTGCTAATAAAAAAAAATTCCACATTTCTTTTCTTTTTTTTTAAATTTATTTAACCAGGAAGACCCATTGAGATACAAGATCTCCTTTGCAAGTTGTTGTTATTGTTGTAGGAACGGTTTGGGAGAGGGAGGTAAGGGGTTTTAGATTGTGTGTTGTGAAGTTTAGACTTCAGAGAGGGAGAGTAAAGTCCACCGGTATCGATTCCCAGGTAAAAAGAAACATTTTCAGGCTCGGTGTCCCGAACGCGTCTCTTCGAATACCAACCGGTTTGTGCGTTTTGCGAATCTGATTGGCCACTGACGTTTCTGGTCATGTGACATGTGCACCAATCGTGTGACGGCAAGTTATTTAGCCGGTTAAGCTTAGGCACTCTTTCGAAGTTGGTTAAGGTTAGAGTTTGTCTTAGAGCATGGCGATAGAACGTCAGCCCTGATTCCAAACTCTAACCTTAACCAACTTCGAAAGAGTCGCCTAAGTGATAAACTAGGCGTTAGGTAGTTTGCTGCTGGTCGGGGCGGAAATGGGCGCGTCACGCGATTGACGTTTCTGGTCATGTGACATGTGCGCCCAGTGGCCAATCAGATTTGCAAAACGCACAAACCGGTTGGTATTCGAATAGACGCGTCCCGAACAGACCCACTGTGTAGGCCAGATGCAAGCCGCATTTTACAATAAACCTCTGTGGGACTGCTTACATTTATTATAATCACAAATGTAATCGCAATCGCAATATCTGTCAGAAAAATCGCAATTAGATTATTTCCCAAAATCGTGCAGCCCTAGCAGGTACGCAGAGTAGACTAGGAGCGGATAATGGTGGACACTCACAAATACAGAGGATTCCATAGCTATAATACAGAACATTATTTTAGTAGAGTAGGATTTGTTTCAGTTTTAGCATGATGTTTTTAGGTTAAACACAGGATTTTGTTTTTAACCTCATTAGCCCGGAGCCCTATTTTCTGAAAATCCGCCTAAAACACATACCTAAGTAAATGGAATATTACTCCACTTCTACAAGGTCCATTTGCAGGTATCTAGGGACATCTATGGACCTCAGTGAATGTATTCCCAGTGTCAGAAATATTGTGTCTATTACTAGGCTTGCTTAGGGCGCTTTCACATATAGTTTTGGCGGACTCGGTGAGATTCGGGGGGTGAAGTTGCAACATTGTTGCATTCTTCATTTGGTTCGGTCTGTATTCACATTGCAATTTGTCAAGTGCACCAAACATTCTGAACAATGTCATACGGTCGAAAAGGGCGCTCGTCTATTGGACACAATAGAGAGTGGAAATGTGTGCACGTGACTGCGAGCCCTAACGTGTGTGCGCGCGCGCGCGTGTGACTGAGAGCCCTCTGGACTACAAGTTTGCCTGGGTTAATGTTTCCATCAGGTGCAGGGCTAAAGAGCTCTGGCGTGAAGTGAAGAGAGAAACATTGTACTAGATACACAGAAATACAGACTCCAGATCAGCGGAGGCGTCACAATTTTCAGTCGGTGGCGGTGCTGGTGATGCCATCTGATGGGTCTCATCTTCGAAAGAATCAACGATATGTTTCAGGCTGGATGTGGGTCTTGTGCCAAGTATAACATCCAGCCAGGTCATCATACCAAGGGGACTCGTCTTTCTCGTCCCCCGAACTCCTACTTTTTCGAAGCAAGTCACAGACTTTAAATAGGCTAATTGTTTTTTCAGCCTGTTATTCGTTTTAACTTCTTTAATTCACATCTCCCTAGTCTGCAACAACGCAACTGCAAGCCAATGCTCCGAGACACACCCACATATTTGTAATTGTTAGGCTATTTGAATCCACCATTTAGGGCTAACGGTGTATTCAAATAGCCTAACAAATCAAATTGAATATGTCTCGGAACATTGGCCCGCAGCCGCACCACCGCAAACCAAAGAAACATGAATCCAAAACGAAGTTTAGCCTATTCAATAGTTTTAGAAGGCTATAGCCAAAGTTGCCTTTTACGCACCACTTAGCCTATATTTTACGCACTGTGTTTAGCCTATTAAATAGTCTAATTGTTTTTTCAGCCCGTTATTCGTTTTAACTTTCAGCCTGTTAATAAATATGTGTCGTTAATTCAGTATTTAACTTCTTGAATTCATATTTATTTAGGCTATGCTAATTAAAAAACACAAATGTTATGGACATCCAATTTAATTCTCTGCTTATTTATTAATATATTGCTGACGCAGTTTTTTTTATTTTGACGTGGCATTGATCCATTGTTTAAACAACTTGTACACCGCAATGTTTTTATGAGTGCCCACAAGTAGCTGTTTAATTTGGTCTTCTGTCCATATTTCTATCAGGGCTTTCACCTCGTCATTCGCCCACGTCTGTCCACGAGACATGTTTACCGCGTGCTTGTTTTGCAGTGAATGCGCGCCGCTGTGTTTTGTGTTTGTTTCCTTCTACCCAAGATGCAGTTTCAGGTCACTTCCTATATTTGGTCCGCGTTTGGTCCGATGAAGTGAACAGAGACCTACGTTTTCAGGTGGACCAGAGTTTGCGTGTTTGGTCCGCACCAGAGTTCGACTGAGCATTCACACCAACCCAAAAACAGCGGACTATCCGAGAAAACGAACTCTGGTACAATAGTCCGGACCAGCTCTGGTGTGAAAGCACCCTTAAATTGCGATGAAACAGAGAATATGAATTATGATTTTTCTTTGCATCTTTGACAGTGAATAACACCATGCTAAAAATGTCCAGCCATGAAATACTGCCACTGAGCTCGTTCAGTACCTTCTTGAGATCACATGTACAAAAAACAAATATTATTATAGAATAGCAAGCTTATGAATGATCGTTCAATTTGGATTTAGTATCACCAAAGGAGGTCCCAACAGTAGGCCTATTAGCATTTTACCCGTTCTCAGTAAATTACTGGAAGAAATTGTGTCTGAGCAAGTCCAGGCCTACTTTTCAGCTAATGACATAACAACTGTACACCAACATGCATACAGGGCAGGTCATTCGACCAGTACTGCTTTGACACAAATGTCTGATAGTTGGCTTTCAGCTATCGATAGTTCAATGCTGGTGGGTGCTATTATGTTAGACTTCAGTGCCGCATTTGATGTGATTGATCACAATCTTTTAATACAAAAACTCATCTGCTATGGTTTTAATAACTCGGCAATTTTATTTTTTAGGAGTTATTTGTCCTCGAGGTCTCAGAGGGTCTATTTTAATGGTGCTTTGTCAGGCAGTAGAGGGTTAGAATGCGGTGTCCCACAGGGGAGTTGCCTGGGGCCCCTCTTATTTTCTATTTTTACTAATGATATGCCTTTTTCTATTCATCAGGCTAGTCTGACTTTATATTCTGATGATTCAACCCTTTATTATGCTGCAGCTACAAACTCTGAGCTCAATCAGGTTTTGGCTGGTGAATTGGACATTTTATATGTCTGGATAAAAACAAATAAGCTGGTGCTTAACATATCAAAAACTGTTTGTATGCTTTTTGGGACCAATCAAAGATTGGCACGTAACCTACATTGGTTCTACAAATTGCAGGTCAACCTATACATCAGGTTGAAAAAACTAAGCTTCTAGGCCTTTGGCTTGATAGTACTTTATCATGGTCTGATCACATAAACAAAACTGTTTTTAAAATGGGTAGAGCTATTGCTACTGCCAGGAAATGTGCACCGTTCCTTCCATTTGCACTGTTTAATCAGATTGTTTGTGCTTTGGTTTTGTGCCACTTGGATTACTGTTCTGTAGTGTGGGCTTCTGCTTCAAAGCAGTCGCTAAATAGGTTACAAGTGGTACAAAATAAGGCAGCAAGACTCGTTCTTGGTTGTTCATATAGGACTAGTGTCTTAGTTGGTGGAGTGTTGAGAAAAGACTTTCTGCCAACCTTTTAATTTGTTTTCATAAAGTGATCACAACCCACAGTCCTAAATATATCACGGATAAAATAATTTACGCCTCAAATGTGCACATGCATTTTACCAGAGGGGCAAGTAGAGGGCAGATTATTCTACCCCATACAAATACTAACAGTATGCAAAGAACAGTTTTATATAGGGCTATCAGGGCATGGAATTATCTTCCAAGTGACATACGTGACATAAGAGGTGTAGCAAGCTTCAAAAATAAATTAAAATCTTACATGTAGCCAATATTGACAATGCTGAGATATGCAATATGTTACCGTTGATGTACATATTTAGATATAATATGTTTGTGTGTTAATGTTGTTGTGGTTCCTCGGTTGGTACGTCTTGCTATGTTGTGTTTCCTTATTTGGTATGTCTTGCTATGTTTTAATTGTATTATGTTTTAATTGCAATGTATATGTTGTAATGTTTTAATGTTGTCTCGGACCCCAGGAAGACTAGTTGACGTCTTGGCGTCAGCTAATGGGGATACTTTGCTAATAAACAAATAAACAAACCAGGTGTGCATAAGAACAGATAATGAAATCTACTGTATGTACAGTGGGTTTCTTATTCTTGCCAGAGTGCCACCATTTTGTAACTGAATTTAAATCCGATTGTTGCTAAATGCTCAAAATAGGGGAGACAAACTAACTGCAATATATGCCAATAACGTTCAGTTTTGTGGTATATTATCCCGAGTAATAAGAGATATTTAAAAAATGCATACAGAACCCATTTGCTCTTTTTTACCTAGAGGCCTCTGAGAAGTGCATTTTTGAAAAATTCCAACGCTCATTGAAAGCTCTGGATGTCCTCTTCAAAATGGCTTAAAAAAATCAAATAAAACTACAATTACCGGCGGTCAATTTCTTTAAATGGCGGACTTTCGTGATCACAACAGAAAAACTAAAACTAAAATCTATCTAATAACACTTTAACCTATTGGTAAACTAACGTATTGATGATAATATACATTATAACTGCTGTTGTGACATGCTTATGTTTATACTTTAATACGTTTGACAAAAGAAATTATAATTTTGTCAGACAGTCTGCAGAGCTTGATTTATGACGTGATGTCATTTGCGGTCCGCCGGCGGACAACACGGGCTAAAGAGGTTAAGCCGATACTCAAGGCTGTGATATTGGTATCGCTATCGGACATGAAAAAGTGGTGTCGTGCCATCCCTATTTATTAGTCATCATGCCTAAACTAATGTCAAAACCCCACTGTTGACCTCGGGGCCTCAAGGCAACTGCAATAGGAAATAAACTGGCATTTACAATGTTGTAGTAAAACAGGTCAGATTTTGCTCTCCTTCCAGACATACTCATTGTCGTATTCGATTTATATAGAATAATCTTCAGGACGAGGAGATTGCATTTAGATATTTATTCAAAGGTAAGTACTCGTTAAGCATGAGTGTAACTCCATCCACGGCTGGCAGCCAACTGGCTGTCAGGACCCCTTGTCAGGTATACATAATAGGAAGGTGCGCCTGGTGCGCCTGTCGTAAATGATATATTCAAAGCATGAATATTACACATCCTCCTTCTTTTAAAGAAAGCTTTATAAGCTATGAACAAAATTGAAATAAAGAAAGGTTGTGCAATACTCTGTAAGAGTTTCTTTGTAAACAATAACAAGTGCGTTACCTGTGTCAGGACCAGGCAATGTAAACAGGTAGGATTAATATGTTAAACATAAAAGATTCATGTATCAAGGTATTACAGTTCGTATTGTGTGCCCTCTTATTCTGGAAAGTCTGCTTTAATATTTGAATACTTCAGCTGTGAAAAGGTATGTATTCATGGCTTATTTGGTCGTGTGTCTCAACACTCTTACCATATGCAGTTCTTATTTGTAGAATTAGCTTGCTAACAAAATGGGAAAATATCGACAATTAAGCAAGGTAAGTAGGTCATAGATTCAACACATATAGTAAGTCATCATTTCAGCATACATTAATATTTTGTTACATTTCACCACCCCCTTTTTTTTTTTTTTTTTTTCATTGGGGTAAATGGTGTTATAATAGGGCAGCGATCCGCCTGCACCCTGTACATTTATAGGTCTAAAATGTCCCGAGGCTTCACTGCTCGGCCGGATCTGGTGTAGTATGAAGCTGAGTTCTCTTCTGAGTCCTCTGACAGTTCAGGGTCGTTGGTCTCCGGCGGTTGATAGACGCTCTCTGGACTTGGCATACCGTCGCTGTCCTGGAAGTGTTCCTCTTTTGTGTCCCTCAGGTGCCTGCGGTTGCGGCGGTATTCGCGTCCATCTTGGGTGCGAACGTGGTATGACCGTGCAGTGTCGGCTGGTTGTATGACTACTGCTGGCCTCCAGCGTCCATGTTCTTATAGCCTGACAGATTCACCACAATGTAGTGGGGGCAGCGGTCTAGCTGACCTGTCATAGTATTTCTTCTGGTGCTGTTGTCTCTGCACTCGCTTGTCATGTCCATCTTTGGGGCTTACTACCCCTGGCCGCAGCTGTTGGTTGGTGCTCGGGAGGGTTGAGCGTAGCCTGCGGCTCATCAACAGCTGTGCCGGCGATTTGAAGTTGTCGACTGGGGTGTTACGATATTCCAGGAGGCTTAGGTACGGGTCTCTTCCGTCTGCCTTAGCCTTGTCCATGAGTGATTTTGCCGTCTTCACAGTTCTCTCCGCTAGTCCGTTGCTTTGCGGATAGTGTGGGCTTGACGTGACGTGTGTAAACTCCCATGACTTGGCGAATGCCTCGAACTCTTTAGACTTGTATTGTGGTCCGTTGTCTGAGACTATGGTCTCTGGGACGCCATGCCTGGCACAGGCTGCCTTTAGCTTGTGGACAACAGCTGCCGATGTGGTGCTGTGAAGTCTGTCTAGTTCGAAGAATCTGCTGTAGTAGTCGACGGTCACAACATAGTCCTGGTTGTTCCAGTTAAAGAGATCTGTCCCTACGACCTGCCAGGGGCGGTCTGGGATACGATGAGGCATCATGGGCTCCTTGGTGTTTGATGGGCGGCGCTCTTGGCATATTGAGCACTTCTCCACGACTTGCTCTATATGTCTACCCATTCCAGGCCAGAACATGATGTCTCGTGCTCTCAGTTTGCATTTTTCCATTCCCATGTGGCCTGCATGGATCTTGATCAGCATCTCTCCTCTGAGGCTGGTAGGGATGACCATTTTCTCCCCTTTGAAAATTATTCCATTCGTTTTGGATAGTTCATCTCGGTGATTCCAGTATTCGGTGATGTTCTGGGGGCATTGTTTTCTTTCCTCAGGCCATCCCTCCAGGATAGCCTGGCTGAGCAGCTTTAGCTGTGTGTCATTGTCTGTTGTTTCTCTGATCTCCTGTAGCCTGTCGTCGTGTACAGGTAAGCTGTTGTATACCATGTGTACCTGAAGGTCCATCCCTTCACTGAGACCGTCGTCGTGAGAGGTGAGTGATTTCCTGGACAGCGTGTCGGCTACTGGGATGTCTTTCCCAGGGCGGTGCACGATCGTGAAGTTGTACTTGTGTAGTTGCAGTATCATCCTCTGTAACCGCGGTGGGGCTGCGGCGATCGGCTTCTTCATGATCGACTCCAGGGGCTTGTGGTCAGATTGCACCATAACATGGCGACCGTAGGCATATTGGTGGAAGCGTTTGAATCCATAAAGGACTGCGTACATCTCCTTTTCGATTTGTGCGTAGTTGACCTCGCTGTCCGTGAGTGATCTGGATGCGTAGCTAATGGGCCTTCCTTCCTGCATCAGCACAGCACCCAGACCATACTTTGATGCGTCCACTTGTAAGCTGAGCTCCTTATCTGGGTCAAAGTAGATGAGGACTGGCCCAGGTTCACTGGTAAGTATGTCTTTCATCTTTTGGAATGCAGCGTCGTGCTGCGCGTCCCACAGGAACTCATTTGATTGTTTAAGCAGCTGTCTCATGGGTGCGTTGATCTCGGAGAGGCTCGGGGCGAACTTCGCCAGATAGTTGACCATGCCTAGCACGGTCTCCAGTTCTGCACGGCTCTTTGGCGCCTCCATCTCCTTGATGGCAGCTATCTTGCCTGGGTCAGGCTTCATGCCGTCAGCTGAAAGGATGTGCCCGAAGTAACTCACTTCGGTGGCTCCGATGGTGCACTTGTCTGCGTTGAGCCGAACGCCTCTCTCCCGTGATCTCACCAACATTGCATGTAGGTTCTTATCGTGTTCTTCTCTGGTCGCGCCATATACAAGGATGTCGTCTACTATAGCTGCTACTCCGTTCAGTCCCTCGTATGTCTCGTCGATTTTTCGTTGGAACTCGTCCTGGGCAGAAGCGAGCCCAAATGGTAATCGTAGGAATCTGTATCGTCCAAACGGTGTGTTGAACGTCGTCAGCTTCGATGATTCTGTGGAGAGCTTGATGGACCAGTATCCCGACCTTGCATCCAGTACGCTGAAATAGCGTGCGCCTGTTAGTCTGGGTGTGATGTCCTCTAGTGTCGGCAGAGGGTAGTGCGGGCGCTTGATAGCCTTGTTTAGCTCCTTAGGATCCAAACATAGTCTGAGCTTGCCTGTGCGTGGTTTCTCCACAATGACCAGTGCACTGACCCACTCCGTTGGTTCGATGACTCTAGCGATGATCTGTGTGTCTTCCATACTCTGTAGCTCCTTCTTTAGTCAGCCACGCAGGGCGATCGGTGTCCTTCTCAGTGGGCAGACTACTGGCGTGGCGTCTGGGTCTATATGGATGTGACACTCTCCTGGGAATAGTCCTATCCCTTTAAACACGTCGTGGTATTCTTCCATGATGGTCTGTTTATCTGTGTGTGCATTTACTGACAACACTAGTTTAATGAGGTCCATATTCAGGCATGCCTGTAAACCTAGAACTGGGGGTGCCTGAGTGTCTACTATGTAAAAGTCTAACAACATGCCACGCTCTTTGTATTTACACTTTAATGTGCATGTGCCCTTTACCACTAGCTTCTCTCCACCATATCCTGTCAGTCTGCGTGAAGTAGGCTGTATTTTGCGTTTATCTTGTAAACTGTGATACTCTCTCAAAGGAATTACATTTACTTGTGCACCTGTGTCTAGCTTAAATTTAAGCTCTGTGCCCTGTTTTCCTACTTGTATGTCTGCGAACGCTTGTTCTGTTGCATCAAATCGTCTGTCTGTCACGGTGTCTACATACAGTTCGTCTGACTCTTCTCCTGACTCAGAGCGCATGCTAATCTCGTGTACTGACTTTTTCTGGAAACTACCGGCCCTGCAGACTTTGGCAAAGTGGTTCCATTTTCCACACTTTGTGCACTGTTTCCCCCTAGCTACACAGTTATCCCCTTCCTTGTGAGCTCTACCCCCACAGTATCCACAGTTCTTACGTGTGTCTGTGTCGCTCGCTCTGTTCGCTCCCTCTGTCCACTCTGCTCTGGGGCGATATCTCTGTGCGCTATACTTCTGTTCATGTCTGTGTACCTCGTGCACGAGCTGCTCCTGCGCGCTGCTCGTGGCGCCAGTAAAGCTCTTTATCTGTGATTGTGCTAGCTCGTGGGCTCTAGCTATATCTACCGCTTTGTCTAACGACAAGTCTGATCCAACGTTTAATAGTTTCTCTCTTACTTTTGCTGAGTGTATGCCAAACACAATGCGGTCTCTAACCATCTCATCATTGTTCACATATGCACAGTCCTTCACGAGTAGTTTCAATGCAGTGACAAATTGTTCAAATGACTCGCTAGGTTGCTGGGTTTTCTCATGGAATTTGTACCTAGCGAAAATCGTTTTCCTCCTTGGAAGTACATATGCTTCGAAATTGTCATAGTAGCTCTTCAATACCTTTGCTTCATCTGCACTGAGAGTCCATGTGTTGTGAATGTCTCTCCCTCTTTCTCCGCTCCACAGTAGCAGGTAGCTACATTTCTCGTCCTCTCCTTTCTTCTTGAGTGGGCCCGAAAACATTAGCTCTGCATGCTGCCTGAACTTCTTCCATTCTCCCGGTAAGTCCAGAGAATCCCAATTCATCCGTGGCGACGGGACTCCGTTGATATCCATGTTCATCCCACTTCTGACACCATGTCGTATTCGATTTATATAGAATAATCTTCAGGACGAGGAGATTGCATTTAGATATTTATTCAAAGGTAAGTACTCGTTAAGCATGAGTGTAACTCCATCCACGGCTGGCAGCCAACTGGCTGTCAGGACCCCTTGTCAGGTATACATAATAGGAAGGTGCGCCTGGCGCGCCTGTCGTAAATGATATATTCAAAGCATGAATATTACACTCATAGTCGCTCCCCATGGTCTTGATGGAGTCCAGGATCTGGGGGACCTCGTAGTTGACGACACTCTGCAACATGCCGTCCCCCACTCCGTCTCTGTACACTATGATGCGTGACGGCAGAGTGTTGTTGTACTTGAGGTAGTCTTTCAGAGCATCTGGGAACAAAATAAATAAATTAAGTAAAATGTTGGTTTATTTCTGCGGTCCTGATTAATATAGCTAACTGGGTGAAAATGCTCATGGGCGGGCGCCCAAGTGGCGAACCACGTAACGCGCTGCGTCGCGGCTGACCCGGGTTCGATTCCCGGACCCGGAACTCTTGACCCGAGCGCGGTGTGGCTCCAGCCCCTCGCGCGCCACCGCGGCTCCCAACTCCCCTCTCCCTCACGGGGAGAGGCGGGGGGGATTCGAAGTCTCCTCTCTGGTCGTGCGCCGTTCACGCGGTGTCGCGGGCAGGGGTGGTAGCGCCCGGCAGTTACCCCCCCGACCCTTTCTTCTTATTATTATTATTATTATTATAAAAAACAGCTGTGATGCGGTATTCAGCTTAACTCTGCGGTGGGCGTGATGTAACAGCGATACCGCGGTAATGCGGTAACCGCGGCAGCTCTACACCCGTAGCCAACTGGCGCTGGTCCACCAGGAACCGAAGATATGTGGCCTGGTCCCTCCCGCTGTGCGTTGCCAACCCTGGACTCGCCAACCGCGCGAGCAGTGTCTCGCGGAGCCAGGATATCGCACCCTGACTCTACCAACGAGGCAATCGCACCCAAGGGGGGACCCCGACAGAAATACGGGGAGAGCGGCCATCACCCCTGGTGACAGGCTCCCCCGCTGAGCATCTTCCCGGCATAAACTGCAGAGGACAGCCTGCTCTGCAGCTGGACATGCAAGGTGTGTGGTCCCCACGCTGCCCGATAGGGTGAGTCCCTACACACCGTAGCCCTGTAGTGATATTACTAACACCCAAATCACACGTGCCTGACTGACCACCGCCGGTCTTCCGGTCGGGGGAGGCAATAACGTAATACCCGGCCTGGCGAGGGCAGGGCTGGGGGAACCCACGCTGCGACCTCCTGGGCCTAGAGTTCCCCCTCTGACCATTTTTTAGAGACAGGGAACCCTGCTCCGTCGACAGACACAACACCAGACTCACCAAACACAGACGCAGGACGTGTGGTGTGGGAGCCGCTTGACAGCACAGCATTCTCATACAGACCCAGGCCTAGCTAGCAACTGGGTGTCAGCCCCCGTCTCCATGAGAAGTGAAATGTGGGGCAGCTTGCGCTTCACTGGAAGAACACGGCCCGCAGCCAAAGGGGACAAATCAGAGCCCTGTGTCCCGTAGTGTAGCGAGGGGGGGGGGGGGGGGGGGGGGGGGGAGTAACCGGAGAGCGTGCTAGACATAGCTAGATGGCAACGGTTTTTTAGGGCGTGCCCATCTAATGTAGCCGATCCCTCGGCCGCCGAGGCTGTCGGCCTTGTTTTCTTTGTGCCCAGGGTATCTCAGGCGGGGGAAACAGTGTCCGGTTGCTGGTTAGCTCCGTTAGCGTGCAGTATATCAAGACCAGCCATTGGAATATTGTTTTCTAAATTGGGGAGGCTTTTAATCGTCAAGGTAAGAGGATTTTAAGTCATGGTATCCATAAACTTTTTTTTTTTTTTTTTCACTTTTTTGTTTATTATACTTTTTTGAGGACATAGAAATTATAAGTATATGTCTGTATATATACATTATTGTATTGTCATTGTCCACATAGAACAGATAACAACATTAAACAGAAGAAAATAAAATAAAAAAATAAAACAGAGTTCAAAAGTAAATAATAATACAAACAAACACTGACTTGGTCGCCCGACAGTCGTCTCAAACGTATATACATAGTATATCAAATATATAGCACATGTTTAGGTACCCAAATATGCTTCTCCAATGTATATCCGGTATATCAAATAACTCACGTTGAATTAACGTTCACACAGATGAATACCAACAAGCAGCATACAAATTGTTATTCTGGAATAGTATGGAACTGTACATCATCCACAAGTACAAGGAATGAACCCCACGTTTTCTTGAACATAGATGAAGAACCTCTCAGAGTGCATCTTATCTTTTCAAGTTTGATAAAGTATAGTATGTCTCTAATCCAGTGAAGGTGAGTGGGGGGAGCAGCGGACTTCCATTTAAACAGAATCAGCCGCCTGGCCAGTAGAGTGGTAAATGCCACAACGTGTGCTTTGTGCTTTGAAAGTGATAACATAGGTGGGGAGTATCCAAAAAGCGCTGTCAATACATTTGGTTCAAGATTTGTCTCAATACTTCCCGAGATGGTTTCAAAAATATTTGTCCAATACCTGTGCAAGGAGGGGCATGTCCAAAACATGTGAGTATATGTGGCTGGGGCCGAATGACATCTATCACATATAGGATCGATATCTTCATACATTTTGGCTAATCTGACTTTCGTCAGGTGTACTCGATGAACAATTTTGCATTGTATCAGCCCGTGTCTTGCACAAATAGAAGAAGAATGAACAAGACGTAGAATGTCAACCCAAATGTCATCCGAGATCTCCTCCTCTAAATCCTCCTCCCATTTACTTTTAATATTGTGTATTGTGGTTGGACATAAGGAGAGAATGAGATTGTACATAGTCGATATCATGCCCTTGATGGAAGACATCAGGGTTAAAAAGGAGTCGATGGGTGTTACCTCTGGAAGGTTGGGAAATATAGGGTTAATGCTACAGACATAGCTACGAATCTGTAGATACCGAAAGAAATGTCGGCTATGGATTGAATATTTCTCTGATAATTGCTGAAAGGAGGCAAAAACATTATCTATATACAGGTCACCTAGTGTTTTAATACCGAGTGAGGCCCATAAGGAGAATGCTCCATCCATCAATGAGGGGTGAAATAAAGGGTTAGCTGCTATCGGGGCCAAGTGGGATAGAGTTTTAAACCCAAAGTGGCGTCTGAATTGATTCCAAATTCTGAATGTAGTTTTAACGATTATATTTTTGAAGTAGGGGGCCAATGGAGAACTAATGGGGGCATGTATAAGTCCGGTTAGTGAAGCAGGTTTGACAGATGAGGCTTCGATGTCAACCCACATAGGGCACACCAGAGGTTTGTCTGACTGTAGCCATTGCTGTATGATTCTGAGATTGGCTGCCCAATAGTAGGCTCTGAAGTTAGGTAGAGCCATGCCACCCAGAGATCTACTCCTTTGTAATAGAGCTTTACTAATTCTGGGAACTTTGTTATTCCAAATAAATTTGGACACTAGGCTGTCAATTTTTTTGAAAGAATGAGTGGGGAAGAAAGATAGGCAGGCACTGGACAAGATAAGAAAACCTTGGGAGAGAGTTCATCTTAACGCAATTGATACGTGCAGCAAGAGAGAGAGGTAATAATGACCAACGTTCAAAATCTTCCTGAAATCGAGTCAGTAGAGAGCCAAAATTAAATTTGAATAGGTCCCCAAATGTATCCCTAATTTGGATACCGAGATATTTGAAGCCATGGGGGGAAATTTTCAATGGGAAGTTATGCAGTGGATAACTTCGAGCTTCTGCATTCAATGGAAGAAGTTCACTTTTGTCTAAATTTAGTTTATACCCTGAAATACGGCCAAATCGGGTGAATATGTCAAGTGCAGCTGGAATAGATGTGGAGATGTCAGACACGTATAGAAGCAGGTCATCTGCATATAGGGAGGTCCTCTGTTCAACACCCCCTCTGATTATACCTTTTATACGAAGGTCTGATCGAAGTGCGATGGCCAACGGTTCAATGGCAACATCGAACAGGAGTGGGCTCAAATTGCAACCCTGTCTCGTGGAGCGGTGTAGATGGAACTGTGCTGAACGTGTGTTGTTAGTCCTTACTGAGGCAGTGGGAGAGGTGTAAAGTAATTTCACCCAAGCTACAAAGTTATCCCCCAGTCCAAACTTTTTCAATGTGTCGAAAAGATATCCCCACTCCACACGGTCAAAAGCTTTGGCCGCATCTAGTGAGATGACAGCCTCCGGGCTAGTTGTGGAGGAAGGGCTATATATAACATTAAAGAGACGTCTAATGTTGGAAAATGAATATCTGTTCTGGATAAAACCTGTTTGGTCTGGAGATATGATAGTGGGAAGGACAGGTTCTAAGCGCATAGCTAAGAGCTTTGATAGAAGCTTTAAATCTACCATCAACTGACTGACAGGACGATAACTTCCACAGGATAGGAGGTCTTTATCTTTTTTTAGCAACAGAGAAATCGAGGCTTGAGTAAGGGATGGGGGTAACTTAAGTGACCTAAATTAATCTGCATACATGTCAATTAAAATGGGTGCCAGTTTATCAAAGAATTTCCTGTAGAACTCTATAGGGTAACCATCTAGTTTCAAGTTTCTCAAGTTTCTTTAATAGTTGTCATACAGAAGTACAGAATACTTTTATACAAAATGCTTCTTACTGTTGCGCTCCAGAGACTGTGCAAGACAAGATAAGTATGAAATAAAATAACATAGTAAAATTAAAAGTAAAAAAAAATGAGGTCACAGTGTTCAGTTTAGACATATGTACAATGTTCGATGCAGAATAGACGTAGTTACCATACAATATACAATACTGTGCAGTGTACTAATATACAATACTATATAGTGCAAGGCAGAAATGGAGAAATGGGACGAGGTGCAATTTAGGTACAATTCACAGTAGGTGTACGAGTTGTAGTGCAAATCCTTTATCAATAAATATAAAGTGTAAGTGTGTTTGTGTGATCTAAAGTGTGGAGAGTGGGTGCTGCAGTGTGTTGTTTGTTTGAGTGAGTGTGTGCGTGTGGGTGTGTGTTCTGTGTGCATTTGATGGTTGTTGCATAGTGATTATTGTTCGTTTAGCAGCCTGATGGCCTGGGGATAGAAGCTTCTTCTGAGTCTTTCTGTGCTCGCCTTAAGACTCCGGTATCGCTTGCCTGACCGCAGCAGTTCAAAGAGGCAGTTGTTCGGGTGGCTCGAGCCCCGGACACTTCCCTGTTTGCATAGAGTAGGCGGCCTCTCTGAGCTCATCTATCGTGACTGGTCCCTCCAGCCCTGTGGCAGCCTCCGGGTTTATCTGTGGTATATCCAATGAATTAAAAAAATTATCATAGGCAGAAGGGTCAGAGGTTTGTTCAGATGTATATAAGGAGGAATAAAAGTTTTTAAATTCTTCATTAATTAGCTTGGGATCCGTAGTTAAACCATTGGTTGTCTGGATTTGAGGGATCTGATGTGAGTCGTAACTTATGGGCCAATAATTTATTAGACTTGTCTCCATGCTCATAGTACGTCTGTCTGGATTTAATCATTAGATCCTCCATGTAAGCAGAGGAGAGGACATCAAATTTAGCTTGGAGGGAGAGACGTTCTTTATAGACATCCGGGGATGGTTGAGTAGCATGTATGTTATCTAATTGACTAATCTGCTTAGTCAAGTCACTCATCTGTCTTTTTCTAACCTTCCTTTCATAGGCGCTATATGAGATTATCTCACCCCTCAGATATGCCTTCAATGTCTCCCACAGTAAAGATGCTGAAATCTCAGGGGTCTTATTGGTTGATATAAAAAAATCGATTTGGTTGTGTATGAAATTAACTAAATTCTCATTTGACAATAAACGGCAATTTAGGCGCCAGGGAGGTGGCAAGTTGTTATATTCCTGGAAGCACAACTCCAGAAGCACTGGAGCATGATCCGACAATACGATCGCTTCATAAGAGCAGGAGTGTAGTGATGGGATGAGTCGATTATCAATCAGAAAAAAGTCAATACGAGAATAAGTTTGATGAACATGTGAAAAGAAAGAATATGGTCTTCCTTGTGGGTTTAAAAATCGCCAGGGGTCAGAGACCTTGAATTCATTCATAAAGGCATGAATGATTTTGGCAGATCTTGAAGGTACACTATTCCTGGGTGATGAGCGATCTAATCTAGGATTAATCCAGACATTGTGGTCTCCACCCTGAATCAGATAATGTGTTGACATATCAGGTATCCTGGCAAACAGTGTTTGAAAAAAGTTCTCATTGTCCCAATTGGGGCCGTATACATTAGCCAGAATTACTGGTACATCATACAGCCGTCCTATAACTATCACAAATCTCCCGCCAGGATCTGAGATAATATCGGAGTAAACAAAGTTGACAGATTTATGGATTAGAATGGCTACCCCTCTGGATTTCCCTTGAAATGACGAATGATAAACCTGACCCACCCATCTCCTCTTTAATTTGATATGATCCGTTCCCTTTAAGTGGGTCTCTTGAAGGAAAGCAATGTTAGCGCCAAGATGTTGAAGATGATGTATCACTTTACTACATTTGATCGGTTGATTTAGGCCTCTGCAATTCCAGCTGCAAAACCTAAGTACACCTCCCGACCGCTGTGCTGATCTAGGTTGGGTCATAATACCGGCAAGATAATGAATAGATGTGCTGGGTACACCGCAAATGAGAAACACTGAAAACAATAAAATAAAACTGCAATAGGGCGACCAAGCCAAGTACACAAAAATAAAAAAGAACTGATAGACAACATTACTCCCCCTTCCCTCCTCCCTCCTCCCCCCTCTCCCTTCCCTCCTCCCCCCTCCCCCCTCACGCCGAAGCATCTCCCGCTGAGATACGCGTGTGGTGTGGTGCCCGGAGCTCCTGCCCTCTCCCGAGTTTCGTGGTCTCTGTCCAGCAGAGAGATTTTTACAACTTTTTGAACTAAACCTATAAACTGAAGCTATGGCATCAGACATGGCCACAAGTAAATGTCTCAAATTTAGCAGATGGACTTTATATGAACTAATAACTGCAATAAAGTGCATATACGTATTGCACGTGTGCCTGCGTTAATGCTGCACTTACACACCTGAAATGGGCTTTGAGTGAAAATAATAAGTGTGTGCACCTCCTGTCCATGCATAAAGAAAAGAAAAAAAAAAAAAAAAGCTTTAGATGAAATAGTAAATGTAGTATTCATACCAACGCAGTGAATGGGCTAGGGGAACTATTTTACTATTTCTTTCACTATTTGGGCACTTTTACACAATTCCTGTGAGTCTATGAAATATTTTTTTTATTCATCGTTTTTGTATTTCTAATCAAGTCCTCAAAAACAGCATTTTTCAAACCTCAAGATCTCGAGCCGTTTTGAGCCTGGGCTCCTAAACCACTGCGCAGCGGCGTCGTCGCCTGAACATTAACATGCAGCGGGTGTCTCTCTGTCATCACATATCGCGCACATTTTCAAATGACTCAGTTCAGTGAGGGTGAATATTGTGAGAGGAGAATTGGAAGAATGCGCCAATAAGAGAATTTTGAGACATAGATCATATTAATATAAGTTCACATAGCTAGGAAACAATGCTAAACACTCAAAAAGGCCATTTATAAGATAGTTCCCCTTTAAGCGAGATCATATTAAATGCATGCGTATGTGCTGCACCTATCTGTGCAGTAAGTAGGCTTTTTAGGAGAAATAATAATAAATGCATACGTACTGTGTGTTCGCACATACACACACACATGCCTGTCCAGGAATGTATGTGTACTCACACACATTCATATAGCCATGTGCATGCAAACAAGCCTAGTACCACACTAATTGTCAAAAATTCATGTTCTTGGAGAGCTAACGAAAAAAAAAGCGAACAAGCTGCAATAATAATAATAATAATAATAATAATAATATACAGTAGTGAAGATGGTCATGATAATAATAATGACAATAATAATAATAACACTAAGCAAAACACGTTACATTAAAGTATGTTGCGTGACTCACTTGATAGAGTTTGCATACTTTGATTAAGTGTCTCGAAAAAAAGCGAATAACAAGCTGCAATAATAATAATAATAATAATAATAAAAGAAAATAAATAAAAAAAAGACAGTAGTGAAGATGATCATGATAATGGTAATAATAATAATGACAATAATAACACTAAACAAAACCTGCTATATTAAAGTATGGCAAGAGGCTTGACGAGCGAAACTAAACCAATACAGCTGCACTGTATTAATCAACAAGCTACTGCACAGCATAACCAAATTGACTGCTCTAATTCAACACAGTAGATCATTAATTAAATATATTAATATAAATATTCAGTAGGCTCCTATGCAGTTCTTTAGTGATCGATTATCCTCCAATAATAGTAGGCATAGCATTGGTGAAATAATAATGAAGTAAATAGAAAAGACAGTTCAAATGTTCAGAGATACATAACCAATTGACTGCTCTAATTCAACACCGTAGATCATTAATTAGATATAAATATGGCTATGGGCAAATGTCTATGGGTGGGGAAAAAAATTAAGTAAAGAGAAGTTCAAATGTTCATAGAACAGTCACTTATCTTGATCCGTTGGTTGTCATCTTAAGTGTTCAACAGTTGCTGGGCCGCTTTTATTAGTTTTCTGATGAAGATTGTTCTGCTTGAGAAACAAATCAGCGTCCTCTTTTGAATGACACATCACCTGCTTGACTGCTTCCCTTTGAAGTCGATCTGTAATGATGTGGGCCATCGCATTCTATAGACAATGCCATTGTCTTGTAGGGCTGTTTTGGCCTCAAGAAACATCTCCTTTCTCATCTTTTGAATGGCCGGTGGGATGTCCTGAAAGATTTGGATTTTGGCACCTTCAAATGTGAGGGACCGCTTATAGCCAGTTGTTGAATTTTATTCTTCTCTTGGAGACGGAGAAAGCGAACCCAAACATTACGAGGCGGGCGGCCTGCAGGTGGACGTGTGTTCGGGGCCCGGTGCGCTGTTTGTAGCTCGATGCGCCTCGGGAGCGCGTCAGGGCCGAACAGGTTCGAGAAGAACGTCTCGAAAAATGCGGTTGGGTCGGGACCTTCTCTCCCCTCGGGAAGGCCGTGGATTTTAAGGTTAAACCTTCTGCTGCGATTTTCCAGGTCGATATTCCTCTCCGTCAGCCAGGTATGATATTTCGTTTTCTAATTTGTGGAGTCGGCTGTCAGCTTGTTGGGTGTGGTCCTCCACGTCGCTGACGCGCTGTTCCATAGTATCGACTCTTGTTGTCAACAGTGTTGCGTTGTTATTATGGACTGAGCCGGCACGCAGGATAATGACGCCGCGCGCACGCGCATATGTTCCCTCGCGCACAATAATACACTTTGTTTGTATAGCCTTTCATACAGAAACTGCAGCTCAAAGTGCTTCACAACAGAAGAAAGACATAAGGCATAAAATGAGCACATAAAGTGCAGACATATAAAATCAGTTTTTCACATTAGGATCTAACATCCCAACAGGCAACCTTGTTTATGGTTTGATTCAGTTTTAATATAAATAATAAAAATAAAGAGAAGATTAATTAATTATCTACTCAGTCCCAAAGTTTGTGATGTAGATATGGAATGTCCCGGGTTGCTGCTGTTTGCAGAGTGTGTTGTTGTCCGGGGGTGAGTGGTGGTGGGTGGGGGGTTGAATCAAAACAGTTGTCAATTCGGAATTGACGGCTGTTTTGATTTGGCCCTTCGTTCGCCGTCGTTCACCTTTGGACGGCGGTGCACTCTGTGGGCAGCGGCAACTTGGGACGTTCCATATTTACATCACAAAGAGTCCCCTGCGTGGTTGAAGACACCAGCCTATAGCGGCTATTGTTATGATAATGCGAGGTAGCGCCGGGGCCCGGGAGGCAGGTAAACACAACGAGCCAAGTCGAGCGCAGCGCGTTCTCGCGAGCGCGTGCATGTGCGTGCACGCGCTTCTGCTCAAATCTTTAATACTCAGTGAGGTAGCACACCGTGCTACCCCGTCCCATGAACAACGCATGCCTGGTTGTCAAACCTGTCAGCTTTCCATCCATGGCTGTCAATGCAGATTGGATTTGATCCACTTGTTTGGCGATTTTGTTAGAGACATCAGTCCCGTCTTTAATAGCCTTCATTAGGTCACCTAGATTTAATTCCGCTGAGTCTGTCATGACTGTTGGCGGCGTGTGACGTATGCGTCGTCTTGGCTGTATGTCTACAAGCGTGTCGGGAGGGCCTTGGCTCCGTAGTCCTTTACTCATTTAATAAATGACATTTAAATTAAATCCGACAATAAACGAAATGTCTAAGCAGACAGGGCGGTTTCAGTGTAAAAGTGGCATTCGTCAATTCTTTAGGCAAGCATTAAGTTGCTATAATAAGATTGGCATCGGGAGCACAGGGAGCGTGCGACTACTCTAGCACTGCATCTCGGCAGTCTTAAACTTAAATCGGTTCGGATCCTTTGAATGAATGAGAATGTAAACAAACACGGCTTCACGTAGAAATCACCGACTGCGCCCAGAGACTCGAGTGGTTAGGCAAAAAATAGTTCAGAGTATATTTGCTTAGAAAACGTAATTGTCGAATTCAATAATTTTTTATTTCTCCACGTGGTAAATACACTGGTCACAACATGTTTACAGGAACGTTTTGGAGTTGTATTTGGAGTGTATTTCGTGACTGTAGGGCACTGTAGGGAACGTCAGGCTCTAACTCCGCCCCACTTCCAGTGATGAAGCTAAGCTACGCTAACGGAGCGACTGTTCCCTAAGCCTAATGCAATAATGCATGCACAGAGACAAAAAAGGTATGCATCTTCTTGTCTAACTCCAGGGAACATGTTAAATAAGCTAATTTCCCAAAATGTTGGAGTTTTCCTTGTGCATGCCTAACAATGGGGGAAACCGCTGGGGATTGGTGTCAGTTTTGATACATCATGTTTAAAGCCATATAATTTTACCTGTTTACTATTTAAAAAAAAAAATTCTACCCATGATTAACAGTAATAGTATAATCTCAATATATCTCTCAACATATTACTCATATTTATGAATTATAACCACTCAAACCTGTGTTTGTTTGATAGAACGTGTTTTTTCATCGAAAAAAACGGATAAATGTTGTTTTTGACCATATTTCCAATATTTATTTTTGATAAATACCAATTAGAAATATCTCGACGAATTACCTCTGAATACGAATAAAAAAAAATATTAAAGATTCGATGACTAGTTCGGCCAGAAACGGCGTTGAGGCGAAACGTTAATAAGTGCTCAACTGACTGCGGGCGAACCGAAAAAAACGGATAAATGTAGTTTTTGACCATATTTCCCATTTTTTTTTGATAAATACCAATTAGAAATATCTCGACGAATTACCTCTGAATACGAATCAAAAAAAATATTAAAGATTCGATGACTAGTTCGGCCAGAAACGGCGTTGAGGCGAAACGTTACCAAGTTCTCAACTGACCTAAATATGGTGCAGGCGCTTCCATGTGTTGCGGCGGCAGGGATCTTGGGCTCGCCTCGGTGGTGGGACGAGAACCAGACCTGATCCGTCCAGGACACTTCCTCGTTGGCGCGCGCCGGCTATGGGGGTCTTGTTTTTCGGCGTGTGGCGCGCTGTGGACTGCGCGGTCCGGTTCGCCTCTGGTTCTGTCTTGAAAATCCACTCGCTCCCCCCCCCCACCACCACAAAACCTGTGTGCGGAGTTTCAATGACCGGCAGCCCGCCACAGCCTAATTCACCTCCCCCTGAATTTTGGCAAAGTTATCTGTGGAGCGATGACGCCACCATGAGTTTTACATCGGTAACAGCACATCCCGGCAATTACAAGGTCCTTATCTCGTGGAATATGCAAAGGATGGCAAGATATATCGAGAATTGAACGAATAAGAGCAGATTAAAAAATGCTTAAAAATGCCGTTTTAACGTTGAAGTGGATGGGAGTAGAAAAAGTAACTAGGGGTGAACGAGTCACTAAATCTGTAACTATTTTTCTAGAGTGTTTCATGTTATAAGCTTTTCACACAATGAACATATATGTAAAATTAAGATATTTACCCAATACATCACCCGGTCGTCTCACGAGACAACAAGCAGTATTAACAGTTTGAGTGCCAGCCTCCGTGTCCTATTTACCCCGTTGCGTGCCACTACCCACTTCAATGACAGAGCTCTCATATTTGCAAACGCATAAACTATATCTTAAATTATGGCTATGTGTCTAATATGGCCGTCGCTTATCAATGACTTGTTTGCAGTCAAAATTGTCGAAACGGATTATTATTATTTTCTTTTTTTAATCGGTTAATTTCCATTTTATACCATTTTGAAAAACGCTTGTTTTTTTTAAAGTTTCAGGAAAAAAATAAAGATTCTGTGATAAACGCCCTTTACTGGAATACACAAAACACATTGTAATTTTTCTGCCTATTTATGAACCGTTTTCAAATAAACGCTAGATTATCGATAGTATGTGTACTTATGCACGCTATAGAAGCGGGCTGAAAAATCGATTATCTTATTTCCTGATCGCCAGTGGTGGTCCCACGCCGACTCAGCAGTTTTCTGAGCAGAAGTACGCGCACGGACGTGCATGCGCGCACACAAAAATGCGTTCACAACTTTCACTCGACTCGTCCGCGCCGTGCGCCAAGTACCCGGCACTTAACTATCACCTAGTCTTTGCATAATAATAGGATACCAATAGCATAACAAAGAAAGAGAAGTGCAAAACCAAAATACAAGCCCTGTACCAATTGGTGGGGGTTTGCTTGAGCTGTGGAACCAAATGGTCCCGACTGGAAGTATGAGACATTTCGTTGTGCTTCAGAAGGAAACTTAATTCAATTAAAGGGGCTATGCGTTATAAATGTCATTTTTCAGTCTCTAGCATTGTATTATAGTAATAGGAGTTCGTATCAATGTGTTTTTGGGCCTAAATACTATATTGACGAATTCCTCAGCTACAGCCCATCCCCTGTTTGCCTCTAGTAAATCAGGTCATGTTGATTTGACGAGCTGGGCAACGTCACAGGGCGCTGTTTATAGCGCACGGTGATGTGATTGGCTCTGTGGTTTTAGTAATGCCCGCCTCCATTCTTCGACAGACAGAGCTCTCGGGACTCGGGAGCGATCGCTAGCTAGTTAGCACCAGCCGGGGCCGGCGTTAGCAACCGGGGGCGTCGCGGAGCATTCAGCCTGCTGGCTACCTAGATCCACTTCAACCAGCGTCGCGGAGCATTCAGCCTGCTGGCTACACAGCTTGTCGGTGTGCTAATAGCCTCTGCAAGCTAACGGTAGCTGGCTCCAGGCTATTAGCACATCGACAAGCTGCTGGAGCTCCCGACGCTCGGCTGGTTGAAGTGGATCTAGGAATGCTCCGCGACGCTCCCGGTTGCTATCATGTGCAGGTCCTCTTCTCAGACCTGTGTACTGCACACGCATCATGCAAGCTACACATCGCTGCATGTTGATCAATGGTGGCCCACTCGGTGCATCACAGTGGGATACTATTGTGCTAACAACAACCGCGGTGTCCGGCTTGTCGGCCGGCATGAGTGCTCGATTTAAAATGGTTCTCTCCTCTTTGTATACCTTTGTCCTCACAAGTATTCTGCCAGGGAACTTATGGATACGACAATAGTAGTAGTTATAAGGTGTTTGATCATTGTGTCGTTGTACATATTGTGTATACACCGTTAGAAGCTAACGTAGCTTAGCTTGGTAGCTATTGTGCTAACAACATACCCCGACGTCTAGCTTGTTAGCCGGCATGAATGCCCGATTTAAAATGGTTCTCTCCTCTTCGTATACCTTTTTCCTCACAATTATTCTGCCAGGGAACTTATGGACACGACAATAGTAGTAGTTATAAGGTGTTTGAGCTTGTAACGTTAGTTAGCTCATAGCTATCGTTTGAGCTTGTAACGTTAGTTAGCTCATAGCTCTCGTGTACCACGATAGCTATGAGCTAACTAACGTTACAAGCTCAAACACCTTATAACTACTACTATTGTCGTGTCCATATACTTGTGAGGACAAAGGTATACAAAGAGGAGAGAACCATTTTAAATCGGGTATTCATGCCGGCTAACAAGCTAGACGTCGCAGCATGTTGTTAGCACAATAGTAGCCCACTGTGATGCACCGAGTGGGCTACTATTGATCAACATGCAGCGACATGTAGCTTGCATGGTGCAGTGCTTTGCTACAATATTGTATCTACAATTACATTTAAAACATTGTTTGTTTTTCAACCATATCTGTTGACAATATAATTTCTTTATATATTGAAGGCTACATCCTGCTACCTTTTTCAGCTTCTCTATTTCAAGGCAATATTTACAAAAACCAAACTAAAACTAGTAATTTCCTATACAAACATGTTTCCTACTATTTATGCATAATAATCATATGTTTTGTGCGCACGCGAGGGAACATGTATGCGTGGGAGCGTGCGCGCACATGGAGTCATTTAAAAGCGTACAGGCAGTTCTGATATTACAACTGCTCCCCTGCTGATCACACACGCGCATATGGCACACGCTGATATATAGGTGAAAATAGCTCTGATTATACCAAGACTGGTAAAATAGATTCCTTACCTCAGATCAGATGTTCTCCAAAAAGATTATTCCAATTCCTGATCGCCATTCCAAATATCGATCGCGTTTATTGATCAAACGCTGGGTACACATTCTCCGCTGTGCTGGTGGTGGGCGATTACTTGGATCGTCTCCGGTTACTTGTCCGACAAGTAAAATGTGGAAGCAGGACTTTTTTTTTTTCTCCATGAGTTTCATTCAGTCTAATCCAATGGGGTGCAGTACCATCTGGAGCGGTATTTTCCCAATTCGAGCTCAGAGAGAGTGCCAGTGGTAACGTGAGGCTAGATTGATGAAATATGAATGGAAATCACTAATAAAAAAAAACGATAAAAAAACGGCATATCTCGTTCCTGGCACTCAACGGTTGGCATGAAATAACTAATTATGCCGTGGCTGGCACTCAAAAGTGTTAAACACGCTAGTAATGCCTGCCAGCACAGGTCCTACCTGGGCGCGACGTGGCTCGACTGCCAAACGCCACGCGAAGTCCATCGGTCCGCTGTCAAACTACGAGGAAAACCCAGGATAGGACCGCCGTGCTGTCTGGACGTGCCAAGAAGGTGCCGGGGGCTGGCATACTCCTGGCGAAAGCCCAACATTGCGTAATTTCTCCCTACGCTTCATAACAAAATTCCACCTGTTCGCAAGTGCACATGCGCAGCTTCCGCATTTGGAAAAGAATAAGGAAGGATGAGGGCATGACCACTTCCTGCCTGTTATAGGAGCACGCAGGGGAGTGGCGTGGTCACGTACAAGTGGGTGCATGTGTTTTGGTTTCCGTGGCACAGTACTGTAGGTGCTGGAGATAATGATATCTCAGAAGGCAGAGCGAGACGCGATGTCAGTAGTGAAATATAACTGTACCAAATCGAAAAGAGTGACCCCAAAACCGTGATATATGAACCAAACCATGAGTTTTGTGAAGCGTTCCACCCCTACCCTACATACCTCGAAACATAAGTAAAATAGTTCCCCTTGATTAGTAAATTTTTTTATTAAATAAAGCTTACCTTGCAGAGCCAACTTCAGTCCATCAATTATCTCCTGTCCTTTGTCCTGCAGGACACACTTGGAGAACCACCTGTTGAGCAAAACACATATCAAGCCCCGCCCTCTTTTCCTTCATCCTCCAATCACAATGGCTGCTACAGTTGTGATTGGAGGAACGAAAAAAAGACGGCAGCGTTTGCAAGCCAACCGGCGGGTAGTGATATGCAGCACAGCGTAGCTCTCAGCACGTCGATTCAGTAATGTAGAATGGATGCAGGTTATTCACTACACTGTAGTAGACACCAACCTAGTCATGCCCTGGTTGAGACTGGCCACCAAAGCTCCGATGGACCTCTTCCCAGCAGCAGTGTCATGGTAGCAGTCAATGCCCACAATCATCAGATGCTTCAGCTACAGAAAAAAGGAGTTACATTAAAAAATTTGACCTCTCAAACCCTGCCCTCTTTTCCCAATCACAGCTGTTGCTTCTGTCTTTGATTGGAGGATAAAAAGAAAAAGAGGGCAGTTTGAGATTGGCAGTTAAGGAACACGCTAACATTTGGGGAAATTAGCTTACAGTCTTCTCCAGAGACACAATAAGATAGATACCAGTTTCCTCTGTACGTTCAGTAGAAAGCTATCTGGCTGCATGTTAGCCTAGCTTACCACAATGAATGGAAGCGGACATGGCCGGTTAGCCTTTGGGAGAGGTGTTAGTTGGACAATGCCTAGGCTAACCGGCCATGGCCACTTCCATTCATTGTGCTAAGCTAGGCTAACGTGCAGCCAGATAGCCTTCTAGGCTAACGTGCAGCCAGATAGCCTTCTAATCTAGTGAATGCACAGAGAGGAAACTATCCATCTTCTTGTCTCTCTCTGGAGAAGACGATAAACTAATTTCCCCAAATGGTTTTTTTAAGTGTCTTTTAAGTGTGACGCATAAAACTGTATAAACATTACAAAATGCAGCTTAAGTTTGTTTGGGCGCACTGACTCCAACATTGTTGCCGACAAAACACATGAAACATTTATTACCCACATCACTCTGGGAGAGTTATGAGCTTCAAGCTGCACTATGATTGTCTGTGCTTTAGTTGAAAAGGCACTTCACCAAAAAAAAAAAAAAAATAACTATGTAGATTTATTTTGTACATAATCTCAACACATCCAAAAACCAGGGTTTAAAGCAAAAAAAATATCTCCTGAGGGAACTTTTTTCAGGCCAAGTCATATTCTTACTTTAACCTCCACTGTATATATTTTTTTAATAGCGTTAGCGTTTTAACCTCTTCCACCCGTGCGGTCCATCGGCGGACCACAAATGACATCACGATCACGTCATAAATCAATCTCTCCAGACTGTTTGACAAAAGTATTGTTTTATTTATAGTTTTATTTTTCAAACGTATTCAAGTATAAACATCATAACCATGTCACAACCGCATTTATAATGTATATTATCATCAATACGTTAGTTTACCAATAGGTTAAAGTGTTATTATTAGATAGATTTTCATTTGTGTTGTATAGTTCGCGAAAGTCGACCATTTTGGAAAATTTTAACGTCGCCCATTTTGTAGAGGACACAGACCTTTCGATGAGCATTGGAATTTTTCCGAACGACACTTCCCAAAAGCCTCTATGGGGTTTCAAGCAAATTACTTCTGTATGAATTTTTTTAATAACTTATTTGTTATGGTTTGTAACCGACCCCAATCGCACAACACAAGACAGGTATGATGGTTTGCCAAGAAACAGATATTTATTGAGAGACAGGGAAAAAGGACACTGTCCCTTTAAGGGAGAACACAAATACAGGAATATAACAAGAGGGGAAAAACTAGGTGCCTTTAAGAGGCGGGCAGGAAAAGGGAACACTAAGGGAAGGTTAATGAACGCTAGGGGAAAACATTAAAGGAACGCTAAACATTAAAGGAACAGAGGAACTAGAGACTAGGAGAAGTCGGGACAAGGAGAGCTAGGGAACAGGAGAACTGGGGACTAGGAGAACTAGGGACAAGGAACTAGGTGGAACTAGAAGGGGAGAACTTGGGACCAGGAACTAGGTGGAACTAGAAAGGGGAGAACTAGGGACAGAGGGGAACGAGGCCCGCGGAGGCGGGCTGGGGAACAGGGAGGAAACTGGGGACAGAGACCCGCGGAGGCGGGCTGGGGACAGGGAGGAACTGGGGACTGGTGGGAAAACATCTGGGCCGCTCTGCAGAACAGAGGAGAGGGTTAATATTCAAAAGGGAACAAACAGAGCAGATGCAGAACAGTCCAAACAAGCAAAGTAACAAAGTAATAATATCTTCGTGTGGCAAACACACAGGGGGAGATGTAATGTCCAAAAATACTATCTAAGTGAGAACTAAAACAGAGTGGGAGATGAAATGTCCAAACTACTAACTAAGTGAGAACTAAAGGAGGCAATACGCTGGGTGAGTGACATCACAATCAAAACTCACCCAGGCGTATGCGTAATGGTACAGGAACAGCAGCGAGACGGGGGCAAGAGGCACTACGCTGGGTGAGTGACATCACAATCAAAACTCACCCAGGCGTATGCGTAATGGTACAGGAAACAGCAGCGGGAACGGGGGCAAGAGGCATTACGCTGGGTGAGTGACATCACAATCAAAACTCACCCAGGCGTATGCGTAATGGTACAGGAAACAGCAGCGGGAACGGGGGCAAGAGGCATTTTGCTGGGTGAGTGACATCACAATCAAAACTCACCCAGGCGTATGCGTAATGGTACAGGGACAGCAGCGGGGCGAGGGCATCGCCACCGGGTGGCTGGCTGTCCGAGCCGAGGAACAGAGTGCTGGAACAGTGGCGGTGGCGAGGGTGTCGTCCACCGGGTAGCCGACTGTCGGAGCCGAGGAACAGAGTGCTGGAACAGTGGCGGTGGCGAGGGTGTCGTCCACCGGGTAGCCGCTGTCGGAGCCGAGGAACAGAGTGCTGGAACAGTGGCGGTGGCGAGGGTGTCGTCCACCGGGTAGCCGACTGTCGGAGCCGAGGAACAGAGTGCTGGAACAGTGGCGGTGGCGAGGGTGTCGTCCACCGGGTAGCCGCTGTCGGAGCCGAGGAACAGAGTGCTGGAACAGCGGCGGTGGCGAGGGTGTCGTCCACCGGGTAGCCGCTGTCGGAGCCGAGGAACAGAGTGCTGGAACAGCGGCGGTGGCGAGGGTGTCGTCCACCGGGTAGCCGCTGTCGGAGCCGAGGAACAGAGTGCTGGAACAGCGGCGGTGGCGAGGGTGTCGTCCACCGGGTAGCCGCTGTCGGAGCCGAGGAACAGAGTGGCGCGCCACACCTTGGTGTGCGCGTCGGAACCGAGAGACGCATCGGGGTGCGTCTGCGAGGAGGAGTGTGCCAAGCACGAGGATCCTTGGAAGATGCGCGTTGCGCGCTGGAGACTGGAGAGCGTGCCAAGCCCTTGAAGATGCGCATTGCGCGCTGGTGACTGGAGAGCGTGCCAAGCCCTTGCAGATGCGCGTTGCGCGCTGGTGACTGGAGAGCGTGCCAAGCACGAGGATCCTTGGAAGATGCGCGTTGCGCGCTGGAGACTGGAGAGCGTGCCAAGCCCTTGAAGATGCGCGTTGCGCGCTGGTGACTGGAGAGCGTGCCAAGCCCTTGCAGATGCGCGTTGCGCGCTGGTGACTGGAGAGCGTGCCAAGCCCGAGGGTCCGGGAGATGCGCGTTGGTCTAGATGTGCGTCAGGACGAACAGCTGCGCTGGGGTCTGCAGTGGAGCGCTGGGGTGCCTCCCGTGGAAGTACAGGGAGCGCAGAACAGTCTCCTCCACAGGCTACGGCGACAGCAGACGAAGGCTGGAGCAAAACATCTCAAGGCTGGAGAAATCCATATACAGCATTGGTAGACCAGAGGATCTCCCGAAAGAGTCTAGATGTTAGAGAATATGACTCAGCATGAATACAACACGACCCCACCCGAAACGAGGGGAAGAGCCCTGGTATTTAAAGCCCACAGGGGAACTAATTAGCCTGCCACCACAGGTGCGAGAGGTAATTGATAATAGTCCAGGTGTGGCCACTGAGAGTAAACGAGAGTAAAGAACGAGAGGGTGGGGGCTAGAGAGAGTGAGTGAGAAGGGAATTTCTAACAGTAGGCTTAAAGAAAACAGAGAAAGTTGGTGAGCAGCGGACAAAACCTCACAGTACCCCCCCCTCAACGGGAGCCACCTGGCGACCCAAAACAAATACAGACAGAGTGGCAGGGGGCAAAACAAGACAAAAACAAAAGGTACTGGCCAAGCCAGCAGGGGAAGCCACCACAAGAGTGGGTCTAGCAAAAGAAACAGGGTCGCCGAGGGGTAACTGGAGGAACTGGCCTAGAGGAAACCGGGCCTAGAGGAACCGGGTCAGGAGGAACTGGGTCCAGAGAACTAGTCTAGAGGAACTGGTCTAGAGAACTGGCCTAGAGAACTGGCCAAGAGAACTGGCCTAGAGAACCGGTCTAGAGAACTGGTTTAGAGAACTGGCCTAGAGAACTGGTCTAGAGAACTGGTCTAGAGAACTGGTCTAGAGGAACTGAGGGGCAAGCAGGGTAGCTAAGGGGTAACCATGGTAGCACCGGGAAAGGGCTAGCAGAGGGAAAGGGTAGCTGCCAGGGCACTGATAGCTACAGGGCCTATGCTAGCTGTACTGCTACATCAACATAGAGGCTGCGCTAGCTGCCGAGCTAGGCTAGCAGGGGGAAGGGGTAGCTGCCAAGGCACTGATAGCTACAGGGCCTATGCCAGCTGTACTGCTACATTAACATAGAGGCTGCGCTAGCTGCCGGAGCTAGGCTGGCAGACAGGGCTGGACCAGCATGAGAGAACAAGCTAGCTGGAAGGACAGTCCTAGCTGTGTGAGATAAACTGACCTTGCTAGCTGAAAGGGCAGTCCTAGCAGTGGGAATACTGACCTTGCCAGCTGAAAGGGCAGTCCTAGCAGTGGGATAAACTGACCTTGCTAGCTGAAAAGGCAGTCCTAGCAGTGAGAGATAAACTGACCTTGCTAGCTGAAAAGGCAGTCCTAGCAGTGGGAGATAAACTGACCTTGCTAGCTGAAAGGGCAGTCCTAGCAGTGGGATAAACTACACAAAAAAGTGGAGGCCATGCAGAGGGACCGGGTTAGCTGCTTGGGGCCTGGCTAGCTACAGGGCCTATGCCAGCTGCAAGGCTGCATTAACATAGAGGCTGTGCTAGCAGCCGGGGCTCAGCTAGCAGACTGGGGCTCTGCTGAGGGACAGGGTTAGCTGCCAGGGCATGGCTAGCAACAGGGCCTATGCCAGCAGTAAGGGCTGCATTAACATAGAGGCTGTGCTAGCCGCCGAGGCAAAGCTAGCAGACAGGGCCATGCTGGTAGTAGAGGCCTAACAAGCTGCAGGGGGGTCAAACAGGGCTAAGAGGGGAGCTAAACAGGGCTAACAGGGAAGCAAATGGGGGAGTCAACAGGCTAACCGGGGAGCTAACCGGGGAGACCAACAAGCTAACAGGGGAGCTAACAGGCTAACAAGGAAGCTAGAGGGGAGCTAGAGGGAACAAGAAAAAAAAAAGGCAAACTCAACATACACCGTCTGTGCTGGCTGGGGTCGTCGATTTGGTGGGGTCGTACTGTTATGGTTTGTAACCGACCCCAATCGCACAACACAAGACAGGTATGATGGTTTGCCAAGAAACAGATATTTATTGAGAGACAGGGAAAAAGGACACTGTCCCTTTAAGGGAGAACACAAATACAGGAATATAACAAGAGGGGAAAAACTAGGTGCCTTTAAGAGGCGGGCAGGAAAAGGGAACACTAAGGGAAGGTTAATGAACGCTAGGGGAAAACATTAAAGGAACGCTAAACATTAAAGGAACAGAGGAACTAGAGACTAGGAGAAGTCGGGACAAGGAGAGCTAGGGAACAGGAGAACTGGGGACTAGGAGAACTAGGGACAAGGAACTAGGTGGAACTAGAAGGGGAGAACTTGGGACCAGGAACTAGGTGGAACTAGAAAGGGGAGAACTAGGGACAGAGGGGAACGAGGCCCGCGGAGGCGGGCTGGGGAACAGGGAGGAAACTGGGGACAGAGACCCGCGGAGGCGGGCTGGGGACAGGGAGGAACTGGGGACTGGTGGGAAAACATCTGGGCCGCTCTGCAGAACAGAGGAGAGGGTTAATATTCAAAAGGGAACAAACAGAGCAGATGCAGAACAGTCCAAACAAGCAAAGTAACAAAGTAATAATATCTTCGTGTGGCAAACACACAGGGGGAGATGTAATGTCCAAAAATACTATCTAAGTGAGAACTAAAACAGAGTGGGAGATGAAATGTCCAAACTACTAACTAAGTGAGAACTAAAGGAGGCAATACGCTGGGTGAGTGACATCACAATCAAAACTCACCCAGGCGTATGCGTAATGGTACAGGAACAGCAGCGAGACGGGGGCAAGAGGCACTACGCTGGGTGAGTGACATCACAATCAAAACTCACCCAGGCGTATGCGTAATGGTACAGGAAACAGCAGCGGGAACGGGGGCAAGAGGCATTACGCTGGGTGAGTGACATCACAATCAAAACTCACCCAGGCGTATGCGTAATGGTACAGGAAACAGCAGCGGGAACGGGGGCAAGAGGCATTACGCTGGGTGAGTGACATCACAATCAAAACTCACCCAGGCGTATGCGTAATGGTACAGGGACAGCAGCGGGGCGAGGGCATCGCCACCGGGTGGCTGGCTGTCCGAGCCGAGGAACAGAGTGCTGGAACAGTGGCGGTGGCGAGGGTGTCGTCCACCGGGTAGCCGACTGTCGGAGCCGAGGAACAGAGTGCTGGAACAGTGGCGGTGGCGAGGGTGTCGTCCACCGGGTAACCGCTGTCGGAGCCGAGGAACAGAGTGCTGGAACAGTGGCGGTGGCGAGGGTGTCGTCCACCGGGTAGCCGACTGTCGGAGCCGAGGAACAGAGTGCTGGAACAGTGGCGGTGGCGAGGGTGTCGTCCACCGGGTAGCCGCTGTCGGAGCCGAGGAACAGAGTGCTGGAACAGCGGCGGTGGCGAGGGTGTCGTCCACCGGGTAGCCGCTGTCGGAGCCGAGGAACAGAGTGCTGGAACAGCGGCGGTGGCGAGGGTGTCGTCCACCGGGTAGCCGCTGTCGGAGCCGAGGAACAGAGTGCTGGAACAGCGGCGGTGGCGAGGGTGTCGTCCACCGGGTAGCCGCTGTCGGAGCCGAGGAACAGAGTGGCGTGCCACACCTTGGTGTGCGCGTCGGAACCGAGAGACGCATCGGGGTGCGTCTGCGAGGAGGAGTGTGCCAAGCACGAGGATCCTTGGAAGATGCGCGTTGCGCTAGGGCGGGCCATACTTTTTTTTTTTTGGAAAATCAATCGAGTGGGGTGTCTAAAATATGTGTTTTTTTGTGGGGAATTCAAATATGGGATTCTTTTTCTAATCGGATAACTCCTACCTACATTGTTTTGGGTTTCAAAATGGCCGATTTGACCATTTTTCACCCCTTGGCCATACATGGATGCCAACATGAATCTGAAGGAAATCCTAACATGCAAGGTGTCTAAATGATGTGTTTCTTAATGGGGAATTCAAATATGAGTTCATTTTTGGGATAGGATAACTCTAACCTACATCATTTTGGATTTCAAAATGGCAGATTTTACCATTTTTCACCCCTTGGCCATACATGGATGCCAACATGAATCTGAAGGAAATCCTAACATGCAAGGTGTCTAAATGATGTGTTTCTTAATGGGGAATTCAAATATGAGGTAATTCTTGGGATTGGATAAATATAACATGCATAATTTTGGATTTCAAAATGGCTGATTTTACCATTTGAACCCATTGGTATTGTATTACAAAATTGCAAAGATAAAAAATATATGGGAAATCATTTATAATGACAAAGCCATCAAATGTATTAACAAGTGAACTGTATATAACTGGATACAACTCCAAAGATCAATAATAATAATAATACTAACAATAATAAATTGTATTTGTAATGCACACAAACACCTAAGTGCTAAATCTCGATCTCCTGACTTCTTGAACTTTGCCAGGTTCCAATATCTTGATTGGACTCATTCTTGGATGGCAAGATCTCCTACTGTACTGCTTTAGCCACCAACCTACAAACACAAACTTAAAGTCAACGTCAGCCATAAATAGGTGAGCTCTTTCCAGAACTACTCAGCAAAAACCTCTGTAACCATTTAAACAAACATCTCAATGTATTGAGAAAATCCATGGGGCTCCATCAATCCTCTATCTTCTTAAATTTGATCAGGTTGCACAAGTCCTGCTTGGATTCATTCTTGGACATCAGCCTCCTGCTGGTCTCCTGAGCCCTGATCCCTCCATCCCTTTTTTCTTGTGAAAAGTACTTAGCAGAGGCTTCAGTCACCATTTTAACAACCCTCTCGATGCTTTGTGTGTGGCAAGGCCAGTCGAGAACCTCCATGGGGGTGTTGATTAAGTTCTTCACCTCGGAGGTGCTTAGGGAGCAGGTGAGAGTTGGCTCTGACAAATCTTCTGACCAGCTGATTAAGCCACCAATGCTGGAAGCGTCACTATTGATGTGAGGTGTTCTTCTGATCCTGAAGGAGGAGTCTCCCAGCTGAGTGTCTGGATCCCCCTCTCCCCTGATGGCCAGGATTCTCTCCAACCCCTCAATTCTCTCTTTTTGATCCTCAGAGCACAGCAGTGTTTGGAGGATGGCTTCACTGTGGGCATACCAAGCAGATCTTCTCACAGTTGGCATCACAACATCCAGCACCTCCTTCCTCTGAGACTTGAGGCAGTCCAGCTGAAACAGGATGTGCCTAGGCCCTTCGATCCAGGAGTGCTTGACCTTCATGTTGAACCAACATGGATAATACACTCCAATGATGAATTCCACAATGCATTGTAGATTATTCAGGTTCTTTCTTTTAAGTTGATGCTTTGACACCCAGAGCCTGAGGAGTCTGTTTGCTGTGGTGAGCCAGCGGCTGTGGTTTACCGGTCCAATCTCCAGCAGAGCCAGCCTTGCAGAAAGCACTCCATCCCTGATTGCACAGACCAGCTTATAGCCATAGTGTTGATCAGTTGAGAGATCTTGAATGATCTTCTCAGGCAGCTTGATCAGCGGAGGGCCAAGAAAGATCCTGGTGAAGTTAGGATTGATCTCCAAGTCTGTAACAGAATCAAGGAGCTGTCCTATTGGCCCAGACAATTTGTTGTCTGACAGAGTAGCCCCATCAACTTCAACAATGAGACGGCGCAGTGGAAGTTCACCAGTGTTCAGGTTGCACACCAACCAGACCAGCTTTCTCCCCAGGTGCAGCTCCAGCTTCCGCATTACACCTGCCTTCACTCCAGTGTTGACATTGGTCGAGTCTCCTCCAATGGCCCACAAGGTCTTATCAGAACCTCTCTCTTTCAGCCAGGCAAACAGGACCTTAGCAATCTTCTCTGCATGGGACTCCTCTTTAGTTGCTTTCTCTGGTGTAAAGTGGAACAGATAGTTGCTGCCAGGCTCACTAGCAACACTATAGTGTTCTTCCTTGATCTTTGCAGGAAAAGATTGGTCACTGCCCTCAGCTTCCATCATCACATTGGTCATGTCAATCCGCCCATCAAAGAGGATACAGGAGATCCCCCCCTCCTCCCTGCACTTCTCCTCAAACTCTTCCCCCAGCTCTTGCATCAACTTTTCTTGTGCTCTCTTAACCTTGTTCTTATCAATCACTTTACTTGTGTCATCTTCTAAGATGAGTCCTGCATCAATCAGAGCTGCAGTTGCTATAGCTGCAGTTGGCCTTAGACCTATGCCATACCTTACACTAGCAAGGGCGATGTTTGGAATCTCATCATAATTTTTCCGTAGCTTTGCTGAAGCTGCAGGGTCAGTTTCAGGAATGAGCTCAACTTCAGGGACTGTAAGGAAGCTCTCAACATCCTTCCTGGCAACCTTGTCTGCTGCTGCAAAGCTTTCTTCTTTGCCCCTTCTCCTTTTCTCTGCCTTCTTTTCCATCCCCTGCCTTTCCAATGTTTTAAGAAGATAGAGGATTGATGGAGCCCCATGGATTTTCTCAATACATTGAGACGTTTGTTAAAATGGTTACAGAGGTTTCTGCTGAGTAGTTCTGGAAAGAGCTCACCTATTTATGGCTGACGTTGACTTTAAGTTTGTGTTTGTAGGTTGGTGGCTAAAGCAGTACAGTAGGAGATCTTGCCATCCAAGAATGAGTCCAATCAAGATATTGGAACCTGGCAAAGTTCAAGAAGTCAGGAGATCGAGATTTAGCACTTAGGTGTTTGTGTGCATTACAAATACAATTTATTATTGTTAGTATTATTATTATTGATCTTTGGAGTTGTATCCAGTTATATACAGTTCACTTGTTAATACATTTGATGGCTTTGTCATTATAAATGATTTCCCATATATTTTTTATCTTTGCAATTTTGTAATACAATACCAATGGGTTCAAATGGTAAAATCAGCCATTTTGAAATCCAAAATTATGCAGGTTATATTTATCCTATCCCAAAAATGACCTCATATTTGAATTCCCCATTAAGAAACACATCATTTAGACACCTTGCATGTTAGGATTTCCTTCAGATACATGTTGGCATCCATGTATGGCCAAGGGGTGAAAAATGGTAAAATCAGCCATTTTGAAATCCAAAATGATGTAGGTTAGAGTTATCCTATCCCAAAAATGTACTCATATTTGAATTCCCCATTAAGAAACACATCATTTAGACACCTTGCATGTTAGGATTTCCTTCAGATTCATGTTGGCATCTATGTATGGCCAAGGGGTGAAAAATTGTCAAATCGGCCATTTTGAAATCCAAAACAATGTAGGTAGGAGTTATCCGATTAGAAAAATAATCCCATATTTGAATTCCCCACAAAAAAACACATATTTTAGACACCCCACTCGATTGATTTTCCAAAAAAAAAAAAGTATGGCCCGCCCTAGCGTTGCGCGCTGGAGACTGGAGAGCGTGCCAAGCCCTTGAAGATGCGCATTGCGCGCTGGTGACTGGAGAGCGTGCCAAGCCCTTGCAGATGCGCGTTGCGCGCTGGTGACTGGAGAGCGTGCCAAGCACGAGGATCCTTGGAAGATGCGCGTTGCGCGCTGGAGACTGGAGAGCGTGCCAAGCCCTTGAAGATGCGCGTTGCGCGCTGGTGACTGGAGAGCGTGCCAAGCCCTTGCAGATGCGCGTTGCGCGCTGGTGACTGGAGAGCGTGCCAAGCCCGAGGGTCCGGGAGATGCGCGTTGGTCTAGATGTGCGTCAGGACGAACAGCTGCGCTGGGGTCTGCAGTGGAGCGCTGGGGTGCCTCCCGTGGAAGTACTGGGAGCGCAGAACAGTCTCCTCCACAGGCTACGGCGACAGCAGACGAAGGCTGGAGCAAAACATCTCAAGGCTGGAGAAATCCATATACAGCATTGGTAGACCAGAGGATCTCCCGAAAGAGTCTAGATGTTAGAGAATATGACTCAGCATGAATACAACACGACCCCACCCGAAACGAGGGGAAGAGCCCTGGTATTTAAAGCCCACAGGGGAACTAATTAGCCTGCCACCACAGGTGCGAGAGGTAATTGATAATAGTCCAGGTGTGGCCACTGAGAGTAAACGAGAGTAAAGAACGAGAGGGTGGGGGCTAGAGAGAGTGAGTGAGAAGGGAATTTCTAACAGTAGGCTTAAAGAAAACAGAGAAAGTTGGTGAGCAGCGGACAAAACCTCACATTATTATTCGGGATAATAAACCACACAACTTAACACTTTGATCGCCATGGTTAAATTCATAATTTACCATCCCTAGCCAGCTCTATTTGTCTATGGAGAAGTTCCCCTTCTTTGCAGGGCTATAACTTTTTAAATTGTATTGCTAAATTGACATTATTATGGCCCATTCAATGTCCTATATCTATTGTTCAGGGTGTAGCAACGTTATACTTTTTCATTCACATATTCATACTAAAATACGGTCTAAAGTATAAGTATGTTTTTATCGTTTTCTGCAGCTTTCTCCAGAACTTGATTTATAGCCCTAAATGCATTATATTGATGATCAAATACAGTTTGGTAGGAATCTGTGCGAGATAAAAAATTCCAACTGGATGTGCTTCTAGGAATTACTACGTATGATCTGATGTTGACCGGATGGGCGGGGGGTCGTTTATAATTCCGTGGGCAACGTTATATCATTCATCTAGTGTGGGTGATATGATCATCAGAGCAGTTTATATGGAACACGTTAAAAAAAAACGCTGAATCTTACCGTATCTTCCTCACCCCGTGGGGCGTGGAGCAGAGATATTCCTATTATGGGATGTAGAAATACCCGATCCATTTCCAGGTTATATAATTGTATATACGTCCAAATCATGTTGTTTATCGAGTTATTTGCACCGATCGGTGTTCACTGTGTCAAGATGGAGTCCCTCTAACGATAGCGAGTGCCCGGACGAAATATGGGTGAGCACCACTTCATCCACAGATCACTTCCTGTTGGGCGATCTGCCGATCGGCCACCAGATGGCGCTCTTGAACCGTTAGAGAGTTGAGTGGGACTCAGCAGTATATCTCAGGTCCCCGGGGCAGAAATATGATTTCGATCACAGATTTTTGAAATATTGATATCAAAGACGTGTTACGGCGTCTTCGGCAGAATGAGCATGGCGGGGAATGACGAGTTTCGGCGTCTCCGGCGATTAAAGTGTTAACGTTATTGACATATTGAAGCGCAGTTAGTTTCTCTTCCCTATTTTTAGCATGTAGCAACAATTAGATTTGAAATTAGTTAAAAAATTGTGGCACCCTGATAAAAATAAAAAAGCTACTGTACATACAGTAGATTTCATTATCCGTTCTTATGCACGCCCGGTGATACTAAATCCAAATTGAACTTTGGCATTTGAAATATAAGATTTGGCACGAATTGGCTATAATAAGATCATTTATAAGCCTGCTATTATATATTCTATAATAATATTTCAATTTGCATTGGTCCGGAAGGGAGAATTCAGTAGTGTATCTACAAAACCTTCCGTTTAATCATATTCCCTTTATTAATTTCCTTAGATTTTTTTGTACACATGATCTCAAGAAGGTACTGAACGAGATTAGTGGCAGTCTTTCATGTCTGGTCATTATTAGCATGGTGTTATTGACCGTCAAAGATGCAAAGAAAAATCATAATTCATATTCTCCTTTGTTTCATCACAATTTAAGCAAGCCTAGTAATACACAATATGTCTGCACTGGGAATACATTCACTGTTGTAGAGCCTACCGTCCTGACCGTGACTATAGACCACTGTGTTGTAGCCTACTGTCCTGACTGTGACTATAGACCACTGTGTTGTAGCCTACTGTCCTGACCGACTATAGACCACTGTGTTGTAGAGCCTACTGTCCTGACTGTGTTGTAGCCTACTGTCCTGACTGACTATAGACCACTGCGTTGTAGAGCCTACTGTCCTGACTGTGACTACAGACCACTGTGTTGTAGAGCCTACTGTCCTGACTGTGACTATAGACCACTGTAGTGTTGTAGAGCCTACTGTCCCGACTGTGACTATAGACCACTGTGTTGTAGCCTACTGTCCTGACTGTGACTATAGACTACTGTAGTGTTGTAGAGCCTACTGTCCCGACTGTGACTATAGACCACTGTGTTGTAGAGCCTACTGTCCTGACTGTGACTATAGACCACTGTGTTGTAGCCTACTGTCCTAACTGTGACTATATACTACTGTGTTGTAGCCTACCGTCCTGACTCTGCGAGTCTTGTGGCTAGCTTCTGATTGATGGCGAGCTAGCACCCTTTTCCCATTACTGCCATACTGTAATTTCCTATGGCATACATTGCAAAAACACACCTGGCTCTTTTAGTTTTTTACACCATGAACTAAAAAGGCTCATCATACCCCGTTTCGTAGAGCCAAGCCCATCTCCATTTATTTATCACGCTTTTATCTACCTCCGACACATCGGAGCCTTCAGCATTACTAGCTCAACCGTAATCAAGTTTCAGCGCTCATACGGGCTCCGATGAGTATCAGAGGTAGATCAACACGTGAGAAATAAGTTGTGTTTGGTTTGGGGTTTGTCCGCTAAAGTAGGCCTAATGCAGGATTTGTGCACATGTGTTTTCTGACATAGCCCAATGATGTGAATGCGTTTCTGCTACTGGATCTACCTGCCTGTTCACTGTCTGTATGCTCAAGGTCGATCGGACCAAGTTTAAAAGAATAAAAGTGATTAAATCTATTACTTTTGTCCTGTAACATTTATATGTTTAAAGATAATGTAGCGTATATCAGCCTATGATTTATGGTAAAGTCAATTCCACGGGGGTGCGTCATGTAAAAAACATCTCCTGACTGAACTCTATTTTTCAGGCAAAGTCATATTCGTATTTTAACCTCCACTGTATATTTTTATTTAATAGCGCTAGCTAAAAGGAAAAGACAACCCGTATCAGGGTCTGACAGCACTACAATTACATTTTCATATAGACTCAACGGTAGAGCCGTCGCGCTGCCGCTAACCGTTCGATAAGCTTTGTGGTCGTGGCATAAATTTGTCAATAAATCCATTTAGTTAGATCCAACACTGTCAGAAATGTATCTTTCAGACGACGAACTATTAGCGTACTCCTGTCTCTTGAGTCGCTGCGTGGCCTGTGTCCATTATTGTTCGCCAATATCAGTCCGCACACCCAAACACCAATGACTCTGCTTGGCGCGGCAGGAAAAAAAATCCCTTTTTCCTCATGTTTGAAGCTGCTGATTGGCTACAAATCATATTATACCAGGTAACCAATTGACGGAAAATCTGTCACGACTCTGAATCAAATTGACGGAAATCAGTCTCAAGACGGAGCAAAAAAAACTTTTTTTTTTTATCCCATTTTTCTATATTTTCTCCCATCCCAATTTCGTATCATCCAATTCAACCCTCCCCTGTCACGAACGCTGTTTCTTGCCTCCCACAAGCCGGCTGCAATGTGGACTAAGTCATACATAGCACAAGTCCCCTCCGGTACTTGAGGTAACAGCAGTCGCATCTTTTCACCTGCGCAGCTCGATCTCTCAGTGGCGAGGAGTAACGCGTGGGAGGCTCACGCTGCCCCCGACACTTCCTGATTCTACTGCGCAGGCGCACCAACCGACCTGTAGGAGTCGCTGTCCACAACGCCCGATCCCCACCCATCAGTTTCCCACCCCCTAATACGGCCAATGTGTATTAGTACGGACGACCAGCTAAACTGAAAGCAAATGTGGAGCGCTGGGCTCGAACAGGCAAGCCCAGCGTCTCCAGATTTTATGGCGAGCGCCTTGCCCACTACGCCACGTAGCCGCCCAATCCCTGAAAAACAGTTATGCACACATTCATTTAGTTTCGACTGTTATTGAGTAATGAGTTGAATATGGCCTCCAGTGATGTCATCAGGAACATTGAATCCTTGTTGTTAACCTCTTACGCATACGTTCCCACGAGCACTTGCGTGCGTCTACCGGCTTGGGGCTGCATTTCTCGCCAAACATATATACCGTTCGAAACATCCATTTGCCACGGTTCAAATGCCACCTCACTCAACCAATTTCGTGCCTGTTCTCGAGTTACATGACGATATGTCAGGTGAGTGTCTTTTTACAGGCCGCACGTTATGATGACCACGACGGACTGTATACGCTCCAGAACTGACCAATGACCGCTGATGGCGAAAATGATGGTCAGCGTTGTAGCCAACGAGTGTCCGCTTCCAACGATACCCGACGTGGGGGGGTGCGAATATAGTAACTAGGTGACAGTTGCTCATACCTGACCGCTGATGGCGAAAATGATGGTCAGCGTTGTAGCCAACGAGTGTCCACTTCCAACGATACCCGACGTGGGGGGGGGTGCGAATATAGTAACTAGGTGACAGTTGCTCATACCTCTATGCTGGAATAATGGAATCTGGAATCTTGCAACCACTAAAGAAAAATGTGAGTACACAAGTTCAACTCAAGTTCAAACCTCTGTTACTCGATTTCATTAGCACTAAAAGTGATTATCCTTTTTTGCATTAGTAACTTCAGAATGTGATCTTTAAAAAGAGACCAGGCTCATGCATGTGCTATAAGTATAAAGCTATGCTTTGCAAAAAAAGTATGCAGTCCTCAAGTTCAAGTAAACCACGTTTCAATAAGGTAGCAGTCTCTTTAACACTTCCTGTGCCGTTCACGTAGTTCTACGTTTCTGTGGCCCGATGGTTGAGTGCCGTTAACACGGAACCCCGTTGCATGCCACCACCCACTTCAATGACAGAGCTCTCATATTTGCGAACGCATAAACTATATCTTAAATTATGGCTGTGTCTAATATGGCCGTCGCTTATCAATGACTTGTTTGCAGTCAACATTGTCGAAACGGATTGTTTTTTAATCTGTTAATTTCCTTTTTATACCATTTTGAAAAACGCTCGTTTTTTGAAAGTTTCAGAAAAAAATAAAGGTTCTGTGATAAACGCCCTTTACTGGAATACACAAAACACGTTGTCATTTTTCGGCCTATTTATGAATCGTTTTCAAAAATGCTAGATTATCGATAGTATATGTGTACTTATGCACGCTATAGAAGCGGGCTGAAAAATCAATTATCTTATTTCCTGATCGCACACACATACACATATGGCACACGCTGATATATAGGTGAAAATAGCTCCGATTATCCCAAGACTGGTAAAATAGATTCCTTACCTCAGATCAGATGTTCTCCAAAAGGATTATTCCAATTCCTGATCGCCATTCCAAATATCGATCGCGTTTATTGATCCAACGCTGGGTACTGGAAACACACATTCTCTGCTGTTCTGGTGGTGGGCGATTACTTGGATCGTCTCCGGTTACTTGTCTGACAAGTAAAATGTGGAAGCAGGACTTTTTTCTCCATGCGTTTCATTCAATCCAATTCAAAGGGGTGCAGTACCATCCGGAGAGACGATAGGGGGCGGTATTTTCCCTGTTCGAGTTCAGACACATCCCCACTGGTAACGTGAGGCTAGATTGATGAAAGATTTATGAAAATCGCTACGATTAAAAACGAGATCTCTCATCGGCTGGCACTCAAAGTGTTAACGTAGATCTACGTTTTTGTCTCCATTTCTTTTATTCACTATTGCCATTCATAATTCAACGAGGCACCTTGTGCATGCTGTTCTGAGTGTGTCTGAGATTGCAGACGGTCAATACCGCCCTCTAACGCCTTGGGGCCGCTATTGCACTCCATTAGAAACCATGTATTTTTTTTTCTGGGCCGAGCTGAGCCGTGTGGGCAGGGTTTAAATACTCCGACAGGACGAGCGGTCACCACCATACATCAACGAGGCTGCCCCCACCCTTCGTTCATATGCAATGCCGAATAACGTGGCACGGACTCCCGCGACCAGTACTTCAAATGGCGATCAGATAATTGGATTTTCCTTTGCATTACATCAGAGACAAGGTAAGAACACTATATATCCAATCTTGCATTGATCTGATATTTCTTTCTCCCGCGATTGAAGCTGTCTGTGTGTGTGCCGTTGGTGGCGCGCAGGAGGTCCAAGCCCCATTTCATTCTTGCATGAGGAGACATAACTATAATCTAGATTGATATCCGGATGATTAGATAATCAGGCGAAGAATGACAACGTGATAACTAGGGATGGGTACCTTTCACATTTGAACCGATACCGGTACCTGTGAATCGATACCGGTACCCAACGGTACCTTTTTTCTGTACTTTAGTCTCAAGAAATTTAATTTACCTACCTCAGTCGCAAAAAAAAAATCCAAACTTCAAATAACTACAATTTCGACAGTTTTCGGCTTGTCATTGCTCCGACTGCTTTGTTGTTGAATCAAGTCAAATCCAAGGTAAGCATATATTGTGCGTGTGAACGTTGACATGAAAAGAAAAAAGTAAAAAAAAATATATTTTTTAAAAAAAAATTCGGTTTCTCACTTCATTCGATACTCGGTAGTACCGACGTGTTTCGGTTCGGTACCTCAAAAGTACCGAATTCGGTACCCATCCCTAGTGATAACTGGATTTCGCTAAAGGGCTATTTTCGCGTCTTTTCCTGTGATTACTCAGAAGCACCCAAACTATACTCATTCAAAACGGTATAAAACGTAAATGTATGGATGAAAAAACAATCTGTTTTTGCATGTTAACCAGAAGCAACTCACTGACAATTGACAATGGGTGTTATTAGATCCATAGCTATATTTCATATAGTTTAAGCACTCGCAAACACGGCCGTCTCTCCATTGAACAGAGTGATGGGAGACAACGGCTCAATTCCCGGAAGGGGCGTGGCACTAAATGTGTTAAGACAAGGTATTACTTGTTGTTATATATATATATATATATATATACATATACACACACCTCATGTCATTCAGCTGTAATTAACACTTTAGTTGCCAAAGGACGAGTTTAGGCGTCCTTCCCCGCCATGATCAAGTTGCCGAAGACGCCGTAACTCGTATTTGATATCAATATTTCAAAAATCTGTGATCGGAATCATATTTTCCATCCGCAGCCTTCACACACAGTTCAGAGCTCCTCTCAATCCTCTAGCGGTTCAAGAGCGCCATCTGGTGGCCGATCGGCAGAAGCGCCAAACAGGAAGTGATGTGGCTGAAGTGCTGATCACCCATATTACTTCCGGCCACTCTGTTAGGGTTTGTAACCGACCTCAAGCGCAACGGCACAGAGAGAGTTGTTTCAGAGTTAGCCAAAGCAAGGGCGTATTTATTTTCAGAGTTACAAGATTGAATTAAGTTGAGCAACCGAACAAACGGGGAATCTGGCATGTGAAGATTGTTGCGGCTCTGCAGATTCTCCCAGTAGGTGGTGGTGAGGAATTAGCTTGTGACGTCTGAAGCCGCTCTGCAGATCCTCCCAGCTTTCACTCCCGGTGGAAACGGAGAGAGAGAGAAATCTGAGTTAGCCCAGCGCACAACAGAAACAGAGAGGTGACTGATCCAATAAATATCCAAGTGACTTGATCCTCGGTGTACCACACACAGTTAGCAGAGTCCAGAGAAAAAACAATACGGTAATCCAAAGTGTAAATCCAACACAAAAAATAGGTGAGAACAGTATAAACAAAAACGGGATCTCTTCGGTGTTTCACAAACACACAAAAAACTGGTGATCCAAAAAGAACTGTTTCCAAAAACTCACCAGAGCGCAACGCGTAAAGCGGGCAGATAGCGAGGCGCAGCTCCGAACGGGGAATCAGGTTCTCCACAGGGATTCTTCACGAAAGTCCTGGAGAGCAACAGACAGGGAACAGCGACGGGGAAGACAGGCAAATGCAGGAGTTATTCAAAACGATCCAACATCGATAGTAGGGGGATCAGGGTATATAAAGCCACAGGGCGCTGATTACAAGCTGTGACAGCTGCGGGATGAAATTGATCATTGCTCCAGAAGCGTGTGGTGGGGAGAGCACCAATCAACACGGCACTTTACAGGAACGGAGCGTGTGGCGGGGAATGCAATTAATCAACAAAGTACCTTAAAGGAATGGAGCGTGTGGGTGGGGAGCGGACCAAACCTCACACACTCTCTATAGCTCCCGCGACTCCATCTTGACACAATACATAGCGATCCGTTGCCAATAACTCGATAAACAACATGATTTGGACGTATATACCATTATACAACCTGGAAATGGACCGGGTATTTTTACATCCCATAATGGAAAACTGTCTACCCCACGCTGATCGCCCAACGGCCCGCGGAGACTGGGGTGAGTTTTAGCGTGTAATATTTCCGTGTTCGATACTAACTGATCTGATGAACATATGTCCCACATTAGATGAATGGTATAACGCTGCCCACGGAATTATAAACGCCCCCTCGCCCCTCCGGTCAACATCAGATGACGTGTAGTAACTTCCAGAAGTACTTCCAGTTGGAATTTTTTATATCGCGCCGATTGCTATCAAACTGTATTTCATCATCAATATAATGCATTTGGGGCTATAAATCACGTTCTGGAGAAAGCTGCAGAAAGAGATGAAAACATACTTATACTTTAGATCATATTTTAGTATGAATATGTGAATGAAAAGGTTTAACGTTGCTACACCATGAACAATACATATAGGACCTTGAATGGGCCCTAATAATGGCAATCTAGCAATAGAATTTAAACAGTTATAGCCCTGCAAAGAAGGGGAACTTCTCCATGTTAAATAGAGCTGGCAACAGATGGTATATCATGAATTTAGCCTTAGGCAATCAAAGTGTTAATACAACACAATGATCCATTGTCCAATGACATCACTGGTGGCCATATTAAAACTAATATATCCTCAATTAACATAAAAATGTATGAATGTATGCAACACCGTTTGTGAGATTATGTGCAAAATCAATCAGCCTAATTTACCTTCTCAAGCCCGTTTTCTATATCCTCCAATCACAGCTGTTGCTTCCCTTGTTCGAGAGAAGCAAATTGTGATTGGAGGATCAGGAAATAGGGTGGGTCTTGATATGTCTATTGTAACAGCACAACTTACAGGGATTTCCACGCTCCACAGTTCTCCTCCCATCTTGCAAGCCATCTGCAGTGCGATCTTGGTAGCCACAGTCATGAGGGCTGCACGCTTGCCAAGGGTGCGGGCCAGCACACACTGGCTGGGGGTGGGACACTCCACACAGAGGTACTTCTTCACACTGTCATACTTATCCTTCCTGTTGCTGGGGAGAATCACTACCACCTAATGAAGAGAACCAACTAGTTCACCTACAGTTATGGTTTAAAGCATTAGGTTCTTATTACAGCCATAGTATGTTCAGTGAGTTAAAGGGTTGCAAAACATCAGGAATATTCTAAATGTGGACATTTTCTATGGGAATAAAATGGAAATATAGGAGTTATTTGATATATTTACCTTGTCATATGCAGATAGAAACATAAGCCTTTTACTATATATCATAAGCAGATATAATGTAAGGCAAAACCTTTTAATAGAAATATATGAATTTTTATTATGAGTTTAAATTTGTATACATTGTATTGGAGCGCTCTACACATGGGAGAATGCACTGTACATGCAGAGGGTTGCAAATCATCACAATTATAAGCAAAGATGCATTTCATTTGAATGAATAAAGAAACTAAAAAGTACAGGCTTTATGGGGCAATCTGTGACTAACCATTTGGGTGTCTTGTTTCACGTTTTGCTGCAGGGCCCTCAACAGTGACTCCTGCCGATCTTCATACTCAACACTAGATACAGATAATACAATTAGGAAATATCTATCCATCCTTCCAGTTGTAAACTTGAGACTATATGGGCAACACTTATAGAGCAATGGTACCCAAACAATACATCTGCTACCAGGCCACAAGGAAATTATATGATTTGGATATTTAAAAAATATATATAATAATAATAATTTAACAACCACAAACAACTGAATAATAAAGTGTAACCTAAGTGTTATGATGTATAAATGAAATGAGATCCAGTTTTTTTTTCTTAATTTGAGAAAAACTAGAAAAAAGGTCATGGGTACAAGACGATGTACATAGGGCAAGGATACAATTCACTTTTAAATGCTGTTTCTTATTGAAAAGAAAAATCGGATCCAATATTTATGGCTTAAAACCAATTTTTGACAAGTAGTTATACTGTACTTTAGATAAAAAAAATTATAGATTGTTTAAGGAATTCCAGGCCTCGATTTCCCCCCCAAAATCAAGCACTTTAAGCACTTAAATGACCTTGTGCGAACCCTGCGCCTGGTCAACGTTAGCATGGTGTAAATTCATTACAATTTACTCAAGCATAGTAACAGACAATATTTCTGACACTGAATACATTCCCCGATAGCTGTCCCTAGATACCAAGAACATGCACATGGACCTGGAAGTGGAGCAATCTTCCATTTACTTGGGTGTGTACTTTTAGGCGAAAATATGGCTAGGGCTTAAGAGTTTAAAAGTACGAGTGCTGACTCAGTGGCCTGGTCCTAGGAAGCCATGGGCAGGAACTTTTTTCATCCACTGATGGTCATAGTAGCAGGTAAATCTAAAAATCCACCAAACACCAACTATTTTACCAGACTCAGAACAGTATCTCCAAATGACGTTTACCACCAAACACTTTTTTTTAAACCAGCATTTGGCTGGAGGCTGGTTGTAATTCTCCACCCTGAAACCGATCCTATAGCTTAGAGAAACTCTGTCTTGGACTGAGAACTCACATGACAGCCTTGCCCATGCGGATGCCCAGAGGCCCTGAGACCTTGTGGAGAGTCTCATGGAGGGCATGAGCCTCGCCGGCATAGCGGTCGGTGTAGAACAGGAACCAGCTCGTCAGTGGCCGGGAGCTTATCAGAGGCATCCCACGCATCTCCTTGGACCAGTCGGCAGTCCGTGGATTGTAATCATACTAGGACACACACAAAAATTCCATCTCGTCATTTCTTTTATGCCATTTTTGGGACACACACGTCTAAATCGTAGTCCTAATCGTTTTTTATTGCAGCTTGTAGCAGAGCAACCGTTACCTGGATAGGATAAAAGTATTCATTCTAAGCAATGGGCCCATTCTAGATGTCCTTTTCAGGGATAATAAAAATAAATTGTAATGTTTTCTTACAAATGTTCTTGCTGTGGTGGGCTGCCACAGATTGACTATCATCATTGCTAATGCCTTTTTAACCATAATTTTCCATATTTCTTCAACCATAATTAATATCGATTCTTTGGACAATGATACAATATTTGCTGATATCACAAAGTCTGCCACGATACGATACGATTCAATTCAGGTGCCTGCGATCGATATGAGATATTATATGCCCATTTAACACAATCAGTAACATTTAGATCAACTCAAAATATTATTTAACATTTATTTTTTAGCTCTTCCAGACATTTAAATGAAAAACAATCTATTGTTTTTAATACAAATAGACCTGTTCTGTAATGTGCCACGTTTTGATATATTGAGCTTTAAACTTTAATTAAACATTTTGGAACCTAAAACCCCTCCCCTCCCTCTCCCAAAACGTTCCTACAACAATTTATTTTATGTTGCATGATCATGTATACATTTATTATGTATTCAATTCTTTTATGTTCAGTAAATACTATCAAACTCCTCTGACCTCATGTCTTTCCAAAGACCAGAGATGGGACGCGAACGCGCACACAAACAAAAAGGGAGAATGCCGTGCCCGCCCCCATTTGCAACCAAATAGGCACACTCTGTAGCCCTGCTGTAACGTCTCTTCACGCACAGGCGTTTCACATGCTACTGCTGTTGGGCATATAAGAGACTCCCCATGGAATTTTCAAAATAAGAGTATCGATATGAACCGATCTTTTTACATTGCATCGATGCTATTGGATCATTGATAATTAGATCGATGTATCGATCTGGATCGATGCATCGTCCCACCCCTACTAATCACTATCATTTTATATACCGAACGGGATCCCTGGGTAATCCTCTCTGCAGGGAGGACTCTGCCGGTCAGACTCAGAAGTTTGTTGTCAAAGTTAAGTCCCCAAGTGTTCAACTCCGCCTGTGCTTCAGCATTTCTGCAAAAAAGTTTGAGGATCATTCAGTACCAAATCACAAGTCCACAGACATATTGATATTTCTCTATCAAAGCTCAAGTCATATAGTTTCAAACCATTTAGTCCATGGGAACCTCCCAATGTGACTCACTTGTGCATGCTGCCGACGAATCTGTTGAGGCGTGACTCCCTCTGTTCCGGTTCCAGTTTGGTGTGGGTGGCCAAGTCCTTCATGATGGTGAAGTCGGCACGCATCTTATCGGTCAACCCTGTGGGGTAAAAGAATATAGTGGATATACAGATTACGGTTTAAAATCTTGTCATCTAAGGAATGACCCAGAAACACTTAACCTCTTCCACCCGACGGGACCGGTACCTGCCCCAAAATGACATCACATCATAAATCAGTCTCTCTAGACTGTGACATAATTAGCGGGTTTTTTTCCTAACGTATTCAAGAGTAAACATCATAACCATATCACAACATCAGTCAGTGTATATATTCAGCAATAGTTTGTTTACCAATAAAGTGTTATTAGTGAGATGTGTTGTTGTGATCGCGGATATCCACCATTTTGAATTAGCGGCCGTCGCTGAATGATGGAAAATGTAGTAATTTTGAGAAGAGGACATCCAGAACTTTCAATGAGCGTTGGAATTTTTCCGAACAGTTAACTACACTTCCTGGCAGATTCTGTGGGGGTTCAAAGTTCAGCGTTCTGAATGAATTATATCAATAACTGTTATTATTCGGCATACGCCACAAAAGGTAACGTTTGACAAATATTGAAACGCAGTTAGTTTCTCCTCCCTATTGTTGGCATGTAGCAACAATTAGATCTGAAATTAGTTTCAAAATGGTTGCACTGTGGTGAAAATAAAAAAGTACAGTAAATTACAGTAGATATCATTATCTGTTCTTATGCACGCCTGGTGATACTAAATCCAAATTGAACTCTGGCATTTGAAAAATAATGTATATATATATAAATGTGCGAATTGGCTATAATAAGGTAATTTATAAGCCTCCAAATAATATTTCAAATGCATTGGTCCGGATGGGAGAATTCAGTACTGTATCTACAGAACCTTCTGTTTAATCATCTTCCCTTTATTAATTTCCTTCGATTTTTTTGTACACATGATCTCAAGAAGGTACTGAACGAGATCAGTGGCAGTTTTTTAAGTTTGGTCATTATTATCATGGTGTTATATTCACTGTCAAAGACACAAAGAAAAATCATAATTCATATTCTCCTTTGTTTCATCACAATTTAAACAAGCCTAGTAATAGACACAATATTTCTGACACTGAATACATTCCCTGAGGTCCATAGATGTACCTAGATACCAAGAATACGCAAATGGACCTTGTAGAAATGGAGCAATATTCCATTTACCTAAGTATATATTTTAGGCGGATTTTCACCACGGGTGGAACAGGTTAACCCCTAGCCATATTTTCTGAAAATTCGCCTAAAAATACATACCCAAGTAAATAGATGACTGCTCCACTTCTACAAGGACAATTTGCATGTTCTTGGTATCTAGGGACATCTATGGATCTCAGGGAATGTATTCTTAGCATCAGAAATATTTTGTCGAACCAAAGGAGAATATCAATTCTTTTTTTCCCCTCTTCTTTGACTGTGAATAACACCATGCTAAAATTGACCAGACATGAAACATTGCCACTGAGCTCATTCAGCACCTACTTGAGATCACGTGAACAAGAAATCTAAGCAAATGAATAAAGGGCAGATGATTTACAGGAGGTTTTGTAGATACAGTACTGAATTCTGCTATCCGGACACATGCAGTTTGAAATATGAATATAGAATATCAGGCCTATAAATTACCTTATTATGGCCAAGTCACACATCTATGGATCGTGCCAAATCTCCCCTTTACAATGGCAGAGTTCAATCTAGATTTTGTACCACTAGGCGCCCGACAGGGCAGCAAAGACAGTTAATGAAATCTACCGTTAAGTAGTTATTTTTATATAATGTAAATTTCTCCACCATTTTTCATCAGATTGCAACACGTTTTTTTGCTAGACGTTCACAGAAAGGTAAAGAAACTAACTTTGTTCTATTTTATGGCAATAATGTTCAGGTTTGTTCCACCCGTGAGATATGATACCGAAAATCACTGACAGGGGATGATTGACAGGGGCTGGCCTGAGCTGGGAAGTGTAGTTTTATGAAATTCTTGCAACAACCTATCCATAGTATTGCAGACATCCTGGCAGGCAAACGGGAGTCGATTGCACCACGTCTTATAAAGTGCAAACTATTCCTAGTTATAGACAGTGTAAGTATTTACTAAATCAAGATTTAGTCATTACTAAATCCCAATGGGTTGCACCACACTAGTTATAATTACGTAGAGCTTAGTAACTACTAAATATTTATACATAGCCCTAAGGTGGTGTAAATCGTAAATGGTGAATTTATATAGCACTTTTATCCAAAGCGCTTTACAATTTGTTCCTCACATTTTACCCATTCACACACCGACGGCGGAGGCAACCATTAAGGTGCCAACCTGCTCATTGGGAGAAATTAGGGGTTAAGTGTCTTGCTCAAGGACACTTAGAAACCAGTGAATCAATCTGCGTGTCAATCAGTGATGTCCAGGAATCGAATCGGGAACCTCCGGATTATCAGACGACTGCTCTACCTCCCAAGACAGTCGTGTAAGTTATAATTTATACAAAAATAACCATGCCATAACCATGTATATATATAAAAATATGACCATCATTATATAATCGTAAACACTTATCTACGTATCTGAGAAAGCTTACACACTATAGTGGCTGGCTTGAGAGATGGACCTGAGATACTTTAGCTAGCTAGCTATGTTAACGTTAGCTATAGCTAGCTAGCCAAAGCCACGCCAGTTAAAATTGGTAGCTAATGTTACATCGATAACGGTGTTGAGTGTTTCAGACGGCAAGGATGTTAATTAATTAGCTTGCAATCTTACCATTTGCTGCTGCTAATGTTAGCTAGAGACAGTAGTGTTAATGTAGCAAACTTTACTAGGGGTTTAGTAAAGAATTTTCTTGAATTTAGTAATCCCTTAAAACAAACTGGTGCAATCCAGTCCATGTGATCATATAACAGGCAATACTAATAAACGACAACCGTGGCCATAGAGCTGCGTTCATGGCATTGCTTGACGATAATTAATTAATACATTGAAATGTGTTAAAACATAAGGAGGTGAGCTCTGAGTGAATTGGTACCTGTGAGGTAGCAGAACTCTGGCACAAGCAGGGCGGGTCCAGGAGGAGCAGCACCAGCAGGTCCAAGCTTCTTCACATGGCTGACGAGCAGTACCTGTTGTTTATCAGTGACGTCCAGGCCATATTGCTGGAAGGCAGATAACAATAACAATGATACATTGTCATAGATGTGAAGTAGGGGTGTAGCAATCGCAATGAATCGATCCTAAGGTGACGATTCAACTGCATCGATTTGAAATAGATTATTTTTAATAGGTCGATTTTGTATTGACCTATAGTCCATTCATGCTGAGTGAATCAGTTCCCCCAGCAACATTTGTGTATTCAACATTTTTGGGGGGAATTAACTGACTTAGACTAAATCAATCTGTAAAATGTATAGCAGTTGTAGTGGTTAATGTGTTCATTTTCAATAATCCATCAAAATAATGCTTTGAACCAATACCTTGATAGGATTTAATTGCATATGTTGTTATTGCCGACTGATTTCAGTACCTTCACATTTGTATACACATTCCACACAAAAAAGTACCATATACAATGTTTACTTGATTCAGGATCAATTCATTCATGTTGGATTGAAACCTAATGATTAGAGTGCAGAGTGGGGTTGAGCCGTTGAGGGCATCTGAAACTCTGGTTTGTCATAATCTTCTATACAAAGTAAATCATTGAGTTGGCAGCCTTTTCATGTAGTAATTAAAAAAAATCCAATTGGGATTTTCCGAAAGAATAATTTTTTTTATGAATGAGAAAATTCATGTTTTATCAGAGGTTCATACAACACGCCCCCCACAACAACTCCGGCTACACATTTCATCCAGTACAACAAAACCTACGGTCTTGTAGTATTCCGTGAAGGAGATCTCAGAGGCTCCCCTCGTGAATGTGTTGTTGGGAGTCTGGTCCCACACGATGTCATCGATCCTGTAGGTCTTGTTGTTATACCTGAGGGGAGAAAATGTGGTAACCCTAATAAGGAAACTTTTAACATTTACATTTAGTCATTGATCGGACCGGACCCTTGGGGAATTCTGGCATTATAGCAGCATGGGGGAGGTATGATCTACTAGAATGGTACAGTATGTGTCAAAAAAAAGCTGAGGGGGCAGAGGAAGGCTAACGGTGACTTCTCTTGTGTAGACGGACACTGGTGTAAGATATTCTACATCACGACCATCAGATACAGAAAGATTGACAAGGAATACATTGATTTCATCGCTTAGTTGCAGCATTTTTCATCCCATATAAGTTGCTGGGGGATGGAACGCAATCAATAGTGTCAGACTTTAGCATAATTGGCTTAATCACCTGGAACCACAACACAGCACGATAATGATATACTTAAGCATTAAATGCATGGAGTCAAATGTCTAGTCATCATGCTGTCCCTGTGCACTATATGTAGTCCTATGTCCACTATACCACGTATCTGTAAGGATGTTTAGAGAACAAATGCATCAAGGCTTTATACATGCTCAGAGGGGAAGCTGTTAGATGCCAACTAGATGACGCATGCGTGCGCACACACACACACGCATTCCGATGTAGGTCTCACTTAGTCAGAAACAATGAGACCAATCAGCTCCTTGGTGCAGGCCTCGCTGAAGCGCTGGCCCCCATGATGCTGCCTCAGGTTAACCATGATGGTGAGCACCGTCTCACTGCGCAACACCTTGTGGGTCACATCAGTACACATCATGATGCCCGACTCAGACTGGAAAATGGTGCTGGTGAAGCCTGGCCAGATGGTCAACCTGGTGAAACACAGTGAACCAATTGCAGGGTTTACACAATATACTGTATACAGATCGATTTTCAAAAGGAACGTAAAGCAGGACATGGGCAAAAAACAGATGGATGCACTTTGACCTCTGCTCTTGGCCCAACACTTGAGCCATTCAGCTTGGCTTGTGTCGGTTATTATAGTTTAATGCATGCACAATGGATGATGCTTTCAATATTTCCAAACAAGGTTCTATTATGTATTTATTACAGTAGTTTTAATTTGCTCTTCAAAACATTTATTGATACTATGGCGTTTTCAGCTTTTATCCCCTTGCAGGACAGCATTTAAAAAACAATGAGAAGTTTCTTTCGGGTGGCTTCTGAAAGCGTTCCCCAGGTGTTGGCTGGTCACGGGGCGCTAAATGCACAAACCAGATAGTATTAGAGCCATATGAAATCCGCGTTCACGGAATCTACAAATAAAAATGGAATAGACTGTAAACGTGGAATATTGCAGAATTTGCCGTAATCTGGACTGAAATTCCATGTTCGGGAGAACATGGTACAAAGCAAACACAAGGGTACATGTCAAAATACTTCCCAAAGGTCAGTGAATACCACGATCACAACACCAGAGGGAGCTCCACAAATCATGTAAAACCCAGATTCGGCTCAAACAAGGGACTAAACACGTTTCGCAACTATGCCACATCAATGTGGAACGCCCTACCTAAAGCTGTAAAGGAATGTGAATCACTACCCACTTTCAAAAACACTCTCAAAAAACACCTATGTGAGACTGCAATTCGAAACTGGCCCCTACAAATGTCCTAACCTAGTTGTACAGTAAATAACCAAGTAAGGCTTTGTCAGTATTCCAATGTACAGTGTAAAATGTGTGTGTGTCCCCTACCCAACCCCCCCCCCCCCCCCCCCCCCCCCACCTCCAATGTACAGCCCTCACCCAACCCACCCAACCCCACCCCACCCATCCAACCTCCTCCAATGTACAGTTTCTACGCCAAATGTATATACACTCCTTTTCTGGACACTTTTGTATCACAAACAGTACTGTATTTGCAAATCTGATATGTCATAAATGTATAGATGTAGCAGTACTGTCTATCTGTATGTCATGTATGTCATATATGTTATGATGAATTGAAAATGGGGGACCCTGATGTAAACAAGACGAAAGTCTTTCTCTGGTCTGCATCCCCTTAACAATTGTATGTATAGAGCTGTACTGTACTGTACCCATTCTGCAATCTGTTAATAAACTTTTCAATCAATCAATCAAAACCGGGGACGCTACAACACGCAGCAATATCCAAGCGTCTAGCTGCTTCAGTGTTAACGTTAACGTCGCAAGAAATTCCACACTAAGCCCTAAATTCAGAGCAGCGCAGTATCCTAATGACTTTTATATGACCGGCGATAAGGTGTTTTGTCAACATGTTTGTCAACATACCGTGGACTGGCAAAACATGTGCGAAGATCACTCTCCAAAAGCCATGTCAGGATAACGGGAAAACACTGTGCTTCCCAACACACACCAGCACTCTAACAGTGATCCCTGGTGATCACAATAGATCCAGCTAGAGGGCGAGGCTAATCATTGACACTATTGTGATTAAATAGCTATGTAACATTAGGACATAGGACTATAGATGGAAATGATAGCTTCTTGCTAAATCTGGTGCACCAATCTATTTGTTTAATGCAAATTATTGTCAGTACACACTGTCCTTTATAAACAAAATAAACTAAAGGTGCCTAAATTATGCATTACTATATTTCATCACAATAGAATAGATATAGCTAGGCTACTTACATTGTGATAATGTCAGTAGTAGCTAGCTGTATCTATTATTTATACTTGAATATTTTGCATTTTTATTTTGTCACATTATTTGAAAAATATTGTGTAAAATTGAATCTGATTTGCAGCACTTAAAAACATTAAATGGACTGTTATATCTTAAATTGTGGACATCAGGGATGTGATTGCGCCTTAAGAAAAAAAACTGAACATTTTCTAAACAATCCTTCCTGAACATTTTCTAAACAATAATTTATATATATATATATATACACTCCATTTGAATAAATGAACACATTTTATTTGTATAACTGTTCACAGGGAAGAGGAAGGTGGGAGAGGTAAGGGACAAAGAAAATGTATCAAATATATCAGTGTCCCCCTAAAAAATTTAAAGGGGGTCATCTTGACCCCTCCCAAGTCATCCTGGCTCAAACACTAACGTTAGGACCTTATCTTTTCTTCTTTGCAACCAGATTGTGCAACACCTGTAACCGCCTCCTCTCGAAGTCTTGCCTACTGCGAAGGGCTGCAGTTGGACTAATGGACTCTTTTGCTCTCAAGTCGATTTTGAGAATGAAGGTGGTGACATTTCTCCATCTCAGCTTCTTGGTTCTTGGTTGGCTTCTGTACCTCATGCTTGAGAGTTTGATGTTTCTACAGAGCTTCACATTAACTGGACAATGCTTGCTCTCCCTTGAGTAGTGTTGAGTGGCAGACTGCGGCACTGCTTGCAAGTAACCTTCCCTGGTTGGTCAGTTTTACAAAAGCAATCCAGTGTTAGTGTGTTTCCTATTGTGTTGACGTCTTTACAGCATCTCACGCCACTCAACAAAACTGCTAACATTATCGATAGCCAATGAAAATCTGTTATGCAAGAATAGCAGGTCTGATAAATGTTGCTTTTGCGTTTCACTTAGAACAGGTGGGAAAATAATCAAAACATATAAAAAAAATATATATATATATATTTTTTTTTATTGTGATTTTAGGTCAGAAAAACCGGAAATGGAGTTAAAAAAGGAAAAATCACATCCCCAATGTATTCATTCCCACTTATTAGACACTATTTCTGACATACAGAATTCTGAAATATTAAAACTGAAAAAAAGGAATTTGGAAAAAGAATTGATGGAATTTGGGGAAAAATCTAACTGATTTCATATGGCTCTTCTACCAGATAGCCAACGTTCTTTTGAAAATAGATTCCAAAAACACAAGCGTAGATTGGGTACCACTTGCGTTATTTTCTAAATGTCCTGGATTTGAAGATTTTGGTTGGTGAACGCAGTAAATTATGTCAACTAGGCCACAATCCTGAAGCTGAAGATTATTCTTACTAACAAATATCACAATATGTCAAATGACAGCAAGTCTAAAACCTATTTTTGTTCAATTCCCAAATTAATTTCCTTTATTTTCCCACAATTTGCACTGGAACCCCGTAATGTGAGAACCTGCGAATAGTCGACTAATCGGTCGAAAGGAGCCGTAGTCGACTGCCAAACTCTTAGTCAAATGCATTTTTATACATTTAAAAAATATATATTTAATCATTCTTTCCAAAAGCAAAGAGGCCTAGAAGCGTGGCTAACTCTAAAGGCGCACATACCAGCGAGGCTAACTGCCTAAGAAAACGGGCACAGAGGCACTGAAAGAGGATTTCACACACTAGACGACATATCAAGATGTATCCATCAGTGGACCAATTGCATGCTTTCGCAGAGGACAAGAAGCCTTTAGTCGACTTCTTCAGACATTAAGCACCCCCCACAGCCAGGGCTCCAGAGTGCGACCGAAAATCAGTTCAGTGAGACTTAATGTTTTCCCTTGTCGCACTGGTGCTCCAAGGTCCCTGTCTGTCTGTCTGTCTGTCTGTCTGTCTGTCTGTCTGTCTGTCTGTCTGTCTGTCTGTGTACCGGTCCCGAAATGACATCTGGTCATAAATCAATATTTTTTAGACTGTTGTATAAAAGTAGCGATTATAAATTTTTCAAAACGACACTTCCTGTAAATTTCTATGGGGTTCAAGGTTCAATGTTCTGTATGGATTATTTCAATAACTTGTTAATATTCGGGATAATTCTACCACAAAAGGTAACGTTTTTTGACAAATATTGAAACGCAGTTAGTTTCGCCTCCCTATTGTTAGCATGTACCAACAATTACATCTGAAATTAGTTTCAAAATGGTTGCACTGGTGAAAATAAAAAAGTACAGTAGATTACAGTAGATTTCATTATCCGTTCTTATGCACGCCTGGTGATACTAAATCCAAATTGAACTCAGGCATTTGAAAGATAATATATGTACCGGTATATATATTAGTGCTGTCAATAGAAAAAAATTAACTAATTAATCTCACAATTTTCTGTAATTAATCTAGATTAAAAATAGCATTTTTCTACTTGTAACAGATATTTTACCTGAGTAAAATCATGGAATTAATGTAAAATCAACACAAAGAAAGTATATTTAGATTCAAAGACTATTTTAATAGCTTTCTTTGAATAATTTCTCTCCTGTGAAATACAAATGTTCAACAAAACCATCAACATTGACTCAGCTAGACGCCTTTCTTATATCCGCGGCGCTAAAATTGAAGATTTTTCACTCAATTTATTTTAATGCTTTAAATCATTTCAATTAATCTCCAAAGTTAAAGCATTAACTTTGACAGCCCTAATATATATATATAAATGTGCGAATTGGCTATAATAAGGTAATTTATAAGCCTCCTATTCTATAATAATATTTCAAACTGCATTGGTCCAGATGGGAGAATTCAGTACTGTATCTACAGAACCTTCCGTTTAATCATCTTCCCTTTATTAATTTCCTTAGATTTTTTGTACACATGATCTCAAGAAGGTACTGAATGAGATCAGTGGCAGTTTTTAATGTTTGGTCATTATTAGCATTAGGGGTGGGAATCACCAGTTTCATCACGATACGATATTGATTCTTTGGACAACGATACGATATTTTCCGATATCACAAAGTCTGCCACGATACAATACGATTAGATTCGGCGAATGTGAAAACGCCATGTAATAAGAGACGATATTATATGCCCATTTAACACAATCAGTAACATTTAAATCAACAAAAAAAAGGCAATGGAAATATCATTTGACATTTTTATTTTTGAGCTCTTCCAGACATTTAAATGAAAAACAATCTATTGTTTTTAATACAAATAGACCTCCTGTTCACTGTTTTTGGTTAGTTTCTTTTCTCTCTCTCGATATTAATATCCTATTCACTGTCAGAGCTGTATTTTGGCTGGAAAAGGCATATTGGGAGTCCGAAGGTGCAGTACCGGCCAGATCCTGGTAGTGGGTCTATCTCGAGAATGCAGTAACCCCCCCTCCTTCCCAGTCCCTAGTGGACCTCTGCTGTTCTCTCTATATGGCTCTGATCAGCTTAGCTATTAGTTTACGCTAACGCAACGTTAATTTCGGTATTTAACGTGACGTGGGCATAAAGGAATGGCAAGGATGCAAAGCATGTTAGATGCATTTGACCCGTTGTGGGGGGAAAAACAACAGGCACTTATTTCGGGTTGCAAAATAGGCGGACTCTGAAGCAATGCTGTCTAACGTTAACACCGCTACTGAGCTACTGTTGTGGCGGCCGGGCGGATATGCATTGCTCACCAGGGGATTTTCAAAATAAGAGTATCGCAATATGAATCGATCTTTTTACGTTGCATCGATCCTATTTGATAATTGATAATAGATCGATATATCGATCTGGATCGATGTATCGTCCCACCCCTAATTAGCATGGTGTTATTCACTGTCAAAGATGCAAAGAAAAATCATAATTCATATTCTCCTTTGTTTCATCACAATTTAAGCAAGCCTAGTAATAGACACAACATTTCTGACACTGTGAATACATTCCCTGAGGTCCATAGAAGATGTCCCTAGATACCAAGAATATGCAAATGGCCTTGTAGATGTGGAGCAATATTCCATTTACCTAGGTATACATTTTAGGCGGATTTTCTGAAAATATTCAATTGGTGGAACAGGTTAAGGGGATGCAGACCAGAGAAAGACGTCCGTCTTGTTTACATCAGGGTCCCCCATTTTCAATTCATAGTGACATTTATGACATACAACATACAGGTATACAGTACTGTTACATTTGTGACATAAGATATGCAAATATACAGTACTGTTACCCATAGATGCTAACAGAGAATATATACATATGATGGGGAGGAGACTGTACATTAGGAGGGGGTGGGAGAAAAGATATACATACAGTGGGGAGAAAATATATACATACGGTTGGGAGGAGATGGTCTATTAGGAGGGGGTAGGGGGTTTGGACATTTTCTGTGGTCAGTTTCTTGCAGCCTCCCGTAGGTAGCTCTTTAACACATTGGTTGCCAGCCGGATATGGCGATTTATCACTTGGATGCCACCACGTTAATCAATGGGAGCACATTTGCGAACGCATAAACTATATCTTAAATGATGGCTATGTGTCTAATACACCCGTCGCTTATCAATGACTTGCTTGCAGTCAACATGTACGAAACCAGGGAACAAAATTAACTTTTTGACTTACCAGCCATTTGGCTGGTAGATTTGAAAAACTACCAGCCAGGCAGATTTTTTACCAGCCAAAAATTATAAATAGCATTTTAGTATATCGCCATGTGTTATTATTACTATATAATACTCTCATATGGTATTTTCAATTAATATCATAAACAACATAAGGAATATTAGCATAATTTTGAGTGGACTGAAGGAAGGAGTCAGCGTTAATAGTTTTAAATGCAAATAATTTATTGAAACATAGAAGTGGGGTCGGGAGGGACACACACACTGTTTCAACTCACCACTCCCGCATCATATTGTAGTCTAGTCTGTCTTCAAACTTCCACTCCTCTCGAAACTTTTTTATATTTGAATATCAACATTATCTGTCCATCCTCAGTAATCCTCAGTTTACTATAATATACTCCTGTCCAGTGGTGCAGTCGTAATATGGGCCAAGGCCAAACGCCACGTGCACGCGCGCCCTCGCGCCCGCGTGCACACGCGCGCGCATACATGTCTCTCCTCTTTCATGAGGTGGAGCTGGGGACGAGACGGGCGGTCTTTTGTCACATAACACACGCCCAACACTCCACACATACGCACACACACACGCACACACACACAGTCTAGGAGGTGATAAGTGCCGGCCGGGGTATATGGCGCGACAAGTCATTTTTGTGTCATCGCGCCGTATAGGCACCCCGGCTGGCACTTATCACCTAGACTTTGCATAATAATAGGATGCGCGCACTTCTGCCTCAGTGACGAAGCCTAAACGTCGTTTGACCGCGTATGCCCACCACTGCACCCCTGCTCCTGTCCTGAGTCCTGACTAGTGATTTCATCGTCTTTCCAAACGCACACACACACAGAGAAAGGGAGAGTGCCCCCCCCCCCTTTCCCTTTCCTCAGTCCACACTGTCTGCTGTTCACTATGGCTCTGCCTCTGATCAGGATTAACTTGTTAGTTTACGCTAACGTAACGTTCATTTCTGGCGATGTGGGCATAAAGGAATGGCGACGATGCAACGCATGTTAGATGCATTTGACCCGTTGTGAGAAGAAAAAAACACCACAGACTTATTTCGGCTCGCAAAATAGGGGCACTGCTGTGTAGCGCTGCTCGGCTTTATATATATGATATGAACTACACGCCAGGTGGCGGGCAGACCTCTCATTGTTAGTCGCCAAACCTTAAATCTGCCCGCCATTGGCGGTTGGCGGGTACTTATTTTGTTCCCTGTACGAAACTGATTGTTTTTTCATCAGTACATTTCCGTTTTATACCGCTTTGAATACGAGTATAGTTTCAGAGAGTTCTAGTCATTTCTGAGAAATTCCGCGAAAATAACCATTTACTGGAATACACAAAACACGTCGTCATTTTCCGGCTGATTTATGAATAGTTTTCAAATAAACGCTAGATTATCGAGAGTATTTGTGTTCTTATGCACGATACAAAGCGGGCTGAAAAATCATTTATTTGTGCCGCGCTCAGCGCCTAACGCCACACACACACGTTGTGAAATCTGTGAAAAACAACTCTGATTAACCCAAAACTGGTAACATAGATTCCTTACCTCAGATCAGATGTTCTGCAAAAAGATGACTCCAATTCCTGATCGCCATTCCAAATATTGATCGCGTTTATTGATCCAACGTTATAGTCCGAGACGCATAATCCGAGCTGCTTCCAGCCTCGCCAATGACTCTGGTAACACGACACTGCTTGCCAGAGATAGGAAAATCCTGGACCGGAGTATTTCTCTGATGCACTTTTTCACTCAACCCAATCCAATGATGTGCATTACCATCCGGGAGATGATAGGGTGGCGGTATTTGCCCTTTTCGAGCTCAGAGCCATTCCCAATGATAATGTCAGGCTGGATGGATGAAAAATGTATGGATATGCTAATAAAAGAAATAACGATTAAATAACGAGAAATCTCGTTATTGGCAACCAACGCATGGCGGCCAACAACGAGATTTCTCATTGTTGGCAACCAATGTGTTAAGAGCGGTTTTGAATTGCGAAATGTGTCTAGTCCCTTGTTTGTGCCGAATCTGGGTTGCACATGATTTGTGGAACTCCCTCTGGTGTTGTGGGCGTGGTATTCAGACCTTTCGGAAGTATTTTGATATGTACATGGGTACCTGTGTGGTCGTGTAGTGTATCTTGTAGACCAGGCCCATTGCAAGTTGCTGTGTCTACTCTAAGCCATCCTAGGTAGTCAAAGTGAGCAGGGGTGAGGTGGGTTCTAGGAGTAAGGTCAAGTAGTAGTCTGACCAGTTTGTTTTGTGATGTTTGTAATCTTGTTTTTAGCACCTTTGAGGTGCAAGCATAGTCGTAGTACCCTTGAATGAGGTGTAGTGGTTACGTTATTGCTGTTTCCGGCCGGTCCACCATCTTGAAAACACAATATATTTGCCCATTGCCCATTTCTAAATTGTCTCATTTAAAACAAATAAAGCATCAACATTTGCATGGTGTACCTTTCTGTGCGTATTCATCCACAATCTATAGCTCAACATGAAAATATTCACAATTAATTGTAAAAAAAAATTTAAAAAATAAAAATTGTATTTCAACAAAAAATTCTTAACAAATAATGTTAGTGATAGAAGGGAACTCATTTTGTGCAAAAATGGAAAGCTTTCCAATGTTCATGAGGTAGAATTGTTACAATAGCCGATAATCCATTTTCCCAATGATAAATGGCTATACGGGTGGACCTCGCCGGCGGTCCAAAGTGACGTCAAACTACACCTCCCTATTTAGGAGCAAATTGTTTGCATGATGAAAAACGATTGTTCGAACATCCGTTCGAAAAACCCTGGCGAATGTTCGAATCCCAAAAACAGACTTGGGGACAGCTCTAACTGGAGCTGAGCTGAATATGTTAAAATAGACATAGAAAAGTGAAGGATTGTACTTTGTGAGCCAACTGTAATACAATGTTATTTTTTACATCATTTACATAACATCTTAATAAATTACTAATGTGTATGGGAACTGACAAAAAAGGTAATGGTAAAGGTAACGCTTAAAATGTATTATTGCAGCGGCAAAAGGCGCCGTGAATTTTTTTGGGTGCACCTAAATGATGTGCTGGTGCACCTAAATTCAAAAGTTAGGCGCACTGGTGCAACCAATGTAAAAGGTTAGTCTGGAGCCCTGCCCACAGCCCAAATGGAATGCATGGGGGCCGGGGGGGTTAAGTCGACTACCGACAAATTTCGGCCAAAAAAAGTCGACTATACAAATCCTTAGTCGGGGACAGGCCTAGTCAGTATAGCTAGTGTGAGTGGAGACACGTTGGTGAAACAGACCTGTGTTGTGGGATGTTGAGTGGATCATCAGGGTGGTAGTAGTTGCGTCCAATCCAGTGGCGTAGGGGAGGCCCCCGCCGACCCCGCGGTGCGGGGGGGCCACAGAGCTTAGGGGGCCACGCCCCCACTGTAGACTCTCCTCTTAGATTTCGTAACGGGCGCAGACCGCAGACAGTGTGAAGAGCCCAGTATGGTTCTCTGGGGCTGCAGCTGGATGCATCTCGCGCAGAGGGCGGGCCCCCCACCCCCCCTCCCCTCCCTGCTATGATTTGCTCACCTGCGATAGGGCTAGGCTGATAACTATGTTCATTGGCAGCGTTCAAAACACAGCGGGAAGCAAGCGCCAGTAAAAATGCCGCAAATATCCAAGCGGAACAGGAGACGGCAAAACTATGAAAAAGAACATCATTGTTCGTTCCAGCAGGCAGCAAAGGTAGACTGACTCTAACGTTACTGAAGAATGCATCGGCAGTAAGCTCCCAGTCCCCACCCAGGCCGGCCGCATGCACCACTATCAACACGCCGGTCCCCCGGTCAGCTCCGCGTCGAGTCCAGGCAGACAGACAGCCCAGCCAGGCGGCGGCCCCCAGCCACGCTACAGCCGCCCAGACAGGTTAGAATAATATAACGTTTTATTCGCCATAACCAGTACGAGTAGCCTACAGGTTACATTGGAACTGGAAAATCGAATCCGTTAATTTTTTAGTACATGGTTCGCGAGTGCTCCCACAGCTAGAGACCCTCTGCCCCGGGTCGCTCCTCACCCTGACTGTCTCCAGGTGAACAGCAGCTAGAGAGCTCTCCCACGGGCGCGCCGTGATTCCGATCCGCGTGAAAATATGCACGGCCATAGAGGAGACCGTGGGACACCTTTTTGCAACCGAATATGTGTCTCGAATTTGCTCCCACGCGGCGAAAAAAAAAGCTAAAATGTCTCTCTTATTTAGGGGAGTGGGCGGGGCCTCATGGTCTGAGCTGCGGGGGGCGCGTGTAGCTTATTCCCAGCGGAAGAGTGCGTCGCGTTTCTCTGATTGGCCATGACGCCCATGTGACCGCGGCAGCGCGAGAGAGCTGCAGCGCGGAAATAGGCTGTCTATTGCCATTCTCTAAGACAAACTCTAACCTTAACCAGCTCCTTAACAGCGCCTAAACTTAACCCTTCTAACCTTAACCAACTCCGAAACAATGCCTAACCTTAACCTTAACCAACTCCGAAACAATGCCTAACCTTAACCATAACCAACTCCGAAAGAATATTGCCATTCTCTAAGACAAACTCTAACCTTAACCAGCTCCTTAACAGCGCCTAAACTTAACCCTTCTAACCTTAAACAACTCCGAAACAATGCCTAACCTTAACCATAACCAACTCCGAAACAATGCTTAAAGTTAACATGCCTAAACTTAACCGGCGAAAGAATGCACGTTAAAAAAAAAAAAATTGAAGGGAATCGAACTTGTCACCAACAGACCGCAGGATCCACAGCACGGCGGCATACCAGTTGAGCTAAGCTTCGAATGAAAAACATCTGGGATTACGGCTACATAATGCCGCAAGCTCTGCCGCGGGGCGTGTCGCAGCCAATCAGGGAAAATGCGGAAGCACTCGGCAGCACTCTTCCGCTGGGAATAAAGAATAGGCGCGGGGGGGGGGGGCCTCGACATATTGCACAACGCCACTGCTAGCACACTCTCAGGAGCAAAACAGAAAGAAGCATTTCAAACTTGAACTATGGAGTTGCTCAGTGGCCAATGGTGTCAACTGTGGTTGTACTGGGCAGCTCCCAGGTGTGAATGGAACTGTGTGAATAGGCTTGTTCGAGATGGGATAGGCGGACGCAGATCTGCGCAGGTTTTACTACGGCCTCGCCAAATGCGTTGCATGACGGTTAGAATGTTGTCCGACTTGCTCTGAAAATCTGACGAGACGAGGCGCAGAACTCTCGCAGGAGCGAGCCACGCACAGCCTTCAGAGCGAGGCTCCACAGTACCTCTCAGCCGGCTGCTCCCGGCTGGGAAGCGACTTGCTACGGTCGCGCAAAGCGCCTATTGGCTCAGAAAGGTGGTCAGTCACCAGCCACGTGACAGCCAGGGAGTTATGAGACGTTTGATTGATTGATTGAAAACTTTATTATGTTATGCGTTATCATCATATCATCATGATAAACTTCAAGCTGTCAGACACAACATACACACATGCGTTGTCTGTTTTGCCTCAATATTGTATATATAATTCTGTTTTGCCTCAATATACACACATATATATTGATGCAAAACAGAATTATTCAGCAGTGTGTTGTGTGTGCGTGCGGCCAGGAGCGCGCAACAAGATGGTATACATTATTATGGTATATGAATAGTATATTCCACTATAGCAGTGCATGGTGTGCTGCCTGTACATTTGAATCTGATCTAATTTAGCACACGGCCATCGCATTATAATGAGCTGGACAGGTGTGTAATGTGTGTGTGGTGACGTGAAAGCGTATCTGCCATGCGAGACTAGGCGAGAGGCTCTTGTGAAATTCTTCTTCTTCTTCTAAATGGTGTTTTACGGCGGACGGCTACCAAAATTGGGGCATTTACCGCCACCTACCGACCCGGAAATCACGCCAGTCGCGTCTCTACAATTCGTAGCCGCATTTCTGCAGACCCCTCTCTGATTGGTTGAACTCATTGAACAACCAATCAGAGAGGGGTCTGCAGAAATGGGAGGGGTCTGCAAAAATGGAGTTCAACCAATCAGAGAGGGGTCTGCAGAAATGCGGCTACGAATTGTAGAGACGCGGGCCAGTCTTCCATTCTCCCCTCTTCTTTTCTTCTTCAATGGTTTAATGTCAGATTGCGACCACAAAAGGTGCATACCGCCACCTACTGTACAATCCATTCAACCCCCTAACACACAAAACAAAACCAAAACCCATCCCTAACATCACCACCCTATCCAAACCTAATCTATGAGTCACTCATTGCCTCCTGTGGGCTGACTCTGACCTTCCTGAACACTCACCACCCCCTTCCCTAACTCTCTTACTTGATCACTCACAACAACCTTCTTCCCTAACTCCCTTGATACTTGCCCCATTGTCAACCCCTTCATACCCATGTCTAGTACTGCTGCTTCAACTACTAACTTTAACCTCTCTGTCCTACTGCTAACCATCACTATTGTATTCACTACTCTTGTCACAAATGCCACTATCTCCAACTTCTCCCCCCACACCCTCTCTTTCTCCTCTTGTACTTCCTCTACTGACAAATGCCCTTTTCTAAACCCCTGATCCACACCTTGCTTCCCCTGATCCTCCTGCACTACCCTTACTGCCAAATGCCCTTCTCCTTCCTTACCTTGCTTTCCCTGTCCTACCTTCCTAACTGCCTCTGCATACGAAATCCTATCATCCCTTCTCACTCTCACCACAAATGGGGGACCCTGGTGTAAACAAGACGAAAGTCTTTCTCTGGTCTGCATCCCCTTAACAATTGTGTGTATTGAGCTGTACTGTATTGTACCCATTCTGCAATCTGTTAATAAAGTTTTCAATCAATCAATCAATCAAAACTCTCTGAACCTCAACCTCCCTCTTCATCACCTCACAACCCCTAAACGCTACACTATGCTCCCCACCACAACTACAACACATCAGCTTCACTCCCTCTCCACACTTCCCATATTCATGCTCCCCGCCACACCTAGCACACCTCTGTCCCTTCTTACATGAAACAGCTATATGGCCAAACCCCTGACACCTATAACACCTAAGAGGACTCTGAACAAATTCCCTAACCCTAAACATCCTATACCCTACAAACACTACACTAGGAACAACCTTACCCTCAAACTTAATCACTACCGTCTCCGTCTCTATCCTATCTGCTCCCCTCTTCATCCTTTCTGCACTCTTAACTATGCCATTACGCCCGTCCCTCCCTAATTCTTCCACCAGCTGCTCTACGCTAACCTCGACCGGTACCCCAGCTATCACTCCCTTACATCCCCCCCCCCTCTTCTCCCCTACTCTCACTACCTCACTTATACCCACTCCACCAATGCTCCTCATCTTCCTAGCCAACTCCACCTGCCCTACACTTACACACCCTATGGCCAGATTCCCATCTCCCAAAACTCTAGCATACTTTACCTCTCCTAACTGCTTACCTACGAGTTTGGGCAACTCGAACAACCCCAATTTACTCACTCCCCCCTCCCCCTCAAACCTAACCACTACATGAATCACTTCCACAACAACCTTGTCTCTACCCTCACCATCTGATCCACTCGAGCTATCCCCCCTACCCTTTTTCCTCTTCACCCCCTTCCCCCCACTATCCCTGCTCCTCTTCTCCACCTTACTCCACCCTTCTCCCCCGCTCTCACCCCCCGTACCACACTCCATACTGTCATCATCCGACCCCTTTCCCATGCCACAGCCGTTCCCTACCGCACCGCCACCTCCGCTCCCCCTACCCTCCTCATCTCCCATCGCTAAAACTCACTCCCTCAGGGAGCAGCAAGGCGGACATACCCATCGGCTCATTCTCTTCATATCCGTCAAACGTGACCCTGCAGTCTTCACCCTTGATCCAGGAAACAAACCCCAGATACACCTTGCCATCCCCGGGGTACACAGCACGACAGCGGGAGCCCACCCCCCATGCTAGAGCCTCCTCCAAGCCTGCCTACTGCAAATCAATATGATTTGTCGACCATGTCACGGCTTATTGTGGTCTGCATCCCCTGAGCTGTACTGTATTGTACCCATTCTGCAATCTGTTAATAAAGTTTTCAATCACACGGACAATAAATATAATGTCTAAATGAAATGCACAAAACAAAAAATGTATGTATCATAACGTTACCCTGGTATAGATCTGTATGCATGTATTTATTCATAACGTTATACATATTCGTTCACGTTAGATTGTGCATGGCTTTTACATTGAAAAATTTACTTGTCACGTGGTTCCGTTCTCCATTCTTCACATCAAAAACGAAAAACGAACTATCAAAACGTACACGGCCCATTATTGACTAGTTTTTTTCATTTGATTCTGATACCAAAATACGAAAAACGGGTCCGTATTTCAGTTTTCCCCCGTTTTTTCGAGTTTGGTTTCAAACGGAAATAGGAAACACCTCGTATTTCCGTCTCCCCCCCCGTTTTTTCGTATTTCCGTTTGAAACTAAAAACGAACTATCAAAACGTCCGTGTACGTTTTGATAGTTCGTTTTTTGTTTCAAAAGGAAAAACGAAAAAACGAAAAAAAAACGGAAATACGAGGTGTTTCCTATTTCCGTTTGAAACCAAACTCGAAAAAACGGGGAAAAACTGAAATACGGACCTGTTTTTCGTATTTTGGTATCAGAATCAAATGAAAAAAACGAGTCAATAATGGGCCGTGTAGGGCCGTGTACGTTTTGATAGTTCGTTTTTCGTTTTTGATGTGAAGAATGGAGAACGGAACCACGTGACAAGTACATTTTTCAATGTAAAAGCCATGCACAATCTAACGTGAACGAATATGTATAACGTTATGAATAAATACATGCATACAGATCTATACCAGGGTAACGTTATGATACATACATTTTTTGTTTTGTGCATTTCATTTAGACATTATATTTATTGTCCGTGTGATTGAAAACTTTATTAACAGATTGCAGAATGGGTACAACAGTACAGCTCAATACACACAATTGTTAAGGGGATGCAGACCACAATAAGCCGTGACATGGTCGACAAATCATATTGATTTGCAGTAGGCAGGCTTTTTATTTGATCAACAGAAAAATAATCATAACTATACATTATAATCTAGGTATTTTGGCGCATTAGTATAGCCTCCGGTATTTCATCAGTGCAATACATATGCCTAATTTCTATGCGCAATTTGTACACGTCCATCGTTACTTCTGTGTATTCTAACATGCAGTAAAATATTACATGGACTTTGTTAACTGTGTAAATACACGTACACTACAGTAAAGTGTGGAAAAACATACAATCTAAAACTATACTTACAGAAACTGACCAGCAGGTGTTGCACTGTCAATTATTATTATTATTATGCCATATAATTATGGCATCACTCACCCAAATGTGCTTTCTTTTTCCTCAGAAATTTCATAATGTAGGCTATTTGGTCTAAAGACTGAGTTTCCACTGTGCTGTATGCCTTTGGAAGATACTCTCCCAATTCTAGGGAGATCTCATGTATTTATTCTCCCTAGTAATGAACAATTTATTCAACATTGCACATACTTTCAATAGCAAAAACACCATAACAATAACATGAATTTACATAAATTAACCACCAACGTGTGAGCTTCTGCCGGGAAGCACTGGAGCTGGACTACAAAAATGCACATAGGCTATTGTATATTGTACATTAAAAACACCCCAAACGCACAAATGAGGTAAAATCAATGGAAGCCCACTGGCATATTTATTGACAAGTCAAAAGAACCATATTCTGAAATACATTAAACTACATGCTTGTGTGTTCTACAACAGCGTGGTGAAAAAAGGAACTAATAAATTAACAGTTTTCTTGCACGCACTCAAAAGAATAAAAAGAGGAGCAGGGACGACAGGATCATGACAGTTGTCTATCAACTTCCAGGGCGGCTAAGTGGCGCAGTGAGCAAGGCGCTCGCCACTAACGGGGTGGGAAAGCTGGTGGGTGGGGATCGGACGTTGCCTACAGGTCGGTTGGTGCGCCTGTACAGCAGAATCAGGAAGTAACGGGGGCAGCGTGAGCCTCCCACGCGTTACTCCTCGCCACTGAGAGATCGCGCTGTACAGGTGAAAAGATGCGACAGCTGCCTCCTCATGTACCGGAGGGGACACGTGATGCAAGGCTTGGTCCTCACTGCAGCCGACCAGTGGGAGGCATAGTCTAGCAACGTTCAAGACAGGGGAGGGGAGAATTGAAGGGAGAATTGGCGAGGCGAAATTGGGATGGGAGAAAAATAGAAAAATGAGAAAAAGTGGATAAAAAAAAATCTATCAGCTTCCGGAGAAGGGTGGTCACATGAGGGTTAATAGAGCTTTGTTTCTTTCCCCTTGAGCCTTTCTCCGGGTTGATGCCCAAGAAGCACCTGTTAATAAGAAAAGATATGTTTCAGTTTTAAATACTCATGTATTGCAGGCAGCATTGATCAAGGTGTTGATCACCTGTATCTTTTCCCACACCACACCAGAATAGAAGAGAATATAAATACTTTAATCATTCAGAGGGAAATTTGGCACTACAAATCTATATATACCCGTTCCTAGTGTTTGCCTAGACACAGACATAGCATTATTAGCAAGAGCATGACTGATGGTAAATATGGTAAGTGTTACAAAGGATCAGATTAAACCGAATATATATATTTATTGATTGATATATATTGCATAGTATTTGTATATCGTTTGATATCCCTTGTATATTCCTTGTACATATACACGGAATATCCCTTTAGCCTAGTGCAGACCATGGTATTTCATTCTCCTATTGGACAGCGGTCCACAGGCGCCGGGGCCGTGCCTCCAGAGTCAGGTTCAAAGCCACCGTCAAGACATGTCTGTACATGCCCGGCCTTGCCCAGGGATACGAGACAGAAATGAGGTTGGCACTAGATTGTTCGCTGTGCATATAAATATGGCGCAGGTGAATACAGAAGTAGAGTTACCCAATAAGTTGAAGCCTCACCCACGATACTCCGTGCGGTGAAGTATGGCCTGTTTGGCCCCAAAATAGAGCATTGAGACCGCGTGCGAATTAATAACTGAATTGTCAGAGTTTGGCGCTATACCGTCGAGTGCGACATATTTCTATTAAGTCAGTAATAGTCTATTTGTGTATAGTGTATCGTGCGGCTAAAGTTCTACAGTGACCAGCATCACCAACGCTTCCTCGTATCAGCTAGAGTGCTTATCCAGGCTGGGCTGCTTTCATGGCGCTTTCACCCGAGGAGACCTAGACGAGAACCGTGTGGACATGTACACTGGATTAATCTACCCGACGACTACATAGCCCTTTGCGGCTGGATTATATTTGTTTTGGTCCTGTGATTTATGGAGCGGAGAATCGCCGACGCCTACACGTGTGGGATTTACCCTGTGAGGAGCCAGGTCGAGTCTGCGCCTCAGAGAGCCTGAGGCCGGCTAGCTTTCTTCACTGTGGAGCTACAGTCTACGGAGAACAGCTGTATTCGTCTGTGGATCAAGAGACTATTGCACCGTCTCCTGTACTTGGGAGTCTCCTTAGTCATCGTTGACCAGACTCTCTACTACCGACAGATCCTCTACCCCTGCTGGCTTACAACCGGGGGGACCCTTCCAGTATCTCCCGCTATATATTACTAGTGTACCATAGATATAATTCCCTAAGATTCAGGTTGTATAATTACCTCCTGCGTAACCAGAGAATGGACATTCATTATTGATTTGCCTACGCACATTCCTTTGCCTTATAAGCGCATCCAAAGTAAAATACAGAGAAGTATATTATGTACCTTTTGCTGCAATAAATACTTGATTACACCTTTGTGTGGAACCGATTCATTGTGGGAAGTGTTCATCATATTTATATATCATGTACTGTATGGCCAGTAATTAAAGTACATAAAGCGGTAGTGGTTTAATGATACCATACTTATCAATACAGTCAGGGAATTGTACCCCTCAGTTACAGTAAGTATGGTAATATGCAGTACACAGAATGGAATAACTTAGCTAGCTTGGATGATGTTGATCATCCTATCAAGCTAGCTAATGCTGTCCTTAACGTGAATGAATGAATGAATGAATGAATGAATGAATGAATGAATGAATGAATGAATGAATGAATGAATGAATGAATGAATGAAAACTTTATTTAACAGATTGCAGAATGGGTACAATACAGTACGGCTCAATACATACAATTGTTAAGGGGATGCAGACCTGAGAAAGACGTTTGTCTTGTTTCCATCAGGGTCCCCCATTTTCAATTCATATAGACATTTATGACATACATAACATACATGACATTTATGGCATAGGGACATATAGGTATTTAGTACTGATACATTTGTGACATAGGCGGTATTCAAATATACAGTACTGTTACCCCTAGATCCTGACAGAGTATATACATATGATGGGGAGGGGACTGTACATTAGGAGGGGGTGGGTGGGTGGGAGGGGAATATACATACGGCGGGGAGGGAATATGTATATTCTAAAGACACACTTAATGTAGTTTCATTAAAACAAACACATTATTAGTGTTGCAATAAAACAGTTGGTAAGCATGCACACATGTTATGAAACACGGATAAGTGCATGCAATAGCAACTGAACATTTTAAAAGATTGTAAATAGAGCTGATGGCGGATCTATTTGAGGCATGGGGCGACGCAGAGAGGGTCGCATCCTCCCGGTCATCATCACGGGACGTCCACCACGAGACAGCCATATGGGACAAGCGTTACAGTTTGCGTGATTGTGATAGGCGGACATAGCAATAGATAGATGTGGTAAGCAAAAATCTGAATAGAATAGATTTGAAATCTTTATTCCGAACGTTTTACGATGTAAAATATAAAATCATAACAAATCATTGATCTCTATGAAATGGATTTTTTTTTATAATAAACTAAACATAACTCAATTTTTACATGTTCGAAAAGGAATAGGAAGAAGTACACTTATTTAATCCTACCCCTTTTCCACTACTCAAATGAGATATATGTAGTAAGCATATTATGTGAATAGAATAGAAGTACTTAACCCAGCAATGAACTCAATTAACTAAACGTCTAAACCACATTGACAGACCATGGACAGAAGACGGTATGAAGCTGATCCATGGCCTCGGTGGTGCACATAACCAGTGTGGGGGTAGAACAGTCACTGCAATCTTGGCCAAGACCCAGAGACATCCACCACCTTGGCCAACACTACGAGACAACCACTCTCAGAGAGATGGGGAGGGGGGGGTTATTGAGTTCCCATGTTTGTAGTGGGCGGAGATGGAGCAATAAATACATGTAGTGGGCATATGCATAAATGGCGACAGTAGAATCAAAGTATAAGAAAATTGTGAAATTAAGTAATAGATAGAACTACTGCAAGGGACATGTTGAGAGGGCTGTATGCTGGATAACAACCATACTTTCAAACATGTAACCTGACAATTCCACTTGCAGCAGCAACACTGCTCCTAAATTATATGTATACTGCCGGCCTCCATACAGCAAAAAAAGAATCATTCTGGCAGGCGTTACAGCAGCCAAGAAATATTGATAGCCATGAGGTGGAAACACACAGGAGTGGAATGAGTTGCCTTTGACCACCAAACAAAGCTTGAACCTGATAGATTGAACATTTTATTAACAGATTGCAGAATGGGTACAATACAGTACAGCTCAATACACACAATTGTTAAGGGGATGCAGACCAGAGAAAGACTTTCGTCTTGTTTACATCAGGGTCCCCCATTTTCAATTAATCATAACATATATGACATAGATAGTAGGGATGGGCATTTTAAAGAAAAATCCAGATCGATTGATCGCATGCTATACTCGAGTGATCGTGTATTACTCGAAAAAACAAAAAAATATAAATTTAATCTTTTCTTTTTTACCTAATTTTGTTCATTCACGTATACCGTATGTTTAAGGAAACCAACAAACAGTTATAATCTTACACATACATGTGAAACAAATATATAAAAATATATTTTTTTAATATTTTCTTTTTCCATAAAAATTATTAATTTAAGATCGATTTTTCTCATAGCTACGAGTAATCGATTACTCACGCCCATCCCTAACATAGACAGTACTGCTACATCTATACATTTATGACATACCAGATTTACAAATACAGTACCGTTTGTGATACAAAAAGAGTTTAAAAAAAGAAAAAAAAAGAAGAGTATATACATTTGACGAAGAAACTACATTGGAGGAGGTGGGGTGGGTTGGGTAGGTGGGGTGGGGTAACTGTACATTGGAGGTGGTTGGGCGGGGGGGGGGGGTAACTGTACATTGGATTATCGACAACCTTACTTGGTCCAAGAAGAGGGTCTTGTGTATTACTGGGTTAGGACATTTACTGTACATTGGAGGGGGTTGTGTTAGGATATTTACAGGGGCCAGTTTCTAATTCTATACTAACTTGTATAGTTTCACGGTGAACGTTAGGAAATGGCTCCTAGAAAATGTCCCAGAGTAACTAAGGAAGGTTCTAGTTTTAATGTAGTGTAGTTTTAGTGTGTCTGTACATATTTTATTAATAATGTTGTATTTTACTTTTAGCAATATACTGTAGGCTGATGATATTATGTGTAATACATGTTTATGTATGTGCTGCTGAGACCAAGGACCACAGTGGAAATAAGTCTGTGACTTTTTGTGCCATCCTTGAAATAGGCCAGGGGTGGCCAACCCGCGGCTCGCAGCTCTTCCATCCATAAAAAAATAGAAAATAATAATAATTTTTTTTCACGTCATTCATAAGGACATAGAATAAACATTTACAATATTTTTTTTAAATGGTCCATTGGCATGTTCTTGGGATCTGAATCTAGGGACATAATAGATCAGTGTCAGAAATAGTGTGTCTGTTACTAGGCTTGAGTAAATTGTAATGAACCAAAGGAGAATATCAATTCTATTTAATTTTTTTTATCTTTGACTGTGAATAACACCATGCTAAAATTGACCAGACCTGAAAAATCTAAGCAAATGAATAAAGGGAAGATTATTAAACAGAAGGTTTTGTAGATACAGTACTGAATTCTGCCATCTTTTTTATAATGTAAATTTCTCCACCATTTTTCATCGTATTGCAACACCGTTTTTTGCAAGACGTTCACAAAAAGGTAGAGAAACTAACTGCGTTCTGTCTTATGGCAATAACGTTCAAGTTTGTGGGAGATAATCCCCAAAAATAAGAGAAATAAAAAAGTAAGTCAGATGATTGACAGGGGCTGGTGTGAGCTGGGTAGGGTAGTTTTTCGAAATTCGAAAGCCCTGAGTCTCTTCCTTCAAAAGACTACACTCACTTTTGGCTGTGCCACTTCTTCCTGTCAATATGCGCCGGTTTCCGACTCAATGCCCTGAGATTTCTATAATCTTATATTTCACTAATAACAGTTAAAATAATTGGTAAACAAACGTCATGCTGAAAATATACACTTTTACTGTATATCTCGGGCTTAAGAGGTTAACCCTGTGAGGCCCAAATTAAAAAGACATTAGCAACTTCAGAGGCCAGAGGGTGGGACATATGAAACACATTTACTATCAAATAGCATTGTGAGGCTGAACAACAGGACCAATTCACTATAGGCCTACATGTGCTTAACATTTTTTAAATAAACACTTTTTTTAAATTTTAATTTTTTTATTTCTCTCTCCAATTTTCTGTTTTTCTCCCCGTCCCAATTTAGTCATGCCAATTCCCCCCCCCCCTACCTGGCTGCTGTATGCATGTTCTCCTACGAGTCGGTACAAGGGCATCCCGAAGCTGACCGCGCGCTTCCTCCGATACGTGTGGCGACTGCCAGTGACGTCTTTTCACTTGGCAGCGAGGACTCTCATTGGTGAAGTGTAACGCGTGGGAGGGCATGCTGAGCAAGCGCAGATACCTGACATGTAGGCGTCGCTGTCCACAACGCCAGATTCCCACCCACCAGATTCCCACCCCCTAATACTGCTAATTGTATTAGTATGAACGACCAGCCAAGCTGGTAGCAACGCCGAGAGCTGGGCTCAAACCCAGCATCTCCTGCGTTGGTGACAAGCACAATCTCCGCTACGCCACCTGACCGCCCTATAAGCATAATTTTTTTAAATGGCTAAAAGTGATTTTGTAATTTTGCAACCGTGGGTCTCACAGGGTACTTTTAACCCTGTGAGGCCCAAATAAAAAAGACATTAGCAACTTCAGAGGCCAGAGGGTGAGACCTATAAACACATGAAGGGTGCCGTGACTGAAAAAAAAGGTTGAGAAACGCTGGTATATGGTGTGGCTCTTTGTGGTACCACAGTAATTTTTGTGGCTCTTAGTCTCTGACTGGTTGGCCACCCCTGAAATAGGCTCTCAATGCTGAGAATGTCTCCTTGTAATGTCAATCAGGCTTTTGAGCCCAGATTTAAACGGCTCTGGCTGATTGTTTACAGCATTGTCCAACAGTATGGTCACATCAGGGTACTGCAGAGCAAATTCTCTCTGTGCAGCTTCCTGGTGGTGGAGGGGCCTGCCTGTTGGTCCTGAGGCCGTGGTCTGGGGGACATGAGGAAGAGGTGGTGGAGGGGCCTGCCTGTTGGTCCTGAGGCCGTGGTCTGGGGGACATGAGGAAGAAGTGGTGGAGGGGCCTGCCTGTTGGTCCTGAGGCCGTGGTCTGGGGGACATGAGGAAGAAGTGGTGGAGGGGCCTGCCTGTTGGTCCTGAGGCCGTGGTCTGGGGGACATGAGGAAGAAGTGGTGGAGGGGCCTGCCTGTTGGTCCTGAGGCCGTGGTCTGGGGGACATGAGGAAGAGGTGGTGGAGGGGCCTGCCTGTTGGTCCTGAGGCCGTGGTCTGGGGGACATGAGGAAGAAGTGGTGGAGGGGCCTGCCTGTTGGTCCTGAGGCCGTGGTCTGGGGGACATGAGGAAGAGGTGGTGGAGGGGCCTGCCTGTTGGTCCTGAGGCCATGGTCTGGGGGACATGAGGAAGAAGTGGTGGAGGGGCCTGCCTGTTGGTCCTGAGGCCGTGGTCTGGGGGACATGAGGAAGAAGTGGTGGAGGGGCCTGCCTGTTGGTCCTGAGGCCGTGGTCTGGGGGACATGAGGAAGAAGTGGTGGAGGGGCCTGCCTGTTGGTCCTGAGGCCGTGGTCTGGGGGACATGAGGAAGAAGTGGTGGAGGGGCCTGCCTGTTGGTCCTGAGGCCGTGGTCTGGGGGACATGAGGAAGAAGTGGTGGAGGGGCCTGCCTGTTGGTCCTGAGGCCGTGGTCTGGGGGACATGAGGAAGAGGTGGTGGAGGGGCCTGCCTGTTGGTCCTGAGGCCGTGGTCTGGGGGACATGAGGAAGAAGTGGTGGAGGGGCCTGCCTGTTGGTCCTGAGGCCGTGGTCTGGGGGACATGAGGAAGAGGTGGTGGAGGGGCCTGCCTGTTGGTCCTCCGGCACGGAGAAGGTGAAGGGCTGTCCTTGTCCCACCTGCTGCTGGAGGGACAGTGCCATCGGTGGAGGCAGAGGCTGGGCGGAGGCGCTCGGAGCAGGCATGACCCCCAGTCCCTGCTTCTGCCATGCAGAGAACCTGTCACACAAACACAAAGCACAAACATGTGTTAGCATTCATCTCCTCATAATGCAGACAATCACATTATGTACATTTGACCATGTGAAAATGTTACACCACAGCATACTGTATATACAATAATATATCTTACCACTGTGATAGGGTCCTTTTATTCAGCTCACTGGGGCAGGGGGTGGAGGCCAATTGAGCAGGGGGTGGGCCTGTACTTCCATGGCTACAAGGGGAAATTAAATACAAGGGGGAAAAAGGCTATAGATTTATTTTCAATACCTGAAATGAAAACTAAACATGCAAAGACATTTGGTTATGAGCTCTTGCAAAGCAGTGGGAGTAGGGAAGTGGTTATGAAGACAGCAGACACTACAGTGGAGACAACAAGCACTAGTACACAGTCAGACACACAGTGTGGTTATGAAGACAGCAGACACTACAGTGAAGACAACAAGCACTAGTACACAGTCAGACACACAGTGTGGTTATGAAGACAGCAGACACTACAGTGAAGACAACTAGCACTAGTACACAGTCGGACACACAGTGTGGTTATGAAGACTAGGGGCAATTGAAAAATCTAATTTCTCTCTATCTTAAGAACATTCACTTATACAAAAACAGACTGAACAGATATATATAACAGACCTGCTGGGGCAGCGGACTGAGAGCAGGGGACACAAACAGGCTGGATAAGATGGTCAAGAAGGCCAGTAGCGTGGTTGGGGTGGAGCTGGACTCTAGCGAGGGTGGCGGAGAGGAGGAGCCTTGCTAAGCTCCAGGCCATCAGGGAAAACCCCTCCCACCCACTATACAGAGCTCTTGCAAAGCAGTGGGAGTAGGGAAGTGGTTATGAAGACAGCAGACACTACAGTGGAGACAACTAGCACTAGTACAGTCAGACACACAGTGTGGTTATGAAGACAGCAGACACTACAGTGGAGACAACTAGCACTAGTACAGTCAGACACACAGTGTGGTTATGAAGACAGCAGACACTACAGTGGAGACAACAAGCACTAGTACACAGTCAGACACACAGTGTGGTTATGAAGACAGCAGACACTACAGTGAAGACAACAAGCACTAGTACACAGTCAGACACACAGTGTGGTTATGAAGACAGCAGACACTACAGCAGACCAGGCTGCAGAAACAAATTAGTGGGGGGGCATACAATGTTCTCGGGGGGGCACAATGGTTTTTCAACACAGGTTCCCTTTTATACGTTTCAGCTGGGACAGCGGCGCTGTGGCTTGCTTGGCGCTGCCCACGGTGCTGAACTAAACAGCAGAGAGGCAATTGAAAAATCTAATTTCTCTCTATCTTAAGAACATTCACTTATACAAAAACAGACTGAACAGATATATATAACAGACCTGCTGGGGCAGCGGACTGAGAGCAGGGGACACAAACAGGCTGGATAAGATGGTCAAGAAGGCCAGTAGCATGGTTGGGGTGGAGCTGGACTCTAGCGAGGGTGGCGGAGAGGAGGAGCCTTGCTAAGCTCCAGGCCATCAGGGAAAACCCCTCCCACCCACTATACAGACTTGGCTGACAGGAGGAGCATGTTATAGGCTCACACTACCTAAATGCAGCACTGAACAGCACAGGAAGTCCTTCATTCCGACAGCCATCAGACTATACAATGCATCACTGTGCCTCACTGAGCACAGAGTGACAGTTACCATCTTCCTGGACTCTTACTTTTTAAACAGCACTGTGCAATATTACACCTACTGTAGACTTCAGTATATTTTTACTGTATCTTTTATTCTATTTTTATTCTATTTCATTTTATTCTATTCTCTATTTGTTTTGTTATTCTTATTCGTGACTTGTACTGTCTAAATGTTTAATGTTGAGTGATTTGCAGTGTCAAATTTCCCTCAGGATAATACATTTCTATTCTATTCTATTCTATATCTTTGAAAAGTCTCCATTTATTCAACACTTCTGAATTCACTGACAAACTGAACTGAACTGACAAAAATAAGGTGCATAAAAAAAGCAAACAAAATTCCTCCACAGGCTACTCACCATCATTAGTAGAGCGGCAAGCGGCGTTTGGGGACAGAGTGAAATCTTCTTAAAACACTGCCCCTCCACTCATTCCTGAACTTTTTTGTTAAGTCCTTCTCAAATGCCAACTAATTAAATTGGCCTTGCGTCGATGAAGCATACTAAGGCGATGTTCTTGAGGGTCCGAAAACGAATTATCACAGAAAAGGGGGGGGGGGGGGGGGGGCGGAGGTGTGCCAAATCTGTCAGTTACCTAACAAGGCAGAAGGGTTTAAAAAATTCAATTCAAGGGCACTAGGTGGCACTAGGTTTCTTCTCTGACCCATCCCCAGTGATAACACAGGCTGCCGGCATGTCTTTATGAATGGAAATATCGAATAAAAGAAACAACGATGAAAACCCGACTATACTCTGGTCCTTATACTTAGATCCTAATATGAAAATGATGGGTCCGGCTGTGTTTCTTCAGGTTAGATAACTTACTGAAGCTCCTCCCAGACTGCTCACACTGGTGGGACTTCTCTCCTGTGTGTGTCAGCATGTGGACCTTCAGGTGACCTACCTGACTGAAGACCCTCCCACACTGTTTACACTGGGGGGGGCATCAGTCTTGTGTGGATCCGGCGGTGTTTCTTCAGGTGACTTACCTTACTGAAGCCCCTCCCACACTCTTCACACTGGTGGGGCTTCTCTCCACTGTGGGTCAGCACTCCCTCCCTACTCACCTCCCTCACCTCCTCTGCCTGGTCCCCCTTCATGCGGCCCGAGGTGCGTTCCCTCCAGACGCCGCCGGACGTGCCGCCGGCCCTGGCTCCGGACGGGGGTCTGGAACAAATGTGTAAAAGGTTGTGTCAGAATAAGATCAAGTGGGGGTGTTAAACTGTCGTGAACGATTCATCTCTTGAACGCTCTTATGCTGACAGCTGACGTCATATCGGTCAGCTGGTGCTAATAAAGGGTTATCGCTGGCTCACGCGTGGGCTTCAGTCAGTAGGCTTAATTTAAAGCTTGTTCGAGATGGGATAGGCGGACGCAGATCTGCACAGGTTTTACTACGGCCTCGCCAAGCGCGTTGCATGACGGTTAGAATGTTGTCAGATTTGCTCTGAAAGTCTGACGAGGCGAGGCGCGGAACTCCCGCGGGAGCGAGCCGCGCGCAGCCTTCAGAGCGAGGCTCCACAGTACCTCTCAGCCCAATAGGGTCCAGCTGCAGACTCGGAGCCTCGAGGTCCAGAATGGTACTTCCGCCCTGCCACAGGACTATTAGTCCTGTGACAGGGCTATGCGCTGATTGGCGGAAAGTACGGAAGTATCTCGAAGTACGTCTGACGTATCTCGAATTACGTCTGACGTTTCTCTACGTTAGCGAAATTAAATGTTGTATTCATAAAATAATATAAAATCAGCAGCATGGGGAGGGCCGGGGGGAGGGGAGGTACAGGTAGTAGAAGACATAGAGGTACAGGTCACATAATTATAGTACAGTGGAGAAGTAAAAATAGAATAAAAAGGCAGTGTAAACAATTATACAATATTATTAACTCTAATAATAACACGCCTCGCGGGTTCATTATAATACGAGAGCCGTGGGTCTGCATTGTATAGAGCGGATCCCCCGGCCGTATTCAAGCGCTGGAGCGCTTTGCGATGGATCAAACTGTATTAGTAGTAATAATAGTAGTTGGCTAGTTTGCGCGCTTCTGGCCACCTCCCGCAGTGCGCGCATACACACATACTGTCTGTAGCTATACAGTACGTGCAAAATTAATTGTCAAGAGCCAATCGCACAGGTTGCCTCATTTCATCTGGCTCTGCAAATAGATCTAGAGTCTGAATATCATATATAGCTGCTGATGATCTCTCTCGAGTCAAATCCATTCTGAGAACGGAATGCAGTGCCCGCGACGAGGGTCTTGATTGATTGAAAATTGTATTAACAGATCATGCTGGACCTACAAAAGGCCTTTGACACTGTCAATCACTCCATTCTTGATTGAACATTTTATTAACAGATTGCAGAATGGGTACAGTACAGTACAGCTCAATACACACAATTGTTAAGGGGATGCAGACCAGAGAAAGACTTTCGCCTTGGGGGGGGGGGGGGGGGGGGGGGTCGGGTAGGAGGGGTGGGGGACACTGTACACAACAGTACAGGAATGAGAAACAGTACTGTACTGTTGTTTATACTCTGCTCCTGTGTTGTAACCCAACCCCCTCCAATGTACAGTAAATGACCAAGTATGGTTGTCAATATTCCTCCAATGTACGGTTTTTGCTTGTACAGTTGTACAGTGTCCAAACCCCCCACCCACCCCTCCTACCCCCCCCCCCCCCCCCCAACCACCTCCAATGTACAGTCCCCCCCCCCCACCTACCCAACCTCCTCCAATGTACAGTTTCTACGTCAAATGTATATACTCTCTTTTCTGGACTCTTTTTGTATCACAAACAATACTGTATTTGCAAATCTGGTATGTCATAAATGTATAGATGTAGCAGTACTGTCTATCTGTATGTTGTGTATGTCATATGTTATGATGAATTGAAAATGGGGGACCCTGATGTAAACAAGACAAAAGTATTTCTCTGGTCTGCATCCCCTTAACAATTGTGTGTATTGAGCTGTACTGTACTGTACCCATTCTGCAATCTGTTAATAAAATGTTCAATCAAGAATGGAGTGATTGACAGTGTCAAAGGCCTTTTGTAGGTCCAGCATGATCTGTTAATACAATTTTCAATCAATCAATCAATCAATCAATCAATCAAGACCCTCGTCGCGGGCACTGCATTCCGTTCTCAGAATGGATTTGACTCGAGAGAGATCATCAGCAGCTATATATGATATTCAGACTCTAGATCTATTTGCAGAGCCAGATGAGATGAGGCAACCTGTGCGATTGGCTCTTGACAATTAATTTTGCACGTACTGTATAGCTACAGACAGTATGTGTGTATGCGCGCACTGTGGGAGGTGGCCAGAAGCGCGCAACTAGCCAACTACTATTATTACTACTAATACAGTTTGATCCATCGCAAAGCGCTCCAGCGCTTGAATACGGCCGGGGGATCCGCTCTATACAATGCAGACCCACGGCTCTCGTATTATAATGACCCGCGAGGCGTGTTATTATTAGAGTTAATAATATTGTATATTGTTTACACTGCCTTTTTATTCTATTTTTACTTCTCCACTGTACTATAATTATGTGACCTGTACCTCTATGTCTTCTACTACCTGTACCTCCCCTCCCCCCGGCCCTCCCCATGCTGCTGATTTTATATTATTTTATGAATACAACATTTAATGTTCGCTAACGTAGAGAAACGTCAGACGTAATTCGAGATACGTCAGACGTACTTCGAGATACTTCCGTACACGTCAGACGTAATTCGAGATACGTCAGACGTACTTCGAGATACTTCCGTACTTTCCGCCAATCAGCGCATAGCCCTGTCACAGGACTAATAGTCCTGTGGCAGGGCGGAAGTACCAATCTGGACCTCGAGGCTCCGAGGTTGCAGCTCGACCCTACTCCAAATCGGACAACATTCTAACCGTCATGCAACGCGCTTGGCGAGGCCGTAGTAAAACCTGCGCAGATCTGCGTCCGCCTATCCCATCTTGAACAAGCCTACTATCAACTGAACTGATGACGTTGACGGCCGTTAGCATAGTGACGTTAGCTCTTAGGCTAGCTCGTTATTAGCTATCTATAACATTAAACATTATCCAACATGTTTAAAATAGTTTAAAATACCGCGACAGCCCTAAATTATAACGTATATTATATTTAGCTCCCAAATGTAAAATAAATGTAACTCACGTTTCCACAGATAAACGACATCTTGCTTGAGAAATAATCCAATCTGTTGTCAGTCAGGTGGTTCAGTTCTGTTGCAAAAGGCTGGTGTTATTCAGTTCCGTTGAAGGTTCTGAATACTAGAATGAGTTCTGTATCGTTAGTGGCTTAGCTTGGCATCACTACTGCACTATCTCGCGTACGTGCACGCGTACTGAATAAACCACAAATGTACCTCTAATACCAGTATTAGTCTGACCACACCCCTCATCAGCTTACCTTCATAAGCAGGTGTGTGGTCACCTGCTCTCCTCCTTCTCGCTTTCACCACAAGGAAGAAGTGCCTCGGTAGATCCCCACACTTGACACCATGATGGAAGAAATTGGATTAGGAACAGCTTGGGAAACAAGGATACGTTGACATCATATCTTTATTTTCTCTCTCACTATTTTCGAGAAAATACGGCGATATTGTCTTCGTACTGGAGTGTCTAGAAGATGATGATCATTCTAAAAACCCTCCACCGGTTTTCGTATTGGGAGCACGCCGCTGCATGCTTCTCAACTGCAGTTCCTTGCTGTGTTTGTTGGGGTGAAACCTGTCAGGCCACAGCTGAACTGTCGGACATGCCGCTGTTGTGAGGAGCGGTGCGTTCCAGGTTGGGTGAGTAGTGTTTGCTGGCGGGCTCCACTTGTCTGTTAGTGCTATGGGGGCTACTTGACAAAGTTTATGGAAACCGGCCCCAGGCTAGGGTCCTTTGTTTAGCCGCCTAGGCGACAGAAGGCCTTGGTCTGGAGACCATTATAGTTTTAACTAGTGGGCCGCGACCATTGACACTGGTGATCCCTGTGTGTTCTGGACGAGTGGATTCTCTCTGTCACCGTGTTAAGACCCCATCTTTCATATCCAAATGAGAGTATTCCTTCACGAGGGGATATGTGCATGTAATGTGCGATAGCGGCAGATTCATGTTCGAAGTCAGCTACACAGGCCAGTTGGTACTGTGCTGATTCCGCCGGATGTTCACCGTTGTGAAGCGGTGTTGACGTCTTGTTTTCTCTTTTCTCTTAAAAAGTGAGGAGAGGTTCAGAACGGCGGCCTGTCTGGGTGAGTGTTATGTCATTGTTTACATGTTCGTAGCTTACGGTTAGCCAGTCAGCTGTTAACTGCTGCGTTAGCCTGCTGGATCGCTGCATGGCCTGCTTAAGGCCTACTGTTAGCCAGTCAGCTGTTAGCTGCGGGGCTAGCATGTCGTGGTCGCTGGGTAAACGTTAGCTTGCTGCTGGGGCCATGGCTGGCGCGGGGTAGCTTAGCTTCTCGCGCGCCGCCGGAGCTCGCTTCTGATCGCCGTTGGCTTGATGCTATTCTGTTGAACGTGCTTTGATTTTAACATGTTTTACACTCTTGACCGCGACGTCATCCTTGACAGGGGATGTTTCGTCGACCCTGCCCTGAGCCTGGACGGGGATTGCGTCAACAAAGAGGACTGTAGCGACTGGTTGGAGCGGCGACGCTGCCCGGATCGAACAACACAGGTCGGCTGTGTTCTACGGTGTCTTGTGACTGCACTTCGCTGATCTGCGTTCCGGGTAGGTACGGGGTTGGCCAGACCTCATAACACGTCTTCTGGTTTTACTTTGCTAAATGTATTGTGAATAACGGTGTTTTTTCCCAAAACGTGTGTTGTCGCAATGCATTTAGGATACGTTGCGGGTTATGTGTGAGCTGTTTTTGTCACTGGCAGTTAGCTTCTCCGTGCAGATCGTGATGTGTTGATCTGGTTGTTGTGTGAGAAACATCATGGTGTTTATGTGTACCGTGTACTCACTACTAAGGCAACTAACCTATGAAGCTATGCTTGGTGACAAGTGAGTAAAAGAATGTTCTTTCTCAGACTGTAATGACAATGAACAGTGTGTTCACACATTAACAGGTTTTCCTGTTTTAACTGGCCGTATTGAGGGTAAAATAGGAGGATTGTGTTTTCCCCCCCGGTTCCCTGGGGACTTTATCACCTCCTATCAGACATGTTGTGCATTAATTGTGTCTTTTGTGTGGTAGGGATACGATGTAACTCTTAGCTTGATTGCTGAGGTTGTGCTAAATCTGCTGGAGAAACTTATTTCCTAAAGGGAAATTGGTTTGGTTGCTGTCATGTGTGCTTAGCAAGGCCTGTGGTCGATACTAATCAAGAATGATGTATTCTCTCATTGTGAAAAAAACGGCGTTCCTCTGTTGAGTGTTTTTGCCATTTTTTGTAGGTGATGATGGGTTGTGTGTGTCATGTGACCTACAACTGGGTTGTACTGGCCACAGAAGCACATGTGTATGTTGGACCGGGGTTCTTAGAGCCCTCTCTATTCTGTGTTTTTCCTTAGTAAAAATCAGATAGCAGGTTAGCTCATGCGCTGTGTGGAGCTGTGAAACGCTTCATAGAGCTGACTATGACTGTGTCATATTCTCTTTTTGTCGTTACGTCGTATCATGGGTGTGGGGTCGTAAAGGGGTGAACTGGTAACCTTTCCTCTCCCCATTGTTCTGTCGGTCAGGGGTACACCCCCTGTCCTTCAAGGTTCCCGTCACGTGGCGGTTCGGCACGTTACGGGGGGGGGGGGGGGGGGGGAGGGAGTTCCTGGTCCCACGGCCTGGTATATTGGGCGTGTGCACCGCAGGAATTCCCCCGCCATAGAGTACGTCACCGTGCGCGTCTCTGTTGGTAGGACTTCCGTGTGCTGTTCAGGTCCATGTGATGGATCTGTTTTCAGGGGGGGTGGTCAGGGCTCCTCCTCACCAAGCGCCTATTCAGGCCTTCTGTGAGTTCGGACTCCTTCTTCCATGTGAGGAAGCCTCCATCAGAGTACAGAGCCTTCCTCCTCAGATTGTCAAAGTGAGTGGACCCTCTAGAAGGGTCCTTTTCTATTGTATGTATATTCGATTCAATTCGTTTGTTGAGTGTGTATGGGTTCAGTGCCTCTTCCCCGGAGGCCCTAAAACCAGTTTTTTACATGGCTCAAGGTGCAATATATTCTTTTCAATCTGTACAGCTCGCGTGGGAAGTCTCTCTGGGGATCCCTGTCTCTTTCCTATGGGAGGGTGGTGGGGTGTAAAAATGTGAACATTTTTTACCCCGGCTGTGTAGACTGGGATACATACTGTTGATGCTTCCTTCTTTCTATTCCAGAAGTGTTGGAGTTAGGGAGTGTCACACCCCTCTTGTCGTTCCCCTGGGCGCCTTGGGGATTCAATGACAGGTCTAAATAGCCTGTTCATTGATGGGGGTGTGTCCCGACGCACGTATAGTGCTAGCTCGCTGTAAACAGGCGATTGACTGGCACGCCTTGGTTGCTTGTGGTTGAAACAGCGTTTTTATAAAGCAACTGAGATGGGGGTTTTTCCTCTTCCGACGACCACATCCCATGACCTGGGTGGGTTGTCGACGGATTCTCGTTCATGTCTGGGGGATGATGACGGGATGGATCTGAACATATGTAGTGGGGTCTCACGCCCTTGGGGTGGGCCACCAGGCGCGGTTCGTCCGAACGTCTGGGTGGCGCCTTCTTTTCATGTTAAGATCAACACGCATATCTGCCCTTCTCCTGGAGTAGGCATGTCGGCGTGGTTAGGGCACGGGACTGGTTCTGGTCACGCTGGTCCAGATCAGTTGAACCCGTTGTCCGCCGGGGATGCAGATCTGCTGTTCTGGTACCCTGAGGGACTTGGGCTTTTTTCAGGGGGAAAAATGCCAGGTCGGTCTGGGTGTCACAGGGTTAAGCGCTATGGAGACCCTGGTTGGGTATGTTTTTACTCAGCACTGTCGTCATGGCTTACAGCCATGCCATTCTGTACGCGCTCGATCTCGTCGGATCTCGGCCGCTACACAGGTTGGTCCTGGTTAGTACTTGGTTGGGAGACCGCCGGGGAATACCAGGTACGGTGTGCTTAGGGGCTGGTTCTCCATTATTTTTCGCTCCTCTCTCACGCATGGCGAAGAGGGGCCTGTGGGGGTGGTTTTTTGACCTCCTCTGGTGACCCTGTGCTTCCCGTACCGCCAGGCCCGGTCCGAAGTGATGTTTGCGACCCGTAGGCCTGGGTTAACCCTTTTTGGAAACTGAAACACTTGTACTGCGGTATAGCCGGTGTATGCCCGCAGGTGTGTTTTGGAGTTTTTTCTTGGGGGGTTATAGGAACAACCACCGCATTGGGTAACACCGGGGTGGTTGATTCCCTGGTGTGTTGGAGCAGTGTCAACTCCCGGGTTCACCGTTTGAGGGTGCCCCTGCACGTTCATGACGTCTGCCAATCGTGTCAGCCTTCTCTGCCTCGACCCCTCTGGGTGGGGGTTTTTAAATGGAGGCTTGGTCATGCAACACCGCCAGCTTACGCTCCTTCCGCCGGGGCGGCTGTGTTCAGCTGTCCCCTCTGGCGCCTGTCTCGTCCGCAGTCTCCAGGCTAGGGTTAACAGCCTGTTGCCTGGTTTTTCCCCGGTGCGCTGCCTGCTTCCGTTGGTTAACCTTTTTGTGTGCTTACGGCCATGCTGACTGCCTGTTCTGCAGGGTCAGTGTGCCAGGCGGTGTACTATTGGGGGGACGGGGCCCGCTCGGCTTACGGCCATACCAACCTGGGCACGCCCGATCTCGTCCGATCTCGGAAGCTAAGCAGGTTCTGGCCTGGTTAGTACTTGGATGGGATTCCGCCTGGGAATACCAGGTGCAGTAACTGAGGGGCCTTTGTCCGAATACGCTGGCGATGTGGGGGGCGGGGCACTGCGTGCCCACCTGGTGGGGTCTTGATGCTGGCATCATGGACTTCTCCGGGCCCCCATTCCAGGGAGTCCAGTCCTTTTGGTGGGTCTGGGTTTTCCTTCGCGCTCCGCTGCTACGGCCTTGCCACGGGGTTGGGTTTGCCCTTGGCCCCGTGATTCTGGGGGCAGTAACGAGGTTGTTCCTCCGTTCGTTCCCGGGTGGCATGCGGGTTGTGCGTGTGTGTAGTCGTGGGGTCAAGCCACGGTCTGCTCACCCTGTGCGTTAAGTTGCTTGAGTGCCTCTTCGCACGGTCGGGTCCGTCGCCTTCCCGTGAAGCCTCTAATAGGGGGGATACCCTCCATTAGGGGGGGTCGGGGGGGCTCGGCCCTCCCTGTTCTGATGGTTTTGGGGGGCTGTCAGCGGGGTGTATTTGTCAGCCAAGTGGCTCCGCTTGGCCTCCCTTGTGCAGTAGTGATGCCAAGCTAAGCCACTAACGATACAGAACGTTAGGTTATGACTATAACCAAGTTCTGTTAGTTAGGGGCGATGCTTGGCATCAGACGGCCGCTGCAGCCCTTGTCCTCACCTTGTGGTGAAAGCTTGGGAAGGAGGAGAGCAGGTGACCACACACCTGCTTATGAAGGTAAGCTGATGAGGGGTGTGGTCAGACTAATACTGGTATTAGAGGTACATTTGTGGTTTATTCAGTACGCGTGCACGTACGCGAGATAGTGCAGTAGTGATGCCAAGCATCGCCCCTAACTAACAGAACTTGGTTATAGTCATAACCTAACGTTAACGTTGACACTTTTATATAAACACTTCGCAAAGCCACGCCCCTAAATTCGCGTCATATTCGATCACGTGAGGATGGCTGCGTACCTGACGTAACCTCGTTCATTGGCTGTTCGGATCATAGATATATCTATGGTTCGGATGCCTATTAATTTAAAATGCTTGACGTCAACTCTTACGTAGAGCATTTTAAATTGGCATCCGAACAGCCAATCACGACACGGCGTTCATGAAAAACGATGGATGTGTACAAATTGCGCATAGAAATTAGGCATATGTATTGCACTGATGAAATACCGGAGGCTACTAAATAATGCGCCAAAATACCTAGATTATAATGTATAGTTACGATTATTTTTCTGTTGATCAAATAAAAAGCCTGCCTACTGCAAATCAATATGATTTGTCGACCATGTCACGGCTTATTGTGGTCTGCATCCCCTGAGCTGTACTGTATTGTACCCATTCTGCAATCTGTTAATAAAGTTTTCAATCACACGGACAATAAATATAATGTCTAAATGAAATGCACAAAACAAAAAATGTATGTATCATAACGTTACCCTGGTATAGATCTGTATGCATGTATTTATTCATAACGTTATACATATTCGTTCACGTTAGATTGTGCATGGCTTTTACATTGAAAAATGTACTTGTCACGTGGTTCCGTTCTCCATTCTTCACATCAAAAACGAAAAACGAACTATCAAAACGTACACGGCCCTACACGGCCCATTATTGACTCGTTTTTTTCATTTGATTCTGATACCAAAATACGAAAAACAGGTCCGTATTTCAGTTTTTCCCCGTTTTTTCGAGTTTGGTTTCAAACGGAAATAGGAAACACCTCGTATTTCCGTTTTTTTTCGTTTTTCCTTTTGAAACGAAAAACGAACTATCAAAACGTACACGGACCCTGATTGGTCTGACCACTCCCGCTTGATTGGTTACTTTGCCGTATATGTAAAGAGTCATTGGGTGTATCACCAATCAATCTTCAAAAAGCCGGTATTGTAGGCGGGACTTTGCTATTATTTTGCACTTGTAGCTTTCTTCAAGATGGCGGAGCTAGTAGGAGAGGTGTACTGCGGCGCTTCTAGAAAAAAATGATTTAGCAAGGTAGCTATACATCCAAGTACAGAAACTATTGCCAGTTATATTGGTGAGTATTCATATAAAGATACCGGTACTTTATTAATTCGGGCTACGTAGCAATTGATAAAGGCTCTGCAAACTATCTAGCTCATACTGATGGGAGATGATGGTTCGCTTACAACATTAGCACGTTAGCCGTAGCAATTTATGATGTTGATCATGATGATGATGATGATGATGATGATGATGATGGGCGCCGCGCTGTGCCGCTGGCTGCAGTCGAGTCAGATGCATGCCCATATTGTAAGTTAGCTAGCTAAAGTAATTCGGCTAACTATTCGGTTGTTATTGCGTAGTGAACGTTAGCGAGGCAACGTATAGTCGTCGAAGACGGGGCTTCTAGCTCTGCAGCTAAAGAACCCCCCCCCCAAGAACTGAAGACTGGTCAAATGCACACAGCGGTAAATACTGCTTTTAACATTCATGGAGCCTTACTGTTGACTAATTCACATTGACTCTCACTTGTCACGCCCCTCTCTTCCAGCTCTCAGAGGACCACAGTGGAGGATGATCAGTGCCTAAGATCCCACATAAGCTGAATGCATTGTGATTTCCAATAATTGAGACAGTGATTCTAAAAGCTGTCTACATTAATGAAAAGAACAATGTAGTCAGCTTAGCATATTCAACACTGGTACATGGGTCAATTCAGGGATGGTCTTCTGCATGCATTTTTTTTACATTTTAAACCAAGCAAAGGGACGTCGCCAGACTGATAGAATAGATCTCACTCACTTCAAGAAATAGTTGGTTATTTAGTGAAAATGGAAATAGATGATATTTTACCCCCCCTCCCCTTGGAGCCGCCTGAGGATTTGAGCACCAGCCAGGCACCTCCACCACCTCCCCTGCAAACGTCCAGTGACGCAGAGGAAATGGACGTTAGCTCTGGTGGTGATGGACACACGCACACCCCAGCAGAGGAAGAACTGTCCGTAACCTTCTGTAGTCATCTCTCAGACAACGTCCAACCTAGCCCCCAGTGTCCTAGGACAGGCCGCCACGCTCCCTCTGTCACCAAGTTCCTACCAGACCTTAAGTTACTCCGAGACGTTAAGATCAGGGTGAGCAGCAGCAGCAACAGCAAGGAGAGGAAGGTTCTGTACACAGGCGTAGGGCAGGAGAGTGGAGGGAAGGCGGGTTTGGATGGCTTGAATGGTGAGTTGCATGGCTCCGCTGAGCAAGGGGCGATGGAGGTAGGGAACGGCACGGGCAGGAGAGGGGACGAGGCAGAGATAGACCAGGAGAACAAGGTAGAGTTTGCCGTGCTGGACGAGCTGGATGACTTCAGCGAGAACTTCCTGGACCATGAAGACGTTGGAGCGCACAATGACTTCAGGTCTGAGGTGCTAGCTCAGCAGGAGCACGCTGGTGATGACGACACCCTGACGTATGCCTACGAGGTATGTCTCGTCTTTGCCCTTTTGCAGAATATATGACATTGTTCACTTGACTTATGTTGTCTCCTTTCATTTGTGTACCACCTATCTAATGTTCTATGGAGAGTGCGAGTGCGGCCCATCCTTTTTTGAGTTCTTGACATACATTTTGGTGTCTTGTTCTGTAAGGAAATTTTATGACGTTCTTTCATATTAACTTGTACTGGTCTTTCTTTTTCCATCCACAGAGTTATAGAGTTAGCTTTTGAATCAATGTTTTGTTTGTTTGGTTCCACAATGTATGACTTTGACCTCCCTCTTCTTCAGAGAAGCAGCAAAAGGCTATACAGGGCTGCTAGGGCTCTGTACCTTCTGCAGAGAAGCAGTTTAAGGCGATGGAGGCTAGACTACTAGGGATGTCCCTTCTGCAGAGAAGCAGTTGGAGGCTATGGAGGCTAGACTACTAGGGATGTCCCTTCTGCAGAGAAGCAGTTGGAGGCTATGGAGGCTAGACTACTACGGATGTCCCTTCTGCAGAGAAGCAGTTTAAGGCAATGGAGGCTAGACTACTAGGGATGTCCCTTCTGCAGAGAAGCAGTTTAAGGCGATGGAGGCTAGACTACTAGACATGTCCCTTCTGCAGAGAAGCAGTTTAAGGCGATGGAGGCTAGACTACTAGGCATGTCCCTTCTGCAGAGAAGCAGTTTAAGGCTATGGAGGCTAGACTACTATGGATGTCCCTTCTGCAGAGAAGCAGTTGGAGGCTAGACTACTATGGATGTCCCTTCTGCAGAGAAGCAGATGGAGGCTAGACTACTAGGGCTCTACCTTCTTCAGAGAAGCATCTGAAGGCTATGGAGGATAGACTATTAGCTTATCATCTTCTCCAGAGAAGGAGACAAGATGGATACCAGTTTCCTCTCTGTGCGTTCAGTAGAAAGCTATCTGGCTGCACGTTAGCCTAGCTTAGCACAATGAATGGAAGCTGACATGACCGGTTAGCCTAGGCATTGTCCAACTAACACCTCTCCCGAAGGCTAACCGGTCATGTCCACTTCCATTCATTGTGCTAAGCTAGGCTAACATGCAGCCAGATGGCTTTCTACTGAACGCACAGAGAGGAAACTGGTATCCATCTTCTTGTCTCTCTCTGGAGAAGACTATGAGCTAATTTCCCAAAATGTTGCCGTGTTCCTTTAACCACTCTTTCTTCCAGGAGGAGTTTGACAATGACGTAGACGCGCTGCTGGAGGAGGGCATGCCGGTTCCCAAAAAGATGCGCATGTCTGGGGACAAGGAGGGCGGGGAAAGTGACCACCCATCAGATGGGGAGGAGGGAGGCGTTCAGCCCATGATGACCAAAATCAAGACCGTCTTGAAGAGTGAGTGATGGATCTGCTGGCATTAACACTTTGAGTGCCAGCCACGAGAAATCTCGTTATTTAATCGTTATTGCTTTTATTAGCGATATCCATTCATTTTTCATCAATCTAGCCTCGCGTTACCATTGGGACTGGCTCTGAGCTCGAACAGGGAAAATACAGCCCCCTATCGTCTCCCGGATGGTAATGCATCCATTGGATTGGACTCAATAGAAATGGATGAGAAAAGAAAACTCCGGAATCCACATTTTACTTATCAGGCATCTATACCCGAGCCGATCCCATTCATTGTAGACATTCAGAACAGCGTGGAATATGTGTTTCGAGTACCCAGCGTTGGATCAATAAAAACGCGATCGATATTTGGAATGGCGATCAGGAATTGGAATAATCTTTTTGGAGAACATCTAATGTGAGGTAAGGAATCTATTTGACCAGTCTTGGGGTAATCAGAGTTTTTTTCCCCCACATATCTCAACGTGTCCCCTATATGTGTGTGTGCGCTGAGCAGGAAATAGATAATAGAATTTTCAGCCTGCTTCTCTAGTGTGCATAAGTACACATATACTATCGATAATCTAGCGTTTATTTGAAAACGATTCATAAATGGGCCGAAAAATGACAATGTGTTTTGTGTATTCTACTAAAGGGCGTTTATCACAGAATCTTTTTTTTTCTGGACATTTCCAAAAACGAGCGTTTTTCAAAATGGTATAAAATGGAAATGTACAGATGAAAACACAATCTGTTTCATACATGTTGACTGCAAGCAAGTCATTGATAAGCGACGGGCGTATTAGACACATAGCCATAATATAGAAATAGCTCCACGAGAATCATGAAATATCGGAAAATCAGTCTCAAACGGCTCGCATTCAAGCGATAAATCGTGCGCTGGCACTCAAAGTGTTAAGAATACCTGTTGTATTATCCGGCCGGTCGTAGGAAAGACTTGGCGGATATATTTTAGGACAGCTGAAGACTTATGTTTGTAATATTTTTTTTTTTTTTTTTTTTTTTTTTAACATGGTACGTAGGCCCTACATACATAGTACATATGAGTACACACATATAGTACACATTGCAGTACACATTATTACAGTATAGTAGACCTGCAGTATATAATAGTATATATAATAGTGTACATATTAGTGTTGTAAAAAATATCGAAAAATCAATACATATCGACTCTGAATATTTAAAAACGGTTTCAATACTCATTTCCTGAAATATTGATATTTAATTATTCATAAAAAAAATTGTATAAGGAAGTTGCATTGTTCATTTCAATACCTATAATAGTACAGTAGTCCCCACACACACATGTGCATTCAGTTAAGTCGGAATATGACTGTAATACAAACAGTTCAGTTTGTCAGGTACATGCAACACAGATTACACAGCGTTTACATCTTTCTGCTTGAGAAAATACCATGTTCTGCATTAAAAATGATTGAAGTGAGATGAACAGTTATTTTTAAATGTGTGATCTAAAGATAAACGATAAACAAATGGTTTTAAAAGTGTTATATTTATCTTCTCTTATAGTACCACAGAGAAGCTGAGGAGAATCAACCAGCAACAAAAGCAAAATTTATTAAAAAGAAAAAAATTACATTTTAAGATTGAACCTTTTTCCCTGTGGTATCAAAAATGGTATCGAATATCGAAGTTCGAAATTCCAGTATCGTGACAACACTAGTACATATATAATGTAATGAGATGTATAATACATGATATATACAATTTAATATAGTACCATAATATAATAGTATATAGTGTAAATAATAGTTTATTATATTCTTTATTCGATTTTTTCTTTATCTTGAAATACAATTATGGCCCTGTTTCATTAAAAACAGTATTCTTTTACTTTTAAAATACAGCTGCAAGGAATATCTTTTTGATTAACTTAAAAATACAGTTTGTGTATATTTCCAATATGTATATACTGTATATCGTGGATGACATGACGTTACAGTAAAAATCCATACCTTTGCATGGATCCATGAATATATACCTTCATATTCAGTACACCTCCCAACCCTAACTCAAGTGATTAAATAAATCCATGTCATAACTAACATTTAAAGTTTTAAATCGAGCACAAAAAAAAACGGTTAAAATACTGATTCTCCAGTTTAGGGAAACAGCTGCTATGACATACAATGATGAAAATTTCCTTTTGAATTTGATGAGTTGTATGGGCGGCCGGGTAGCGCAGCGGACTAAGCGTCTGTCTACCACCACAGAGCCAGTGGGATCGAATCCGGCTGTGGTGCCTCCGGCTTGGCCGACCGTCCATACGAACACAATTGGCAGTGTTAGCGGGTGGGAAACCGGCATGGGTGGGTCCTGGTCGTTGTAAACAGTTCGGTCAAGGCGCCTGCACAGCAAGGGAAGGATCTAGGAGAGGTAGTGTGACCTTCCACACGTTACACTCACCCAGTGAGAGTCTACGCTGCCAGGTGAAAAGAAGCAGTGGGCTGGCTACGCATGTGTCGGAGGAAGCATGCGATAGTCTCCGCCCTCCCAGACCGACGGTAGGGGGTAGAGTGCGCAACGACCAGGAAGGGGGTTGGGAATTGGCATAACGACTAACATTGGGATGGGAGAAAAACGGAAAAAGAAGAGGGAAAAAAGTTGTATTGTTGTATTAATCGATCGATACAAATTTGATGAATTGAATCGGTGAATGTGATTAATTATCCAACATGGGATTTACCACATTATCTATGCAAATATTTATACTTTTTCTTTTTTTTTTTTCATTGCCCAGACCTAGACTATATGTGGACATATTTGTTGTTGTGGTAATGGGGGGGATCTTTAACCCTTTCGCTGCCGCACTACCAAACGGTTAACCCTTTCACTGCCACACAACAGCCGGTTAATCTCATGAGCAGAGAGATGCAGAACGGTGTAATAAGTCGCTCTGTCTGTCTGTTTGTTCTCAGGTCGGGGGCGTCCACCCACTGAGCCGCTACCTGATGGATGGATCATGACATTCCACAACTCTGGCATTCCAGTCTACCTGCACAGAGAGACCAGGGTGGTCAGCTGGTCCAGACCCTACTTCCTGGGAACAGGGAGCATCAGGGTAACTTGGGCTTTCCCCAACCTAGGGACCTGGACCCCATATGGGGGTCCCCTGGGCTGAAAATGGGGTCCCTTTTTTACTTTGGTCCCCCGTGGGAATAACAGTTGTACATTGTCAATACACATGCCTTTTATGATCCATACACACCTTGGTGTGAAGAGGTAGATGTTAATGGTTCCACTAAAAATAATTGTTTTTGTTCACACCTGACTGCCAAGGTGTTAAAATGCTATAGGTTTGAGCTTTCCTCCCCCTTTGGAATGCAGCTTCCATCGCCACTGCACCATTTTAAGGACCTTGCGGGACGTTTCTGTATGTAAATTCAGGTGTAAGAGAACGCTCTTCCAGTTTAACCTCTTAAGCCCTAGCCATATTTTCAGAAAATTCGCCCAAAAATACATAAGTAAATGAAAGATTGCTCCACTTCTACATGACCCATTTGCATGTTCCTGGTATCTAGGGACATCTATGGATCTCAGGGAATGTATTCCCAGTGTCAGAAAGATTGTGTCTGTTACTAGGCTTGAGTAAATTCTAATGAACCAAAGGAGAATATATTAGGGCGAATTTTCTGGAAATATGGCTAGGGCTTAAGAGGTTTTTAAGAGGGTGGGTTCCTAGCATTACACATGTGCTAACCAAAACGCTTACTGGTTCTCCTTGATGTGAGTGAGCAGTGGCTACACTCGTGTAGAGCGAGTAGAAGAGTTTTCTTTTGTGCGGATACACTTCCCGTCACACGTCTCTGGCCCTCGTCCTCTCCCCTGGGCACAGAAACACGACCCTCCCACGAGCAGCATCCCCTGTCTGCACTATAAGAAGTTGAAGGAGCACGAGGCGAGGGAGCTGAACGGGGAGGTGACGCCCACGGCAGAGGTGACGCCCACGGCAGAGGTGACGCCCACGGCAGAGGTGACGCCCGCCGCAGAGGTGTCTCCGGTCAAGCACGGCGACGAGGCGGACGGTGTGGAGAGGATGGACGAGCCGGACTCCACGGCCCAGGAGCAGGAAGACATCCCAGCCACCGGCCTGGCCGAGGACGGCCCCGGAGCCGAGGTTACCCCCGCGGAGCCCCGTCCGGAGGACAAGGAGCCACCCCGTCTCACAATCCACGGAGCCCTGGGGCTGGTCAGAGCCAAGGTGGAGGTGTGCAAGGACGAGTCTATAGGTAAAGCACAGATTATCAGCGTTTGGTCACTGATCTGCTGGTTCTACACTGGCATTGCAGAATTAACTTGTGTTGAAAGAAGTTGTACACTGATATTATTATTTTATTTGCGCCTTTTTTGTTTTGTGTTTTTATCAAATCAAATGTATTTGTATAACCCAAGATCACATGGAATAGCCCCCATGGGCTGTACAAGTTTTCTTGTACAAGTCAAGAAGAAACATCACAATAGAACAAAAACCACCATAAAATTAGTGATGCACGATATATCGGCCGCCGATATAATATCGGTCGATATGGCAGTTTTTTTACACATCGGTATTGGTCCGATATCAAGATAGGGCCGATATATTTTTTTTATATACTTGTTTTGGTCTTTAACACTTTGATTGCCACTCACAAGTTTTCTCGGGTTTACCCCCCGACCGTTGAATGCCACGTCACAAGTATTCTCGTTTTTAATTTTTTTTTAATTAGCGTTCTGAAATCATATTGCATCACGCAAGCCTACCGTTGGAGATCCAGGGACCGCCGGCGCTCAGATGTGAAAAAAGCGCCCCCTATCGTCTCCCAGATGGTAAATCACCCTTTTGGAGTGGACTCAATGAAAGTGAATGGGAGAACGGATTTCTGACTCCACATTTTACTTCTCACTGATGTAACCGGGGTCTACCAGAGTTCATTCTGGAGCCTCTGAGCCACGGCGAATATGTGTTATACTGTACACACAGTGGATTAATACAATTATTATTTTTTCGAATGGCGATCAGAAATTGGAATAAACCATTTGGATACCATCTGACCTCAGGTAAGGAATCTATGTTATCAGTCTTAGGATAATCAGACTCGTTTTCACGGATATATAAGCGTTTATGTGATATGGCTGTTTTGACTGTAAAAGCCATCAGGAAAAAAGAGCAGCGATTATCAGCGCGCGGCACGAGTGTGCGTGCGCACACATATACTATCGATCATCTAGCGTTTATTTGAAAACTATTCATAAATAGGCAGACAAATGACCGTTCTGGAATATGAAAACGGGTGATTTTCAAAATGCTATCAAACGGGAAATGAAGCGATTAATCTGCCTTGACAATGTTGACTGGAAAATGATTCTTTGATAAGCGACGGGCAGATTAGACACATAGCCATAATTTTAAACAGATTAGGCGATATTAACGTTAACATTGGAGTGGATGGTGGCATGCAAGGGGGTAAAAAGGAAAACACGGCGTGGCAGTGAAAGTGTTAATAGTTTCAAAATATCAGTCATTTCTGAAAATAAGTTACAAAGGTACAAAAAAAAGCATTTTGGAAAATAGCTCTTTATTTGATTGTATAGAAAACACTTTTTTATGATAGAGATATCGACATTGGTAAATATCGGTATCGGCCAGAACAGCAATGGCCAGAACAGCAATATTAACACTTTCAGTGCCACGGACAACATAACTCGTTTTATTAGCCCCCCCACTGAGTGCCACGGACGACAAATATTGTTTTATTAGCGATCTGAAATCATATTTCATCAACCGAGTCTCCCGTTGGTACAACAGCCCCTACAGGAGCTCAGAATGGAAAAAGCGCCCCCTATCGTCTATCCCTGTGTAACTGCCATCAACCGGAAACCTCTCAACAGGGTCGTTAAGATCAGCGGCAAGATAATTGGGAAGGACCAGGAGCCACTCCGCAGCATCCACAAGAAACGGACAGTTAAAAAGGCCTCCCAAATAGTTGTAGATATAAACACACACACCCTTCACACCCATTACAAACTAATGCCCTCAGGCCGTCGATACAGAGCTTCATCCCTGAACAAAAGGGGCTTAGGTAGCTTCGTGCCAACCTCCATCAGACTGCTGAACACCTAGGTCTGGTGGAGGCCGGACCACCCCCCCCCTACTTAAAATAGACTCCCCCTTCCACATACTATGTACCTGTACTACTATTATTTATTATTTATATACATGCAGAACTGCTCCACATGGTTTTTAATATATCATGCTTTAAGTACTGTAGTTTTAATGTAGTTGGTGTTTTTTTTTTATATAGTGGTCTTTTTATTGTAGTTTTAAACAATTGTTTTTTTATATATAGTGGTGAGTGTCTATGTATTGTGACTGTATGTTTGTCTTTCAACCACTGCACAAATGAAGTTCCAAAAGGAAAATAAAGTAATTTGAAGTTGAAGTGAAGTTGAAAATCTAGCGTTTATTTGAAAACTATTCATAAATAGGCCGAAAAATTTGTATTCTAGTAAATGTCTTATCGTGGAATCTTTATATTTTCCTTGAAAACGAGGGCTTTTCAAAATGCTATAAAACGAAAATGAACCGATAAAAAAACAATCCGCTTCGACAATGTTTTTTTTTTTTTTATCTACTTTTTCTCTCATCCCAATTTTCGTATCGTCCAATTCTACCCTCCCCTGTCTCCAACGCTGTTAGCCCATGCCTCCCACAAGCCGGCTGCAATGTGGACTAAGCCTTACATCACGTGTCCCCTCCGGTACTCAAGGAAGCAGCAGTCGCATCTTTTCACCTGCACAGCGCGATCTCTCAGCGTCGGGGGTCTGCGTTTGGAGGGCACGCCGCCCCCGTCGCTTCCTGATTCTGCTGCGCAGGCGCACCAACCGACCTGTAGGAGTCGCTGTCCACAACGGCCGATCCCCACCCATCAGCTTCCCACCCCCTAATACTGCCAATTGTATTAGTATGAACGACCAGCCAAGCTGATAGCAATGCGGAGAGCTGGGCTCGAACCCAGCGTCTCCTGCATTGGTGGTGAGCGCCTTGCCCACTGCACCACCTAGCCGCCCCCCCGCTTCGACAATGTTGACTGGAAAATGAGTCATTGATAAGCAACGGGCAGATTAGACACATAGCCATAATTTAAAACATAGATTAGGCGTTTTTAAGCTAACATTGAAGTGGATGGTGGCATTCAACGGGTAAATCAAGGTTAAGCAATGGCTCTGAAAGTGTTAATATCGGTTATCGGTATCGGCCACAATTTTCACATCGGTGCATCACTACATAAAATCCAAATATATATATAACGTTTATGTCCTGAAATCATTTGAATGTATGTAACGACACTGTGCAGTGTTCTTAATTGTCAAATACATTCATAAATTCATAAATTTGTTCCTCCGTCGACCCCCCTCTCCCAGACATTGAAGAGTTCCGTGGTTACCTAGAGAAGTGTTTTGACTTTGAGCAAGTGACTGTGAAGAAGTTCCGTACCTGGGCAGAGCGCAGGCAGTTCAACCGGGACATGAAGAGGAAACAGGCCGAGTCGGAGAGGCCCATCCTGCCTGCCAACCAGAAGCTCATCACACTCTCGGTCCAAGACGCCCCCACGAAGAAAGGTAATCGCAGCATCTGTAATGAGACGTTCTTCGCAAACCTGTGTTTGCGGAGGGCCTCCTAAGTTCACACACACGGACATGTCCAGTCTACAAATGTGTTGCAAATGCATATTATACTCGTAGTTTTAACACTGCCTTTGGCTTTAGTGTGTTGTCTCACTATTTTGTCGTTGTCTCATTATTTTCAGAGTTTGTCATCAACCCCAATGGAAAATCTGAAGTTTGCATCCTACATGAATATATGCAACGTGTTCTAAAGGTCCGACCCGTTTACAACTTTTTTGAATGTGGTAAGTTTCCTTCTCTTTAAAATTCGGTATTGGTGTTTTTGACGTGAGTCTTTCTTGCCATGATGGGACTTAATACCCAACAGTTGAAATGATAAACTCCTTAAAGGAACACGCCAACTTTTTTGGAAATTAGCTTATTTGCCATCTACCCTGGAGTTAGACAAGCGGATACATACCCTTTTCTTCTCTGTGCATGCATTAGGCTTGGGGAACAGATTCACTGTTAGCCTAACTTAGCGTCATTAACTGGAAGTAGGTGTGCCAGTGTAGCCTAGTTCCCATCACGAAATATACTCCAAATACAACTCCAAAACTTTCCTGTAAACATATTGTGACCTGTGTATTTACCGTGGAGAAATAAATAAAAAGAAATTACACATTTTCGTTTTCTAAGCAGATATAACTTGGCTTTTGAGGTGAGCAGTGGTTCAGCATATATCAGTATATATTTGCTTAGAAAACGAAAATGTCTTTTTTGTTGTTGTAAATACACAGGTCACAACATGTTTACAGGAACATTTTGGAGTGTATTTCCTGACTGTTGGGAATTAGGCTACACTGGCACACCTACTTCCAGTGAATGACGCTAAGCTAGGCTAACGGAGCGGATGTTCCCTAAGCCTAATGCATGCACAGAGAAGAAAGGGGTATGTATCTGCTTGTCTAACTCCAGGGTAGATGGCAAATAAAAAAGTTGGCGTTTTCCTAACACGAGAATGACGAACACTGGCATCGTCTTTTATTTATTTATATATATATTATTTTTAAATGTTTGCTGGACCTGAAGGGTTGGCCCAATATGAGCCAATATAAAGTGAAATTCATGCTTTTTATTCCCCACCACAGAAAACCCAAGTGAGCCCTTTGGAGCCTCTGTCATTATAGATGGAGTCACATACGGCACAGGGACTGCAAGCAGTAAAAAACTTGCCAAGAATAAAGCTGGTAATTTCCTTTTCTTTCTCATGACTTTACAGTAGCGGCTAGTCGGATGACTGTAGGTAAACACGTTTTTTGCTAACCTCTGGTCTGGCCCACAGCTCGAGCCACACTGGAGATCCTCATCCCGGACTTTGTGAAGCAGACATCTGAGGAGAAGCCAGTCGAAGGCGATGAACTGGAGGTAACTGCCACCAACATTCGGACAGTTAGACTTGTCTTCATCGGGACCGTCTTAAAGGGGAATTACTAAAACAGTCCAAAAATATTTGTGAAAATTATAAACTCTCCCAAAACTTAAAACTAGAGTGCTACAACTCTTAATTTATGATATCACCAGGTACAAATAATTGGATGATTTCTAATGTTAATTGAATTCTAATGAATATCTATTTCCCCATCCCACAGTATTTTAATCATATCAGTATTGAAGACTCGAGGGTGTACGAGCTGACCAATAAAGCGGGTCTACTGTCGCCATATCAGATTCTTCACGAGTGCCTTAAAAGGTAACAAAAAGGATACAGAATTAAACCAGCAGCTTGTTCTTGTGAACTCATTTTAAGATGGTGCAATGTGACATTTTTTCTTCTGCTTTTGTCCTAGAAACCATGGAATGGGAGACACCAGCATTAAATTTGAGGTGATTCCAGGGAAGAACCAGAAGAGCGAATATGTGATGACATGTGGGAAGCACACCGTACGTGGCTGGTGTAAGTACAGTAGTAATCCCATGGGCTCTCTCACATATTATTATATTGTGTAGTCTTAACCTCTTAAAACAATGACATCACGCCATAAAGACTCAGCTGATAAGAGTTGTGCCCTTCCTGATGACTTGTCGTACAGAACTTGTAAGTCGCTTTGGATAAAAGCGTCAGCTAATTGACTATAATGTAAATGATGGTACCAGGGGGTCCCAGCCAGGCTAACGTGTCTGTCCCGGTGCACCATATCTACTAACGACAGCTGTTGTGGTTTTTTCAATCTTCCCCACAGGCAAGAACAAGAGGGTGGGCAAGCAGCTGGCGTCCCAGAAGATCCTGCAGATGCTCCATCCCCACGTGAAGAACTGGGGCTCGCTGTTGCGCATGTACGGCAGAGAGAGCAACAAGATGGTGAAGAAGGTAGGAGCCGTCCCCGGGGGGCCCTGCCGTCTCCCATGTTGTCTCACCGCAAGAGCAACTAATGATGATTAGGGTTGGTCGCATTGCACCCATTGCTTGTGGAGTTTTCACTGCACATAGAAACAGCGCGACTCGCGAGAGGCGTTGTCACAGGGCTGTGAACGCAGGGCTGAATAGCTAGATTTCATAGCTTCTAAAAATGAAGGTCCACGCTGGTCTGTGTCCTATTATGAAATGACAATTGTGCATCATTTAGAATTCATATTATTTTCTACCTGGAGCCGGTCTACCTGCTCTCAAGGTACCGAAATGTGGCACTGATTGATCTAACGTGAATCGGTACTCGGTAGTACCGACGTACGGTACACCTTAAAAGTACAGAGTTCTGTACCCAACCCTAATCAGGGATGCACCGATAATGGCTTTTGATATCGGGCCAGTACCACGCTTAAAATATGGGATCGGTTTTGGAGAATTTCCCTGATACTAAAATCTGATACTAGGAGAGACTGATATAAAAATGCCAGATATGAAAATACAATTGCTTTGACCCTGATATTTGCACCTGTGTCGAAATGTTTGTTATGAATAAATTGTATTGCCTTTTTAATCCGTGTGCTCCAGTCTTCTACTAGGGAACACAACCAATTATTTTAACCCTGCCACTACCACACTACAGAAGGTTAACCTTTCACTACCACACTACAGACTGTTAACAGTCTGTAGTGTGGTAGTGAAAGGTTAACCTTCTGTAGTGTGGTAGTGAAAGGGTTAACCTTCTGTAGTGTGGTAGTGAAAGGGTTAACCTTCTGTAGTGTGGTAGTGAAAGGGTTTCAAACTGGAAACATGCTGGTACTTCTGCGGCGTGCACTTTCATCTTCTCGCACATTTGTTTTTCTAACTACTTCTTTTACAAATTATTTTCTTTGCAGGAAAACTCTGATAAGAGTGTGATAGAGCTTCAGCAGTATGCCAAAAAGAACAAGCCAAACCTTCACATCCTGAACAAACTGCAAGAAGAGATGAAGAAACTGGCCAAGGAGAGGGTAAGAACCCGCTTCCCCAATTACCTTGAAGAGAATCGCATGGTTGAATCACACTAACCCTTTCACTGCCACACTACAGAAGGTTAACCACCCGTCGGTAGTGTGATAGTAAAGGGTTAACCGGCTGTTGTGTGGCAGTGAAAGGGTTAACCTTCTGTGTATTGTCGCAGTGAAAGGGTTAACCATTTGGTAGTGTGGCAGTGAAAGGGTTAAATCTGAGCCCTGCTGTGTGACTGCTACGTTTCACCTCATTATCCAGTATCTTTCTCCAGGACCTCTGCCTCAGTCTGGTAACCATGGTAACCCTGCCACACTTCAACCCTGCACAGTTATACCTATTATCCTATTATTAGTTCTTTACCTATTATCTCAAAGTTCATCCACGTACACAAAAGACCAATACTATATTTGCCTAAATATGGTATGGGAATTTGCCTTGTTGCGGAGCTGCATGGAGTATACAGATGGTGACAAAATAAAGGAAAAACCTGAATAAATGAGTGGAGAAACATAACGAATGCAGATGCTTCCATACAGGTGTACTGCATGATGCAATTATGTTCCTGGCATGGTTTGGGTGCACTTGTCCCCTTAGATGGAAGGGTCATTGCAAATCAATACAAAGTTATTATAATCCTATGATGAAACACTTCTATCCTGATGGGAGTGGTCTCTTCCAGGATGACAACGCCACCATTCACAAGACACTAACCCTAACCCATCAACGGGGAACAAGGGGTCACTGAGTGGTTTTGATGAGTGTGAAAATGGTGTGAATCATTATGCTATGGCCTTCAGTCACCAGATCTCAACCCAGTGAACACATATGGGAGATTTTGGACTGACGAGTGTTCTCCATCACCATCATCAAAACACCAAATGAGGGGATATCTTTTGGAAGAATGGTGTTCCATCCCCCCAGTAGAGTTCCAGAGACTGAATCTATGAGGCTCACTGAAGCTGTTCTGGCGGCTTGTGGTGGCCCAACGTCTTACTAACACACTTTATGTTGGGTTTTCCTTTTTTAATTTGTCATTAGTCTGTGTATATGTGGCTCTGTATTAGAAGTTGATCGATTTTAATCTGCACCAATAGGACATTTTACAAACTATCGGTATCTGCTGTTTATGTTACTGATATCCAGCTGTTTGATTAGCAGTCTTTTAAAGGGCTCTAGCAGGTTCATTTTCTAACCTAGATCTTGAGGAATCTAAAGCATGCTAGCTTACTGACCAATTGACGAGATTCCGTTGACTCGGCATTGCAGCCCCTTGTCTTACCCAGATTGAGTGTAGAGTTGTAGGATCTCGCAGAAACCCTGGTTGCCCTCACCTTGGAGCCTGAACGGGTCAACTCGGACCAACTCGCGTCATGTACAGCAAGAGCTGTGGCTCCAACTGAGTAGATGAAGCCAGACATCGGCTTTTTCTCTTAACGGTACCAAGTCCCTCGAGAACATGCCTTCCACTCGAGCTGCACTGATTCAGCAGGTAAAACGGGCTGCAGGCCAGCTTCAACTGGAATCAAGCAATCGCTTTCCAGAAAATTATCAAAGATTTCAGTAAGTGGGGCTGGGACTTGGGAACCTTATTGGACCCATCTTGCAGATGCCTGTAAAGCCTGCGCCATCCTCCTCCGCTGCGGCTGCAAAGAGTCATGTAGTGATCACTGCTAATGCTGTAAAGCTGGAGTCCATTGCACCTTGATGTGAGGGTGCCTGTACTAACGATGAGGGTTGAGACGACTATATTCGAGTACCACCCCTTTTTCTGTTATTTATTATTTTGTTTAAATTTGAAAGACCTGGGGCGCCCTCGTGGCGCACCGCATAGTGCCTCGCACACATATGCGGCCGTCCCGGGTTTGCCTCTCGCTCCCGGCGATATTTGCCGCATGTCTCCCCCACATCTCCCTTTCTCCCTCTCCTCTTATCGGTCCTGCGTGACCAGAAAAGCTGTAAAAATGCTAAAAAGTATATATACATTTTAAAGTCCTTTGGTCAGTATTGATGGCATTTAAATGTTATGTTGAGTATTGATATACTGGGTGTTACAGTAGCTGTGTCAATTGGAATGGGTTCTACCCGCTATTTGTACAATTGTCTCAATAAAAGATCTGTAAGATACATAGGTTGTTTCCATCAGTTTGATCTTAACTCTACACTCAATCTGGGGGAAAATATATGTAAATATGTATTGGGGGATAACAGCCATATTGGTAATATGCTAATTGGAGTGCTCTAAATGGATAGCATCATAGATCTATTCCAATGTGTTTTGAATGCTCAATGTGTAAAATAGACACCAAGAGTCGAAGGTTATGGTAAAAAAAAATCGGGGTAAGAAATTAAGGTTGAAATCTGTGAAATGTGGTGCTTTTTAGCCTCATATCTCCCTAAGGCCTTCAACTATTACCATCATTCGTCATTCACGCCTAGCGGCTTTGATTTGGAGGATCAGGAAAAGAGGGTGGTGCTTGAGGATAAATTCTGTCTAATTTATCAAGCAAACTCCTCTCGCTCTCCTGGCTAAACGACATTCCGGAATGTCGTTTAGCCAACTGTCCTCTCAGTAAACAGTCCGGTAGATGGCAGCAGAAATCAGGGATCAGCTGATAACCAGCCAGTTGATTGGGGTATAAACGCCTCTATTTTGGTTGCGACTAGGGATGCACCGATCAGACTTTTTCAGTCCCGAGGTATCGGCCGATGCCGAATACGATCCGATACCCATACCATTATCTGAAATGGGAAAAAAAATCTAACCCTAACTAACCTTACTGTCATGCACTTGTCCTAATATACTAACCTACACTGTAGCACTCAACACTTTGATGAACATTGTTACTCAGCTGATAGAGTTGTGCCCTTCCTTATGACGTGTCATACAGACCTTGTAAGTCGCTTTGGATAAAAGAGTCAGCTAAATGTAAATAGTATAGTGCTGTCGATAGATAATTTTTTTTTACTAATTAATCTCAATTTTCTGTAATTAATCTAGATTAAAAATGTCATTTTTCTACTTAAGACCGAAGTTTGTAACGGATATTTACTTGAGTAAAACCATGGAATGAATGTAAAATCAACACAAAAAGTATATTTAGATTCAAAGACTATTTTAATAGCTTTCTTTGAATACAGTTTCTCTCCTGTGAATACAAATGTTCAACAAAACATCAACATTGACTCAGCTAGACCGCTTTCTTATATCCGCGGCGCTAATATTGAAGATTTTTCACTCCATAGATTAATCTAGATTAATTTATTTGAATGCTTTAAATAATTTAAATATAAAAAATATTAAAAAAAATAAAGTCTGCTAAAGACTTTGGCGCACCGCTCACATATCGGCATGTAACTCGAGAAGCGCTGAACGGATTTTGTTGCCTGAAACGGCAATCGACCAACAAATAGAAGCCCTATCTATACGGTATATTGTATTAAAAAATATGCACACCGAGCCGCTAGAGGTCGCCAAAGTGGCGTCGGGCAAATCGTCCTCAAGAAGCCCGGGCTTAAGTAAGGTTAAGTAATTGCTTGACTTAACATGATGCACTAACCAAACAAACTTTTCAAACAATGCAAATGTTCTGCGCACAGTTTCTATACAGGCCAAATACAATGGTGATCAATGGGAAGTGTGTTTTCCAAAAGGTGTGGACATGGAAAAAAGGTGGTACCTGGTTTTTTTGCTCGTCTGATGCACACATTTGATTGTCAATTGGTCATAAAAGGCTCTGGGTAGAAGTAATCATGGGTGCACTCACTGCAAAACTGATGTTTTTTGCGCTTGTTCTCCTGTTTCAGGAGGAGACCAGAAAGAAGCCCAAGATGACCATCATGGAGTCTGCCCAACCCGGCAGTGAGCCCCTCTGCACTGTCGACGTCTAGTATATCACTGCAACCAACAACCTGGCAGTGAGCCCCCTGTACTGTGATGTCTAGGAATCACTGCAACCAACACAACATGGCACTGAGCCACAGTCACTGTCGCACCACCGTTCTTCACACACCATTATGCATCTCTTGAGATACGGCAATACAAGGGCACATTCACAAAGCTGGTAGAACCGCTTGCTTCCTCCCTACATTCTGCTGGTTCCAGTGCTGGTGGGGTGACGTTAATATGACAAAATGCACTAACGGATAGTAGAGCAAACGTTTTCTACCTCTGGATGCATTCACTATAAATGCGGCCCATGGAAAAACCCAAGTTGTGCAGAGAAGTTGAGGTGAATTGATGACCTGTTTTAAACAATTGGCATGCTTCTCTACAGCAGAGAACCACTACTAGATGGCCTTTTCATAGTGCTGTTTTCATAAAACGCAAGACATGCGGTACTAGCGCCTAGTTTGTTGTGTTTGTGCTTCAAGAATTTTGAAAGGGATTACCCATGTCTATTCATTTTAATAGGAAAACCAATTTTACATGTTTACTGGATATTTTAATGGTCAGTGTTAAGAATATTTAAGGATTATTATTAATTAAATACAAAATAAATAAAGATTGAATGAATATGCTTTCGCTACAGAATTTCCAGATAATGTCTTGGTTTGCACGTTAAAACATACCTTGTAATTAAATTATCAATATTCAGATCTCCAGTTATGCACTCGTGTCCTGTCAAATATATTTGTTCAAATAGAACTGTCCGTTAGTACAAAAAACTGCATTTTGAATATATGGGAGTGGATTTGTTTTTCAGTTTGTCTTTTTTCTTATATATATCTTTATGTACGTTCCATTGCCTTTTTAGCTCTGGCAATACAGGATGAAACATATCAGCAGACGGCTATACCAGCTCATCTGTCCTGCTCCATAGTCTAGCACTGCAGAGAACTCCAAGCACAGGGCCTCAGGGTACTTTAAGAGGTCATATACAAGGTGATGTTTATTTTATTCCGCTTCTAGAAGTAGCTTGCAGCTTCAAACACATTGACTTACCATCACAAATGGCATGCACTCCCAACCAACCACTTGGTTCAGGACTATGCCTTCTGCAGATCTTTACATTTGAGTGCCCTTATGAAATCAAGTTGGATACATGTTGCCTTAGTTGAGTCAGTTCACAAAGGGCTCTAGGTATGTTGGACCTAAAACCCCCCGTGAAGGGAGATGCAAAGACCAAGCCCTGTTGAGAAAACATGTTTTGCCAGTATACGTTTTTTTTTTTAATAAAGGTGATTATAACCTATACGACAATTTATACTCTGGGGGGCTGCCTATAGCATGTGCAGATTGTTAAGATTGTCTTAATGGATCGTGTATCTGGTTTGTGTAAATTTGCCATAGTCACAGGTGATCATGTGTTTATAAATATATATATTTTTAAACGGAATAATCCTGTTCCAAAAAATCGGTCTGCCAAAATGGTACTTACCTCGAGGAAAAACATGATCCTGTCATAAAACCCAACAAAAGCTAAAGTGGTTTGAACCAAAGCTTAAGTACAGTTGTATGTTTTATATAACACTTTAGGTTGCTGCAAACAATAGAAAAGTCTATATATATATACACATGAAGACATAACTGCTGGAACAACAAACTACTGTGCATTCATCGTGTCAAGTATTTGGTCTCATTTTCCTGAATGTTCATTGCATCTGTTTGACATAATTTGTAGGCACAAGGCTGTTGTGATACAGTATAGACTGCTTGAAGAATGTTGCTTTCCCTTCCCTTATACTTGTGTGTTCGGTCTTTCCAACTGTGTGTGTTGGTGTGTGAAGAAAATGCTTTTACACTTGTTACTGTTGGGAGTTGTACTGATGGATTGTTTGCTTGAGATGTTGCTGCCTAGAATATGAAGTATGTACTGCGACTTGAGATCTGACTTTCGGTGATATTCGTTATGCAAATAAATAAATAACTTTTACTTGCTTCTCTTTGTATTTATTCATATATACTTATGTATATGAATGAATAAATGATTAAATACATATATCAATGAATATTAAATATCTATATGTACATATTTATTTATTCATATATATACACATGTCAGGGCAGGCACAATGGCTTGTTCAAGCAAAGAATGTATATAAATGTTTTTATTCAATTCCAGAAATGAAAGGACATTGAACAAACTGAAGCATTGTTTTATATAGTTAAGAACAGGGGGTGCCTCCATCTTGTTGTAGCTGTTTGAGGCCTGTGGGCCAAATAATACAACATTTAAAATGTAAAACAAAAAAAAGGTAAACACTTATGTTAGCCATGTTATTTCATAATCAGTCCTCAAATATAATGAAATATCAAATTAAACCAAAAAGAACAGCTTTTCACAGTACTAGAACTCTTTGGCATGGCTGGCCATAAGCAATGATGTGGAAGCCTAGTCGGAATTGGCCAGTCCTGATATACAGATATATTATCTTTGCAGCATCCACCTGTGGATAGCGGTATATTCCAATAAGACCCATGATCTTGGAAAGCATTACAGGGACAAATGAAGAGTGGGGAATCTTAAGGCTAATGTGTTTCAGGGGTGACCGCAGTCTCCTCCCGTTTGTCGCTGGTCTCCTGAGAGCTGTAGTCCACCCTTTCCAGAAGCAGGAGCATCTCAACGTGGATGGTCTGGGGAAAGAGATCCACAGCCATGGCTCGCACCGGACGGAACGGGGCTCCACGCACTCTGTTAGACGGAGCTCTGCACAAGCTGTAGAGAAGCGCAATTAAATGGTAAATGGCTGCATTTATATAGCGCTTTTATCCAAAGCGCTTTACAATGTTCCTCACATTTTACCCATTCACTCACACACCGATGGCAGAGGTAACCACGCAAGGTGCCAACCTGCACATCGGGAGCAATTAAGGGTTAAGTGTCTTGCTCAAGGACACTTCGACACACTGCCAGGGAGGAGCGAGAATCTAACCGGGAACCTCCGGATTACCAGACGACTGCTCTACCTCCTGAGCCACTGTATTTGCTCCCATTAGGACACACTATTAACGCTTTTAAAAGGCATCTCCTACCACGTTTATGCGGATGATATCCAGCTGTATTGCTCTTTTAACCCCGATTGCCCTGATGATTTTAATTCTAATTTAATTGTTTTAAATGAGTGTCTGTTGGCCATTAAGGCCTGGTTAGCTAGCAACTTCCTCCAGCTAAATGAGGCCAAAATGGCGTTGCATCTAGGGTGGCTGGTTGCCTTGGGTCCCTAGAAACTAATGTGAGCCCCAACCTCAGGAACCTTGGGGTAAACTTTGATCAGGCCATGCACCTCGACACTCGCATCAAGTCGGTGACCCGCACCTGTTTTTTTCCATCTCAGGAATATTGCTAAGCTCAGGTCGATTGTTTCCCATTCTGACCTAGAGTTGATTATCCATGCCTTCGTTTCTTCTCGTCTAGACTACTGCAATTCGGTTCTCACCTGCCTCAATAAATCATCCATAGACCGCCTCCAGTTCATCCAAAATACTGCTGCAAGACTGCTGACCAGATCAAGCAGAAGGTGTCACATCACTCCAATTCTAGCCTCCTTGCACTGGCTTCCTATACATCTTAGAATTAATTTCAAGGTCCTGGTGCTCACTTTTAGAGCTTTGCATGGGCCAGGCACCAGAATATTTAACCGACCTGCTGGAACCATATGTGCCCAGCAGGACCCTGAGGACAGCTGACCAGGATCTGTTGGTCATTCCGCGCACCAGGTTGATCACCAAAGGTGACAGAGCCTTTCAATCTGTAGCGCCTAGACTCTGGAATGCCCTTCCTCGTGGCCTAAGAGCTGCAGCATCTGTTGACATTTTTAAAAATCAGCTAAAAACATTACTGTTTAAACAGGCCTTTGGGTAATGTTTGAGCTTCTCCTCCAGGTATAAAATATGTATTTTTTTTCTCTGTGATGCATTGTGTTTTTGTTCTGTCTCTTATCTCTTGAATGGTTCTTGCTTTTTATTTTTATATTTTATTTAATTTCTGCTGTATGTAAAGCACTTTGTGAGTTGTCTCTGTGAAAAGTGCTATATAAATAAACTTTACTTACTGTCGCCCCACTGCGATTAACCATCAGTTCTTTAATGGAAGCAATTATTTCCCCGGCACTCGCGGAAAATGTTCTTATAATAATTGTATTGCATGGGTAGCAAACGGACAAACTGAGACGCTGATGAAGGCTGTGTGCTGAATCGCATCCATTTGGTTGTTTGCTGCCCATGCAATAGAATTACCATAAGGACATTTTCTGTGAGTGTATTGTTGTTAAATAACTCAATACTGTGTCAAGAGACTATTAAAACTATAGAAAGTTTGAGTTATGCTCGCACCCTCCTTAAAATCTATATTAACCATCAGTTCCACATCGGAAAACAATTACACTAGCCTGAATTGCAGCCATACAATGAATGTCACAAAGACTCACTCAATGAAGTTGTTCATGGCTGCCTTGGCATTGCACGCTACATAGACCAGCCTCTTCAGATGTTCTGCCCTCCTGATGGCAAGAATGACCTTGGGATCTGCAAAACAAATGGTTGATCGAAGATTATAAATGTTTGATGGAAGACATGAAGACGGTGAAGCTTTAGTATGGTAGTCCTTTACTTACGCAGGCCTGCTCGGGGTGGGTCCACAATGGCTGTGACGTTGGGCGACACGAGAGCATTGAGAACATTGGGGAATACGTCTTCAGCCTTCCCGCAATGGAATTCAACGTTACTGAGACCTAAAACGGAAAATGCAGGATATATCAGTCTTCATATGCAGAGGTATGTTTTTGCATTGAAGGGCCACCACCAACAGCAGTATGGTGTCATGAGGTCTCTTACCATTGAGCTTGGCGTTGAATTTGGCGTCCTCCACTGCTTCCTGACACATCTCAATTCCTATCACCTTCTTCACCCTCTGGAGACAGAAGAGAACAAGGTGGTTATAACAGTGCCAATACATATGAATATGTTGCCCCCAAAAATGTCCTCAGTACCTACACAATCAGACAGAAAGTACTAACCCTACTACCCTCAGTACCTACACAATCAGACAGAAAGTACTAACCCTACTATCCTCAGTACCTACTTCACAGTCAGAAGCTACTGAACCTACTAGGGCTATCCCCGACTAAGGATTTGGATGGTCGACTAGGATTGGCCAAAATTTGTCGTTAGTCGACTATTGGTCGACTAAAAAAGAAAAAAAATGTAATATTTTTAAATATATATATATATATATATATATATATATATATATATTTTTTTTATCATTCCATTTGCTCTGTGGGGGGTGCTTAATGTCTGAAGGAGTCGACTGAAGGCTTCTTGTCCTCTGCAAAAACGTGCAATTGGTCCACTGATGGATACATCTTGATATTTGTCTAGTCTAGTGTGTTCATTAGATGGGTGAAATCCTCTTTCAGTGCCTGTGTGCCTGTTTTCGTAGGCAGTTAGCCTCTGGTATGCGTGCCATTAGCGTTAGCCACGCTTCTAGGCCTCTTTTATTTTGGAAAGAATGATAAAAAAAAATTACATTTTATTTTATTTTTTATATTCGACTAAGATGTTGGCCAGTCGACTACGGCTCCTTTCGACCGATTAGTCGACTAATCGATTAATAGGAGTCAGCCCTAGAACCTACTAACCACACACTCTTACTTACTTTTTCTTAGGTACTTTTAGAACCTATTGTTCGGTAGTTACATCCAGTAGACTCCTCTCCTGGGCCCTCATTTATCAACAATTCTTTGAAAGTGTTCTATTTTCGTTCTTAACACAATGGCGCCCGACCACGGAGATCTCCGTGTTTCGATTCCACCCGTTGTGGACAGAAGCACGGATATATCCGTGGCAAGTTGTTTTGGCTTTTATTCCATTTTAATAACCTATTCAAGGTCGCCGAGCGGCACTGCAGATGTACCCTACTCTTTGAATTCGAGAAAGTGCAATACCGGCCAGATCCTCTTAGGGGCGCTATCGCGATAATAGAGTGTTCCCTGTGGCAGAAGTTGTCTTTTTTTTTTTTTTTTTATCTCTAATGTAGTTTTCTACTCATCTGAAGCGATAGCTATTGTCTGTTGCACGGGATACGTTTTGAATTGCGTATTTCACTATGCAATAAGGGGATTTATCATCAGCCAATGGACATATCGATCTACCAGATGGCGATCGATAACGGGGAAATGCTCGGGGGGATCCAACCGGCTCATGGTAAGATCTTTTTCACGTAAATTACAGCCCTATCGAGCCTTGTTATGATACGATACGATCGGCTTATGTGGCTACTTAGACGAACACGGTTATTGGTAAGCAATAATAAGAAACAACGTCCCCCGCCCCCCCCCCCTTTCATGCATACATGCTTGAGGATTGTGCCGCTCATATGCAGTTTGAGTTTTAACTGTAGCATCTGTATAACGGAAATGCCATTGGAAATAACGTTAGTAACTATTAGCCCTTTATCTCGCCTCCCAGGAAATATACTAGACCAAATGCCGTATAACGCTTATATTCACGGTGCTATAAAATGAGAACGTATTGATGATTTTTTTTTCTTTAATCCATTTTGAAGGGACGGTTTATGGTCCCAATTGACAATGAGAATGGACAGATAGCAATACTATAAAGTATAGATTTAGCTCTACAAACAGCCCCACGTCTGTTTACATTTGCCGGTCCTCTAGAGATTTATTAGACGCATCCCAATGGCCCCGAATGTGTTAAGCACAGAATTTAGAATGTGTGTACGTACAGAAAAATCGGGATTTATCACACGTGCGTACACAGGTCCTACGCACACCTGCAAGTACTCCGTGTTGATAAATGCCACTTGTTCTGCGCTCCACGCTCGTGCACGGTTTAACGTATTTGCATATAACACCGCCCGTAATTAACCATATATGGTCATGAAACACCCACATGAAATGTGGAAAAATGGACTAAGCCGAGCGAACGCCTGGGAGAAATACGCGACAGGCTGACAGACATCTATTAACTTCCTAAAGACCATTGCTGCCTCGGCAGCGCAAACACTAATAAAGACCGTTAACCACTGTTTGCCATTGGTGTCATTAATAACCATGCTGGAATATGACTGCTTTTTCTTCGTTTCGTTCGATTAATACCCAGGGATTAAAGTTCTCCGTCAATTTCATTCCAAATCACGACGGATTTTCCGTAAATGTTCTACCTGCATCACAGCATGTGAGCGGATCGGAGCGCGAGCGGGGCGCGGAGCGGCCGGTTTTGACGTGAGCGAGGAGTGGGTTTTAAAATGAGTCGGCGCGACGTCCGGAGCGAGAGTTCTCCTCCGCTCCAATCCACTCCAGGCCGCTTACAGTGGTTTAACACTGATGTAATATATACATGCAGTACAATGCCAAAGCAACAGATGGCGATGTACAAACATGAAGGCCATTTTCAACCAATGAGAAGGGTGAACCTGTGATAGGCTGTTCGTTCAGGCTTTGTCACTGTAGAGACGCCCACACTCACTCCAGTTAGAAAAATTATCGACGCCATTGTTGTTGACGTTAGCTTACATGCTAACGTTAATGGCAGCGACCATAGCATTGTGGCTCGGCTTGCCTATCATCGCTTAATAGAGATAGTGAATGGATAAACAACGTTATTTAACATTGCAGAATGGCTACAATTACAATGCGGCTCAATACAAACAATTGTTAAGGGGCCCAGGGGGTGTAGACTGTTGTAGTTTGAGCTCATTTACACCATGCTCCAAAAAAAGAAGAAAAAAAACTGCCGAGCGATCTGGCGCGGGGAGCGGGGAGCGCTCGATTCAAGGTGAGCGGGGAGCGAGCGGAGAGCGACTTGGGGGCGGGGTCAACATGAGTGATTAGCGGAGCGGACCAAGCTTTAAAGAGCGAAGAGCGGATTTCTCGGCCGCGCCGATCCGCTCACGTGGTCTGACCTGCATATGATTTGTAGAGGCATACAATCTATTTTGATGTCGGTATTAGGTATAGCCTATATAAACAATAATACGAGAGCATATACAAGAACCTTTCTATTCACATAACTGCATTTGTGATGGAGCTTTGACAGCTACATGGGTGGTACAGACAGTAACAGTCTATTGCTCGATCCATCTCCAATATCACAATGGACCGTGCCATGCAGCCTATGTGATCAATAAAAACGCGAACTTGAATCCCATCATCATATTTATATGTTGTGTCTGTCCACTATTTTTGTTACTTTGTTATTTTCTCCCCCCTATGTAAAGCGACCTTGGGTCTCTTGAAAGGCGCTATATAAAATGAAGCTATTTATTGTTATTGTTATTATTATTATTATTATTATTATTATTATTATTATCACGTCTGTGCGGGAGCTCACAAATAGACTCTTTTAGTCTCAGTGAAGTTTCAACAGAGGTCATCTATTCTAACCAACAAATTGAAGTAGAAAGCATTTTGTTGTGTCCAATCTTATTTGGAAACATGACACACAAAATAATAGTATTTTGCTTTTTATTTTAAACAATATTTAATCGCGTTTGGAGGTGGGTGTCCTGCATCTGCCCCCCCGTGCCAAACAAGCAGGCCAACCTCTTGTTCGAGCGTGAGCCCGTTATAATTACACTACTGTCGCTATTTTACAATGAACTATAATGAATTACGGTTCATACAGAACACAGTGTTGGAAGTAATGCACGGAAGCTTATTTTCGCGTTGCAATAAAATATTCTACCGCCGGGCGCCAGGTACGCATGGTCAGAGCTGTGCGTAAATATACGCACAAAGTCAAGCACACATTCAAATTGATAAGTCCCACACTTTGCTTAGAAATGATCGTACGCACGGGTTACGCACATATCTGTGCATATGCAACGTTGATAAATGAGGGCCCTGCCGTTTTAAGCTAGACTAGTGGTCTATCAGCTTCCATTCCTTTGTGCTGTGCTGTGCTGGGCTAGCTTGCAGCCGGACAGCTTTCTACTGAACGCATAGAGGGGAAATTGGTATCCATCTTCGTGTCCGACTCTGGAGAAAATGTTGAAGTGTATTCCCCATAATGTTGGTGTGCCCCTTTAAGGGTACTGAAAGGCTATTAAAAAATGCCTACTCAAGTATCATGAAGTTCAGTTCAGACTTTAAAGTTAAGAATACTGAACCACTGTACTGAGAATAACGTACTTTCGGAAGTTCCTAACCTTCTTGTGAGCTTGATAGCGTTTAGCAGGCACCTGAAGGACATTACCTTGGCCAGAGAGATGCCGATGGTTCCTGTCCCACAGCATACATCCAGCACTGTGCTCTCCTGGTCCAACTGGGCCCATTCCCCCACCGCTGAGTACAGCACCTCCGCGGCGCCCGTGTTCACCTATTCGGGATCCATACAGACAAAAGCATGAGGATACTGGTAGAGGATACAGCATATCTGTAAGCAAATACACGAATATCACTTATTAGTGCTTTCACATGCATATTCATATTCCAGTATTTGAGATACTCAAAATATTCTGCGTTTGATTTGGTACATGTAAAATGCCATATCCCATTCACAGTAACATGGATAAGCCCATATGCCGACTACAATAAACCTGAATATGATCGTTGGGATATGCAGATATGAGATATTGAGGCATGTAAACACTTTATTCCATTTACTGTTGGGTTTTGCCGTCTGTTTAGGGTGTGTTGCCATGGTGGTATTTGCAATATTCTGTACTCATGTATACAGCAATATTTGTAATCACAATACAAAAATGATATTAAACACCTTATCCTGATTAAGACATTAACTAGGACAGCGGTTCTCAAATTACGGGTCGGGGGCGCGACCCAAAGTGGGGTCGTGGGTAGGCGACAGTGGGGTTGCGCATTGATAAGTAATAGAAATATGTTCTGGCAACATATTTTGGCTAAATATGCCTCGTTTTATAAATGTGTATTGATAACATAGTGCTGTAATTAAAATGTTCTAATAAATATGCATGATCAAGTTCAACAATGTGTGCTTTTATTTTGATATTCCTTAATTCCACGTCGAAATTACACGATACATTAACACATTGAGTGCCACGGACGCGTTTTAGTTCATGCCGACCTTTGAGTGCCCCTGACGCTATATAGCGTTTGTTTGTCGCCTCTATAGCGTGCATAAGTACACATATACTATCGATAATCTAGCGTTTATTTGAAAACTATTCATAAATAGGCCGAAAAATTACAACGTTTTTGTGTATGCTAGAATATTCCAGTAAATGCCCTTTTTTTTGGCGTTTTATCGCTTTATTGCTACTGGGCAGTCCAGTAGAGAGAGACAGAGGAGGAATGGGAGACAGAGTGGGGGGAAGACATTCGGCAAATAACGACGGGTTCGGGAGTCGAACCCGGGTCGGCCGTGTCGCGGCTGAGCGCGCTATGTGGTTCGCCACTGGGGCACCCCCAGTAAATGCCTTTTATCACGGAATCTATATATTTTCCTGAAATACGAGGGCTTTTCAAAATGCTATAAAACGAAAATGAACCGATTAAAAAACAATCCGTTTCGACAATGTTGACTGCAAACAAGTCATTGATAAGCGACAGGCAGATTAGACACATAGCCATAATTTAAGACCGAGATTATGCATTCACAACGCTATCATTGAAGTGGGTCCTGGCATTTAACCATGTTTCTCATGTTAATGGCCGGCACTGAAAGTGTTAAGTGTGGGGTCGCCAAAAGAAATCCTAAATAAAATGGGGTTGTGGTATAAAAAAGTTTGAGAACCCCTGAACTAGGATATCAGCTAGTATCCAGAACACTCACTGTACATGTATAATGTGTATGTGACAAATAAACTGACTTGGAATACCATGTGCATATATAAATACCCTAAGGGCTGTTCAAACCTGTGAACAAAACATCCAACTTACCTGGAAGAAGGAATGAGGGGATATTCTGAATTTCAGACCCAGAAGTTCCTCATGAATGTACCCTGCTCCGGCCACTAGCTCACAGGGCAAGTCTTCCAGGTTAGGGGATGTCCTGGACAAACCATTATTCTGTCAGTCAAAGCAGTTAATTAATGCATTCCACATCTCTCACGTTAGCGTCATGCTTTTCCCCCCCTTACCTTTGACCCTCTTTTACGAAGTGAAGAGAGTTCACGCCACTGTCCTTCCCCTCGCCTTCCGTGAAGTACTGCCTCAGAGAACTCTTTAGTGCATCAAGTTTTTCTTCCTCAAGTTTCTGCAGAGAAACATCACAGAGAAAGGAGGGACAAAAGCAATTCGGCTTTGAAACGGGAGACTGTATTAATGTCGCCTCCAGATCCCATTTCCCAGTACAGAAATCATGCTCGACAGCTTTTGGTCGGAAAGAACTAATAAAATGGAGGCCACCCACTGACTTTCCCGCTCATAATTCCAAAGACAGCCAAAGAGGATGCTAGAGGCTTTGCATTGTGGGATAGTTGCACAATTTTTAATGGCTTCAGGCATACTTAATACAGTTCCCCATTGATTGTATTTTTAACACAAAACTACCAGGCTTGCCTAATAATATACAGACAGTAGTTGGACATGCGTGTTGGGTTAATGACACCCCCCTCCCCCCCCTACACCCTTTGTTAGTCATACACCTTTTTGCTGTAGAATGTTGATGGAAAGCTAGAATGTCAAACACACCAAAGCAGAATGGCGAGACGAATAATTCGTCAAGGATTAGTCCAAATTGAGCTCACTCACTGACTGTAACTAGGCTGGACACCAACAGGTCCAGGACCTTCAGTACCTGCGGGTTGAAGAACACCATAGCCATGGCCTCTTTGGTCCTCGTGGTCCGCACGGTCAACTGCTTCCAGTGTCCTTCATACGTTTCAGGGCAGTACTTGGAGTATGGTGTTGTCCTGTGTGCAAGTAAACAACAAATAGATGACATTTGAAATAAAATCCAATTATGACCTCATCTAAATAATATTTTACATTCAGTATTTATCTTGAAGGAGGAGAGAATCAGAACATGGGTAGCGATGTAGTGTATTATGTAGAAAGGAGAAAGGGTCTCAAAAACAACCCCACCCTCGGAATAGACCCGGAAGCGGAACACCTGCCTGAATGGGAGACGCCTCACTTTGGCACCCATTGACCATGTTCACACGGCGGGCATTTTGCTCTTGTGAAATCTCTGTGGGAAACTGATTTTGAGAACCAAGTCTCCTTTCTCAGGTGGATGTTTGAGAACCAAGTCTCCTCACTCAGGTGGATGTTTGAGAACCAAGTCTCCTCACTCAGGTGGATGTTTGAGAACCAAGTCTCCTCACTCAGGTGGATGTTTGAGAACCAAGTCTCCTCACTCAGGTGGATGTTTGGGAAATCCCACTCAAAATAGCAGTTATGGTGTGGGGGGGGGGGGTACCATTATATTACCTGATGAACTTTTGAAAGGCGGTGACTACTCTCTTGGCCTCCGCCGAGACGTGGGTTGTATCGGCAGGCCCCACCACGGCACAGGAGCCACCGGTGTATTTGCCCAGCCGGAAGCCGACCGTCTTATCCTGGCCGTCCGCACCCATGGAAATGAGGAACTCGCACTTGTTTCTGTATTCAGTCTGACTCGGGACAGAGTAGGGAAAGCAAGTGACTAAGAACAGAATCGAAGAGTCTCTGGATGGACAATTACATTAATATGCAAAGTTGCCACTTTATCACTGTCCTAAACTTCAATACTAGTACAATCTGTAATACCGTCAAACAGCGACCTCCAGGCAAAAGAGCCCTGCTTGGTATCGAGGCTGTGAGCGCTTGGGGTGTGGCCAGCAGTAGCAACCCCTCCCCTATATACCCACTGAAATCCAATCCACACATGGTAAACAAAGTGTAGTACCATGGTGTCATCTTTTGCCTAGAGAGGTTGCCGTTTGACAACATTACAGATTCTACCTTTAATTACTGGCTGACAACTAGTACCACTGCAATCCCATTCATTACTTTTATTTTAAAGCATAGACTTTAACTGTTAGTTTGGTATCACTGGACAAAAGTGATTGAGACATAATCCATTTTCCAAATGAGAGAAATAGGAAATTCTGAAAAATCAACATTACATTGGTCCCATGGAAATTCTCCTGATACAAATATCACATTTTAGCTTGGTATTGATTTATTGTTTTAGCCTGGTATTGATTTATTGTTTTAGCCTGGTATTTATGTATCGTTTTAGCCTCAGTACATCCCTATGATCAATATGCAAAAAGAAATCCTCAAGAGTTATATTATCCAACATTACCTGGGAGGGAGATGGTCGGATGTCTTCCAGTGGGCAACACATGTTGTTGTACTTCCCTTTCTGTGCAAACACCCAAGGTATCATTGCTTTGTTGGTATTGCCTATTTCTCTGAAAAGCAAAGATAATGAGATCAACTTCATAAGGTTTAAGTCATACTTGTGCTGTACTGCCAATAACACTTCCATAGGTGAGTGTAGATGTCTGCAAGAATTATATGTTGGTATCATGAATAGAAAAATTACATTTACTTGTGATGTACATACTAGGCTAACTTTTAATAGCATCCACATTTTGTCTTGTTTTAATTCATATGCATATCTTATTACTTTTTTATGTCCATTTTTCCACCTGTATTCTTCATACTATCATACAATGTCATGTGCTGCTGGTGACACAGTTTCCCCATTGGGCCCAAGAAAGTCCCTTTTCTTTTTTTTCTTGGGGCTTTCTGTATTTTTCACCCATCCCAATTTTTCGTCGTTAGGCCAATTCCCTTCCTGGTCGTTGCACACATTGCCCCACTGTCGGCCTGGGGAGGGTGTAGAACTACCACATGCCTCCTCCGATACATGTGGAGTCGCCAGCCACTTCTTTTCACCTGACAGCGAGGAGTTTCACTGGGGGAACGTTTCAAATGGCGTGAACTGGAGGTTCACGCCATTTCCCCCAGATCCCCTCCCTGCTGAACAGGCGCCCCGACCAGTAGGAGTTGCAGTTTACAACGACCTGGACACATACCCCACCGGCTTCCCACCCGCTTAAACACTGCCAATCGTGTTAGTAGGGACGACTGACCAAGCCGGAGGTACCACTGACAGCTGGATTAAATCCCAGAGTCTCTGCGGTGGTAGGCGAGCACTTAGTCCCCTGCGCTACCCAGCCACTCCCCGGGAAGACCCTTTTCTACCGGTAACTGGGAAATTCATTCATTCAAATACAGTAATAATGAATCGGTAGAAATGACAACACCTAGAAACTCAGTAAACACAAGTCACATCAAACCCGTACTTGGCCAGCTGCTGAAGAACCGCTTTCACCTCCTGCTCCTTCCTCCTCAGCTGCTCCTCGTACGGCACGTTCCACAGAGGGGTCACCACGTTGGCTATCTGCACGCTGAAGGGCTCCTCCTCCTCGTCCGCCTGCTGCCGCTTGGAAGGAGGCCGCTCGCCCGTGGCCTCTTCCTCGTCCTGCCTCCTTTTCCTCAAGATGGGGTCAGCCTTGGGCTTGGCCAGCCTCACGCTGAGCACCTGGCCCTTCCACTGCATGCCGTGCACCATCTTCATCGCCTTGTCCCGCTCCTCCTCGTTCTTGAAGGTCACGAAGGCAAAGTTCTGCCTGTTAAACAGCTTGACCTTGTGCGAGTTGATGCCGTGCCTGGCCAGGAACTTCTTCAGGTCATTGAAGCCAATGAACTTGGGCAGGTTTCGGATCTCCACCTTGTAGATCTCCGATGTGAAGAGGTCCTCTTTGATGTAACGGTACATGTCCGAGCCCTCTTCTCCCTCTCCTTCCCCAGGGATTTGTTTCACACCATCAATTGTATCCTCTTTATGGTCAGCAGCCTTCTGCTCGGTCATAGGTGCAGTGTCAGCCACTGGAATGGCACTTGTATCCGCCATAATACGGTCTTTGAGAGAAATGACCAATGTTATATACATATAATATGGCATTTCTATTTTGGTGCAATTCTAAGAATAGCATTAATTTCCTCTAATGGTAATGAATGGCAATGCAAATCTAATTGACACATAAAAGTAATCTGAATCTAATGGTAACGCTGCAGTAAAGTTTATTTTGTTATTCTTCCAAGACTAATTAGCTTACCTAACAACAGTGGTGACCAAAACATTGCAATAGGTTAAACATGACAAGCAACGAAATAGCGTTGGTAGCTAGTGCAGTTTAGGATTGTTAGCGTTATCGTATGGCTGCTGCTTTGGTAATTTAGTAGAGCAGTCAGCAAATGTACTGTATCTTGTCCATAGGGACCGCTGTGTTATAAATATGATAGTAACGTTAGTGTAGTAATGTCAGGTGATAGCCTACCTTCTCACGTTAAATTTCACTTCTCACTAGGAACAGGAGGCTCGTTTAGCCACGTGCAACGGTGAACTTTGACACGAGGAAATAATACTCTTAAATGATAGGCAGCACAATAGCATTCAAATTGTATAATATTTCTACTATGTCAGGGTCAGGCACATGTGTTGCGTTACATACCGGTAGTTGAACTAGCTTTACTCTTCTTCTTCTTTTGGATTTCCGGCAGTCTGAGTCTAGACGCCCTTCGGCGAACTGTACAATCTAGTTTACAATATTCTTCTTCTTCTTCTTCTTTGGAATTAATGGCGGGTCGCAACCACAGAAAGGCGCATACCGCCACCTACTGTACAACTAGCTGTAATGGTTAGGTTAACGTAATTTAGGATTCGTCATTTGCAACAGGAACAGGACGCTGTGAACAGCAACTAACAGGAAACACCACATTAATTAATTAATGTTTCGATATGGGTTTTAATTAAATAAGCCCATGGTCATGATAATAATAGCAAGAATGATCATAACTATGACTATGATGACTTTATAATAAAATAATTAAACATTTACTGGTGTTTACACGTGTTTGTGTGGATCGAAACATTTGATTTTTATTTGATTTGATTTATCTCGAACATAGAAACATAAAACAAGTTTAAAAAACAAAAAGGTAAATAGTCAAAGACTATTTCCATACAATAAGTGTTCGAGAAGGAACAGGGGGAAGTAAAACAACTTATCAAGCCCTGCCCCTTCCGTACAATATTTGACATTATAATTTAATAATAAAAAAAAAATATATATATAATAAATAATACAAAATAAAATAAAAGTACAGTTTTTTATATATCCAAATGAGCAAAAATAATAGGCAGTCACATTACACACACCCGCCATAGCAATAATTTATTTATATAATTTATTATAGTAAATAAACGTTCATGGTGGGGTGCGCGAGGCTGGAATGTGGGAGGGGCAAGAGGAGGAACCTCTGCGCGCGCGAAAGAAACCTCCAGTAGCAGGAAGCAGGGAGAGCAGCGCAACTCAACAGGAACACGGCGACTTTAGACTGGAATCTATCAAACAAACCCCATCATCTATCTACAAACATCTACATTAATATGGCAGATCCAAAGGTGAGGGCGTGCATTTTGGGTAATGTCAACCGACACGGCTGTATTGAAATATACATTTTTTGGTCAGCGATTCCATTTTAATTGCCATTCATCAAAGTTTGTAAAGGAAGCTGCGAAGCCAAAAAAAATGCCGGCAATGATGCTGTCGTCGCTGTTGTGTGGTGGTTTGACAACACGTTATTATTAATATTACGTTTAAATACACAACGTGAATGCTGTAGCTAACAGGCGGCGGAGTGTCAAACAAGAACGGGGCTCAAACTCCCAATACTTTGCCGCCTTTCTTCAGTTCGCAAAGCTCACAGTGGGTCCAAACAAAGTCGCCGAGTAGCAGCTAGCTTAGCTAGCATGCTAACGTTGGATAGTAGAACCTCTTTGCCTACAATGCTATTAGCGTTAGCTACCAGTTGGCTCACAAGCAGACTAACCCCGAACGATATAGTCGATAGGAATAATAAAATAATGCTGTCATGTTATTAGTGAGTTGGATTAATAAAAAGCATCAACCAACCAACCAAAGTAGCTATAACGTTAGAGGGCTAGCTCGTCTGCCTTTGTCCATCCACCCTGATGATAACAGCTGCTCATGTTAGCCGGCTAACTTGAGCTAATGATGTCGTTAGTGTTTCACAACTAGTGCTGCTTTGCTGATCTTATGTTTAACAAACAGCCCAATAAGCAGCACCACACAAGTAACGTTAGCCGGTAAGATAACTAATGTTGGGAATGAGCCATGTATGATAACGTTAGCCCCCATCCCCAGAGCCAGCCAGGCTACAGGAGCTAACTGATGGGCCTCACGTTAGCAGGTAACTTAAACGGGCTCACATTAGGCAAAAGTTGAATCGGCTAGCTATAGATGAAGCTAATTGTGTTTAAAAACTGACCAGGCCAGTGTGTCTGTCTGGCCACGAACCCACTTTTAAGTTTAAATATAGCTAATCAATGTTAGCAGCAACTTTTGTATAGTGTTTTACAATCGCTTGCATTCAAGTAACATACTTGCGTTGCCAGGGAACGTCGTTAATGTTGGCTATTTTGGCACAAAGAACTGCCATCGTGTTACTACTACAGCAGCTACCCTCCCTCCCTCCCTGCTTCACTTGACGGCTAGTTCGCGAGGAAGAATGATTGGACATTGTTTTGCCAAAAGCTAGTTTGCACGTCGTCGTGCCACCTCCATACCGGCTTCTTTAGACTGATGACGATTGGCACAGCGACGACTATTCAAATCAGGATGATCTTACTCTTATACAAGTTCTTGCATGTCGTGAGGTAGGCTAGACTGTTGCACGCTGGCTGTAAACTAACTCGAACTAAACTTGTGTGACACTGTAAAGTACCAAGTAAACTGCCTTAGTAATTAGCTGTCATTTTCCCCTTAATGTTTTTGTAGCTAGCTGTCTTCTTTTGCATACTAGTTCTGTGGTTTTAGAATTTTATAAATGGTGAGTGTGTGGCTGTGTGTGAACATAATACCCACCGCTGATCAAAGATGCTTGGCTCAGCACCAGCAATAGCAAGTTACAAAAGCCACCTCCCAATTCCCCCACAAAAGCTATACTTCCCAGCCTTGATCTCTTAAATCCTGCCATTGACGCATCACTGGCCCGTTAGGCACTATTGGCTGCTATTTACACAAACCAATGTTTCCACGAGTTTCAAAGTGTCAGACTCGCATGTATCTGTTCATCAAATCGCCTCATGTCCGTTTTTGATCGAGGTAATAATTGGCTTTTTCTGAAATTACTTTAAGGATCCTCAAGAAGAACAGGAACCCCCCACAGACAATACAGAAGACTCTAACTTCGACCCTCAATTTGAGCCCATCGTGTCACTTCCAGAGCAGGATGTGAAAACTCTAGAGGAGGATGAGGAGGAGCTGTTCAAAATGTAAGTTGTTCAACAAGAGCGCTTGTTTTGACTACCATCATTAACTTGTCACAAGCCTATCCATCATTTTCCATCATCATAATCACCGCAGACATCTTGGTACGCAAGCATATGATTGTAATCAAACAACGGGTGATGTTCATTAAATTAACCTGTGAAGAACCATATAACTTTCTTTATATATATATATATATATATATATATATAGTTATATATAAGTAATTCGTTCAAAATCGAGCGAGAGTTGTTGCCGGATGTGCTCAGACACGAGCAGTCCCTCCACGGGTGATTGTTTGGTGGCTCAGTTGAATGAACCCTATACACCCTCATTGCTGTCGGTGACATCCTGTAGAGAGAAAAAAGAAAGATGAAAGCAACCTGATTTGTGTCCCCAGGCGGGCCAAACTGTACCGCTTTGCATCAGAGAACGAGCCCCCAGAGTGGAAGGAACGTGGTACTGGTGACGTCAAGCTGCTGAAACACAAAGAGAAGGGCACCATTCGTCTATTGATGAGGAGAGACCGGACCTTGAAGATCTGTGCCAATCATCATAGTGAGTCAAATGGCTTATTACCCCCTTTACACTTACAGCACTGGTTAAACTGCCCCAGGTCCATCATGTGTTGATGGGCATTTACACTAAGACACAAGTAGGTCCCAGGTTATCTCTTCATACTAGACAAGGGTCCACACGTTTATTTCCTTAAGCCCTATCGGCCCGGCACCGGGTTGAGATTTATTTCACGTCATAATCTCATAAATAGATCAATACAGTCCATATTAATTAATGTTGCATTTCTCTTTCTTTTTTTTGCCAAGAGTAAAGACCCTAACCTTTTTCAGCACTGTTTGTTTACCAATGATTAACCCCTAGCCCTATTTTCTGGAATCTGCCTAAAAATACATACCTAAGGTGGCCAGGTAGCGCAGCGGACTAAGCGTCTGTCTACCACCACAGAGACAGTGGGATCGAATTTGCACTTGCATTTGCATGTTCTTGGTATCTGGGGACATCTATGGATCTCAGGGAATTTATTCCCAGTGTCAGAAATATTGTGTCTGTTACTAGGCTTGAGTAAATTGTGATGAAACAAAGGAGAATATAAATTATTATTTTCTTTGCATCTTTGACTGTGAATACCATGCTAAAAATTTTCAGACATGAAAAGCTGCTACTGAGCTCGTTTAACACCTTATTGATATCACGTGTACAAAAAATCGAAGCAAATGAATAAAGGGAAGATGATTAAATGGAAGGTTTTGTAGATACAGTACTGAATTCTGCCATCCGGACACATGCAATTTGAAATATTATAGAATATCAGGCCTATAAATTACCTTATTATAGCCAAGTTGCACATCTATGGATCGGGCCAAATCTCCTCTTTACAATGGCAGATTTTAATTTGTTTTTAGTATCACCAGCCGTGCAGCAAGAACCGTGAATGAGATCTACTGTAAATACTAGTGATGGCGAGATGAAGCTTCATGAAGCATTGAGGCTTTCCATCCAATAGTACCACACATGTGTTGAAGCTTCATGGTGTATTTGCTCTACTGTGCCATCAAGTGGACAATAAATGTAGAACAGGCAGAGTGATGATGATGCCAATAAACAAATAATAATGTGTCTGTTTTTCTAACAGAATGATGGCAGGGACAGAGGAGAAAGTGCTTGTGTTACTACAACATTCTATAATTTAATATAGTGTTTTTCTAACAGAATGATGGCAGGGACAAGTGCTTGCTTCATTCATTTTTATTCAGAAAAAGCAACTCAAAATCGACATGCCATCCTGCATTTGGATCATACAGATGTGATCAGATTAGGCACAGCAATTTAGACATTACAGCAAGTTTATATGTAACGGAGATGATATCATATGGTCACCTTTTTTGCGTTGTGTTTAACTTTCTTCGATGCCCCGAGGGAGTTTAGAACCCGGGTCTGCCGTGACACGGGCGACAGGTGACAGCACAGACCGCTACACCAAGGTGAATTCACTCTTCATGACGTGTAAAGTGTCTTTTTAAGTGGAGTGAGTTTAACTCGCAGTACCGCTACTCGCCAGTCACTTCACAACGCTTGAAGTCCATCGTGACTGACAGTGCCTCGCGCTACCATCTGTTATATATATGTTGGGATTATTAGGATACACATTTATTTGTCTTTCCCAGTACTCCACGGGATTCTCCAACGCAAAGAAACTCGTAATGAATTCCTATGTCGACACTTGTGTTGCGGGGATGTTCCGGGGAACATAGGGATGATCCCGTGTTGGAGACGCGTTGCGCACCAACCCCGAAGCCATTTCCTGAATCAGTGACGCGGAGTGAGGCTTCGGGGGCGGTACACCCCCGACCGAGGCTTCGGACGTCATCAGTACGTCACCTGATAAGCGCTTCGATACAGGCTCCACATAAAAAAAAGCTGGATTGCTCGACACAAGCTCCGAAGCCTCGCTTCAAACGTCACATCACTAGTAAATACAGTTACTTTCTTATTATGGAGACAGGTCCGCCATTTTGAATCAGATTTGAAACGCACATTTTTGCTAAACTTTCGCAGAAAGGTAGATGAACTAACTGCGTTCTAATTTTATACCAAAAAATGTTCCGTTTTGTGGTAGATAATCTTGAAAAATAAGAAGAAAAATGCATCCACAAGTAATTTGCTGTACAGTAGCTGGCTTGAGCTGGGTATTGTAGTTTTTTGAAATTCCGATGCTCATTGAAAGAGTGTCCTTAACACATTGAGAGCCACGCCCGTATGCCCAGATAACCCCTTCCGTGCCAGCGCTTAAGTCAATGGGAGTTCGGGGATATTTGCGAACGCTTAAACTATATCTTAAATTATGGCTATGGGTCTAAGGGCCCTTTCTCACTCACCATTCGGGGTCGAATCAGCGCCGCTTCGCACCCAAAAGGGGTGTGTCCGTCTGAGTGAGAACGCTCCCCCCGACCCCGTCCCCCGCTGATTCGTCCCCGGGGGCGCTGAACCTGGACCGATGAAATAGGTGGTCTCGGGTGAGGGCCAGTGGGAGTGGGGGGCGTGACACACACAACGTTGTTACTGTAATGCTTTCATGCTTGCTTGAATTTTGGGCAGATAAAACCACACAGCAACAACTGGATAATACCCACAAAAACGATATTTATGGGCAATTTGCGAGTTCAGACCTCAACAACAAGCATGTGGAGCCTCACAGCTCAGTGGATGAAAACATGAAGCCATGTTACAAAGCACAGCACTTCCCTGGCTCGCATTAGGCCTGGCAATTTTGTTTGCCATTGCTATGTCTATACATTGGTTTCTTGTTCGAATGCATTTATTTCTATTAGACCAGTGGTGCCCAACCAGTCGGCCGTGGTCGACCAGTAGATCAATGACATGCAATATAATTGCCACGAGCGATGGGATAATGTTAGCTGCTGAACAGGCTAAGCTAACTAGCGTTAGCCGTTAGCTTAGCGTTTGCAATTGCTATGTCTACTATACTTTCTTGTTCGAATGCATTTATTTCTATAGACCAGTGGTGTCTCTAATGTTATCTAGCTACTGATAGCTCCCGATATCATCAGTTTGGTGCTGGCTAACTAACGTGAGCTAACGTTAGCTGCTAGCCACAATGCTATACTGGCATATTCTATTCACGTTAGCATGTAAGCTAACAAAATCGGCGCAGATGAGACTAAACTCCGCTTTTGGTGTTCAATTGTGTTGATGTTAGTTTTATCAACAAATGAGAGGCAGAACACACAGTGAATGTATCCGTTATGTTTATTGCACGTTCTTTGCTGAAAAATAAGTGCTACAGTGGCTATACTAGACTCCGCCGCCGTGTTAACACTCTTCCTGTTTACATTTTCGAGCGTGCCATCATCGCCTACGGCAAGCGTACACGCTCAAAACGCAAACCGTAAAAGCGAACCAAGACTGAAGTGTGTACACAAACTAGAGGGGGGAGAGGGAGGGGGGAAGTTCGCACCCGACCCGGAATGAGGACGGTACGGACCGGAACGGACCCGAATGAATGAGTGAGTGAGAAAGCACCCTAATACACCCGTCGCTTATCAATGACTAGCTTGCAGTCAACATGTATGAAACGGATTGTTTTTTCATTGGTACATTTCCGTTTTATACCGTTTTGAATACGAGTATAGTTTTGAAGATTTCTAGTGATTCCAGAGAAATCCGCGATAATAGCTCTTTAGTGGAATACACAAAACTCGTTGTGATTTTTCGGCTGATTTATGATCGTTTTCAAATAAACGCTAGATTATCGATAGTATATGTGTACTTATGCACACGGCGTTGGCACTCAAACTGTTAATCATAACAAAATGGCCGCTCACTGGCGGCTAAGTGGCGCAGTGGGCAAGGCGCTCGCCAATAACGCAGGAGATGCTGGGTTCGAGCCCAGCTCTCTGCGTTGCTTCTGGCTTGGCTGGTTGTTCATACTAATACAATTGGCAGCATTAGGGGGTGGGAAAGCCGGTGGGTGAGGATCGGACGTTGTGGACAGCGACTCCTACAGGTCGGTTGGTGCGCCTGTACAGCAGAATCGGGACGCATCGGGGGCAGCGTGAGCCTCCCACGTGTTACTCCTCGCCACTGAGAGATCGTGCTGTGCAGGTGAAAAGATGCGACGGCTGCCTCATGTACCGGAGGGGACACGTGATGCAAGGCTTTGTCCACATTGCAGCCGACCAGTGGGAGGCATGGTCTAACAACGTTCGAGACAGGGGAGGGTAGAATTGGACAATACGAAATTGGGATGGGAGAAAAAATTTAAATGGTGAGAAAAAGTAGGGGGGCAAATGGCCGCTCACATTTATTTACTGTCGAAATTCGCTAGCTTATGAATACAATTCCTCATTAACACTTTGGTTGCCTTGGGTTAAATTCATGATATACCATAGGTTGCCGGCTCTATTTGTCTATGGAGAAGTACCCCTTCTTTGCATGGCTATAACCTTTTAAATTCTATTGCTACATTGCCATTATTAGGGCCCATTCAAAGTCCTATATGTATTGTTCATTGTGTAGCAACGTTAAATTTTTTCATTCACATATTCATAGTAAAGTATGGTCTAATGTATAAGTATGTTTTCATCTCTTTCTGCAGCTTTCTCCAGAACGTGATCTATAGCCCCAAATGCATTATATTGATGATGCAATACAGTTTTATGGCAATCAGCGCAATATAAAAAATTCCAACTAGACGTACTTCTAGAAGTTACTACACGTCATCTGATGTTGACCGGATGGGCTAGGGGGCGTTTATAATTCCGTGGGCAGCGTTATACCAATCATCTAATGTGGGTCAAATGTTGATAATAGCAGTTAGTATCGAAGACGGTAACGTTACACGCTGAAACTCACCCCAGTCTCCGCGCGCCGTTGGGCGATCATCGTAGAGTAGAAATCTTATCATTATGGGATGTAAATTTACCCGGTCCATCTCCAGCTTGTATAATGGTATATACGTCCAAATCATGTTGTTTGTCGAGTTATTGGCAATCGATCACTGTGTAGCGTGACGAGCCAGAGTCCCGGGACCTATAGCGAGTGCCCGGAAGTACTACGGACGTCTAGCACAACCTCTATGGCACATCCTAGTGTTGTCAAAAATATCGAAGTATCGATACATATCGATACTGAATATTTAAAACGGCTTCAATACTCATTTCCCGAAGTACCGATACTTTCTGCAGTATCGGTACCAGCTGGCTGCTCCCGCAAGTTGTTGACAGACAGACGCGCTGCCAGAGCCTTGCCCTTCCGCCTCCTCGCTCAGAGCAACAGACACAAGCTGCTGCCTGCTGCAGCCTCCTCGTTGGAAACGGGGTAGTTGTGTCGAGTTCATGCGTGTACTGGTGTAGTGGGCTCGGCTTGACGTTACTCCGTTTCCATGAAGTGATAGGTGGCCAGCTAGCTAGCATTAAGCTAACGGAGGAACGACAGCTAACGTTAGCTAATAATAGCGTTGTTTACAAACTGAAGACAGGGCTGCCTGCCCGGCTGTGAGGGGGAGGAGGAAGAGAGAGAGAGAGATTTCTCCGGAGCTATGCTATGCTATGTAACGTTAATAAATGCTCCGAGCATAGCTCCGAAGAAATCTCTCTCTCTCTCTTCCTCCTCCCCCTCACAGCCGGGCAGGCAGCCCTGTCTTCAGTTTGTAAACAACGCTATTATTAGCTAACGTTAGCTGTCGTTCCTCCGTTAGCTTAATGCTAGCTAGCTGGCCACCTATCACTTCATGGAAACGGAGTAACGTCAAGCCGAGCCCACTACACCAGTACACGCATGAACTCGACACAACTACCCCGTTGCCAACGTTCGGTCGAGCGGAGCCGGAGCCCATCCTACACCAGTACACGCGTAACGTTAATAAATGCTCCGAGCATAGCTCCGGATAAATCTCTCGCTCTCTCTCTCTCTCTCTCTCGCTCTCTCTCTCTCTCTCGTCATAACTAGGAAGGTGCGCTCAGTAGACCTAAAATCTCCAGCAGCCACTCTCTCTTTCTCTCTCTCTCTCTCTGATCTAAAGATAAACAAAGGGTTTTAAAAGTGTATTTATCTTCTCGTATAGTACCAGAGAGAAGCTGAGGAGAATCAACCAGCAACAAAAGCAAAATTTGTTAAAAAAAAAAAAAAAAAAAATTATAATAAAAATAATAATAATTTATTTTTTTTGGTATTGAAAGTATCAATACTTTTCAAGGTATCGAAGTCGAAATTCCAGTATCGTGACAACACTAGCACATCCTGTTAAGCGATTGCGCCGATCGGCCACCAGATGGCGCTCCTGAACCGCCAGAGAGCTCAGTGGGTCCTGCTGGTGGATCTCAGGCCAGCGGAGGGGACATATGAATCCGATCGCAGATTTTTTAAATATTGATATAAGGACGACGTAAAGCGTCCTCTGGCAACTTGAGCATGGCCGGGAATGACGTCTAAAGACGTTTCCCGGCATAGAAAGTGTTAATAACACTTTAACCTATTGGTAAACAAACGTATTGTTGAAAATGTACATTTATGACTGTTTTTACAGGATTATGGTCTTTACGCTTGGCTACATTTGGGAAGAAAATGCAACTTTTATTCATACAGTCTGTAGACATGGATTTATGACGTGATGTCATCTGCGGTCCGCCGACGGACCGCTCTGGCTAAAGAGGTTAACTGTTATTAGCGATTTTTTTTATAGTTTATAAAAAAAAGTTCTGCGCATGGCATCGGAAACCGGATGATTTGGACGCAAGGAAATTACGCAGTCATGAAATCGTTGTAGTCATACGAAAGAGGAGATCCAGGGCTCTCGATGGACATAGACATTTCATAAAACTACACTACCCAGCTCACACCAGCCGCTGTCAAAGCTGCAGCTGGCTGACGTGGAAAATATTTACGTTATTTTCGTCATATCTCACAGGTCAACAAACCTCAACGTTATTGCCATAAAATACAACGTATATTGTTTCTTTACCTTTCTGTGAACGTCTAATCAAAAACCTGCGTCACAATCTGGTGAAAAATGGCAGACCTATGGACAGTCACATTACACAAAAGTAACTACTTACAGTAGATTTCATTCAGTCTTTGCTACCCTGTAACTGTAACGGGCAACTGGTGGTACTAAATCCAGATTTAACTCTGCCATTGGAAAGAGGAGATTTGGCCCGATCCATAGACTTGGCCTGATATTCTATATTCATATTTCAAATAGCATGATTTTTGTCTGGATGGCAAAATGGTAAATAATCTGCCCTTTATTCATTTGCTTAAATTTTTCACATCTTGTCAATGTTTTTTTTTTTATATATATATATATATATATATATATATTATAAGTCTTCTCTTTTTTTCCGATTTTTCTCCCATCCCACTGTTAGTCGTTATGCCAATTCCCAACCCCCTTCCTGGTTGTTGCGTACTTCCCCCTACTGTTGGTCCGAGAAGCCGGAGACTGTCTCATGCTTTCCTCCGACGCATGTGCAGCCAGCCTGGCAGCTCAGATTCTCACTGGGAGAGTGTAACGTGTGGAAGGTCGCACTACCTCTCTCCAGATCCTACCCTCGCTGAGCAGGCGCCCCTACCGAACTGTAGGGGTCGCTGTCCACAACGCCCAGGACCCACCCACGGCTCCCCTCCCCCTAACTCAGCCAAACGAGTTACCGGTAGTATAGCGATCAGCCTGAGCCAAGGCAATGCCGACTCTCCGGGAGTTGAGACCGCAGCCTCTTGCATTGGTGACAAGCACAAGCTCCGCTATGCCACCTGACCGCCATCTTGTCAATGTTAGCATGGTGTTATTCACCGTTAACACTAGGGATGCACCGATATGAAAATTGGCCGCCGATACCGATTGTTCAACTAACACTATCGGCCGATACCGATACCTATATTTGTATATAAGTATTTGTAAAAAATTTTTTTTTTTTTTTTAATGAAACTATTGTATATTTGTATGTGTGTTTGTATTTGTAGGCCTCTTTACTTCACATCAAGAAATATGTTTATGGTATCACTATCTCCCAGTATCGTCTTGCGGCCTGCAGAGGGATACTATTTTCTCAACCAGAGCTTTCAACCAATGCAATGGAACCATTCTTGCGGCCTGCAGCGGGATACTATTCTCTCAACCAGAGCTTTCAACCAATGCAATGGAACCATTTTGATTGACAGTCGATTCGGCCAATTACGCCACACCGCTAGCACCCACCTCCTGCTGTCCTTACCACCAATCGGCAAGCGTTTATTAATTTTTCTACTTCCGGGCATGCCGCCATTGTTCTGTTTGCGAGAGCAGAACATCAACACACTTAACGTAGCTACGTTAGCTGCCCGGCCCGCCGCTCCACGCATGACCAAATGAGACATAATGATTTTACTGCAACAAATGTTATAATAAAACACAGCCTTTCTATACATTTGTCTGGTTGAAAACTTTATTAACAGATTGCAGAATGTGTAGTTGGGTACGGAATGAGCAACGGAATGGAACCGAGCTATGAACGGACTAACGGAGTAATGCCTTGTTTACTGCTATCTTCGGGTAAATAATATGCTTGTTATTGAACGTGTAACACTTCATTTTAACAGCAGATACTTTCTTAAATGCCATCTTCCCGAGAGAGGGTGTTGACGGGGAGTTATTAATAGCATTGAACAGCTAACCGAAAGCTAGCGTTAACTATTGTTAAAGGTTTAGCCATAACGTTACCTTGGCTAAAGTTGGGGTTATTCATAATGCAGCAATAATGGCTGCAGACCTGCAAGCAAAGTACAGCAAGTTGACAAAGGAGTATTCCAACGCAAATCACATTTTCACCAGTAACGTTAGTCTTGCATCTCCCGAGTCCCGGTAGCTAATGAACGGACTCGGAGTAATGCCTTGCTGCTATGGGTAATAATAATATGCTGATGTTATTGTCCGTGTAACACTAACTATATAACGCTAATGCCACAAAACGAATGCCTTGTTAATCATAAGTAGTTACTTTGATGCAATAGCTTGTGTGTGTGTGTGGGGGACGGCGGGCGTTGTCGCAAGTGAACTTTTTTTTTTTGCCTTTTGACGCTACACAAATTGATGGGTATTTATCGGCGACTGCTATCGGCACATTTGAGCTTATCGGCCGATAGGCCGATAGCAGTCAACAAGGCACTTATCGGCCGATACCGATACCCGACCGATATATCGGTGCACCCCTAGTTAACACATTGAGTGCCACGCCCCTTCCGGGAAGTGACCTGGCCTTGCCGTCCATTAACCCCATGTAAACGTAGTTGTAGTTTGTAGAGCTAAACCTATATTTTATAGTATAGCTATGGGTCTAATAACGCCGTCGAGTGTCAGTGAGTTGCTTCCAGTCAACATGCAAAAAACAGATTTTTCATCCGTACATTTCCGTTTTGAATATGAATATAGTTTGGGTGCTTCTGAGTAATTTCAGGGAAAAGACGCGAAAACAGCGTTTTTGTGTAATTCCATAAGCACGTTGAAATTTTTCGCCTGGTTATCGAATCTTCCTGAAATCAATGCTAGATCATCATTATTATCCTTCCTCGTGCAAGCATGCAATGTGGTTTTGCCGAGTGTTTAGGACCCGCCCCCACGCCGCAGCTCGGTAGAGAAAAGAAACTAACCCGTTTCTAACTGAGTGCAATAATGGCTGAAGGCTTTAGGGGGCGGTATGAGACCGTCTGCCAGCTCAGACACACTCGGAACAGTATGCACAAGGTGCCCTGCTGAATTATGAATGGCAATAGCGATTAAAAGAAATACCGTGAGAAAAACGTAGATCTACGTTTCCGGCACTCAACGGTTGGGCGACAGAAACGTAGTTCTATGTTTTCTGCAACCATAGTGTTAAAGATGAAGAAGAAAAAAGATAATTTATATTCTCCTTTGGTTCGTTACAATTTACTCAAGCCTAGTAACAGACACAATATGTCTGACATTGGGAATACATTCCCTGAGGTCCATAGATGTCCCTAGATACCAAGAGCATGCAAATAGCCTTGTAGAAGTGGAGCAATCTTTCATTTACATGGCTATGTACTTTTAGGCAAATTTTCAGAAAATATGCCTAGGGCTTAACACATTGACCGCCACAGCAGGGGGGGGGGCTGATACCCCATTCATTGCCAGGTCTTTATTCAATGCATATAGTTTTAGACTGACATTTGCGAGTGCTTAAAATATATCTTATATTATATCTATGGTAGGGCTGGGCGATATAACGATAACGATATATATCGCGATATATTTTAATAATCGATATCGAATATCGGAAAAAAAGACAGTGGACAGACTTGTCTTTCTTGCCTGCAACTTAAAGTAATGGCTTTGCTTGTCCAAATGACAATACTGACCAAATTGAGATTTTTTTTTCTCTTGTCCATTTATTTTGTTTGCTTTCTAATTTAAAATACAGTTTGAAACCGTCTGTACTAGGGCTGTCTTAAATGCTTCGAAGCTTCGAACGTTCGATTCGATGGCACAAGCTTCGAAGTAGGGCTGGGCGATATGACGATATTATATAAATATCGGGTACAGTTCATTAACGATACACTTTTTCAACGTATCGTGGATATCGTGATGTTTTGCCCAAGAGGATTGTGTCGCGTCAATCTGTCCACACGTTACTCGTTCATATCTCAGCCTGTGCTGAGATATGCCAATTCCGCGGTCTGTTAATAAAGTTTTCAATCAGACAGATGTATGGAAAGGCTTTTATTATAACATTCGTTGTAGTAAAATCATTATGCCTCATTTAGCATCCTGTGAAGCACTGGTCTCCTACTCGACGGCCGCGGGGAGCTAACGTTAGTAGCTTTGTTGATGTTCAGTGTTCACTTCAGCACACGGGACATTCAGGAAGTCATAACGCTTGCCGATTGGTGCTAAGAACAGCAGGGCGGGTGCAAGCGGTGTGACGTCATTGGCAGACTCGACTGTCAATCAAAATGATTATGTTTCCGTCAGAATGAATGAATGAAAACTGTATTAAAAGGTTGCAGAATGGGTACAATACAGTACAGGAGGATGAAGACCAGAAAAAGACTTTCGGCTTTTTTACATAAGGGTCCTCCATTTTCAATTCATCAAAACATTTAGAGACATACATATATACAGTAGTTTCATAAAAATGCTAAAATGCTATTTATTGATTGATTGATTTAAAACTTTAACATATTGCAGAATGGGTACAGTACAGCTCAATACATACAATTGTTAAGGGGATGCAGACCAGAGAAAGACTTTAGTCTTGTTTACATCAGGGTCCCCCATTTTCAATTCATCATATTTCATATCTAAATCATATAATATCTCATATGCAATATATAATCTAATAATCTAAATCTAATATAAAAATGCTAAATGCATGGGTATTTTATTTTGTCTTTAATGTTAGCTTGCAAACTCATACTGTCTTGGTAAGCCTCATAATGAATTGTTTGGGTTAAAAAAGAAAAACATCGTGATGTGTATCGTGTATCGCCGAAAGGTCAGAAAATATCGTGATATCATATTTAGGCCATATCGCCCAGCCCTACTTCGAACATAAAAAAAAAATCGAAGTAAAAAAAATAAAATAAAAAATCTTTTTTTTTTACTTAGATTTGTGTGTTTTTTTTTTTTTTTTTACTTAGATTTGTGTGTGTGTGTGTGAACTACCCATCCCAGTTAGGACAGCCGAATCCCGTCCAATCTTTCGCCGTCGACTAAAGACTCACTTCTTCAACCATTATCTGAAATGATAAAAAAAAAAAAAAAAAAATCTAACCGTGACTAACCTTACTGTCATGCACTTGTCCTAATAAACTAACCTACACTGTAACACGCAACACTTTGATGAACATTGTTACTCAGCTGATAGAGTTGTACCCTTCTTGCTGTCTTGTCGTACAGAACTTGTAAGTCGCTTTGGATAAAAGCGTCAGCTAAATGACTAAATGTGTGTGTGTGTGTAGGTGTGTGTGCGCGCACCTTGTAGAATTCCACACATAAGAAAGAAAGATACTGGGATGAATAAACAAAATAGGAAATAAAATGTAGAAATGCATGCAATACATAAATAAATATGAATCTCCATATATGAAATATAACATTTAGATAAGGTGCTACTGAGATGTTTTGGTGAGTTCTTTGTTTTTTTGTGGAAGTTGCCCTTCTTAAAAATGCATGAACATTCACTGATAATTGGTCTGTAGTGGAGTCTACAAGGTCTACATTGCCGGACCATGTAGAATCCGGACCTTGTAGACTGACATAATTCTGTGCATAGTTTAGTCTACACAGGCCATATTTCAAATAATCAAAATCTTACTTCATTCATCTTAAACATTCTTGATTTGGGGGATTGGTAGTTCCCATGAAATCTGAAGTTGTTCAAACGACAACAGCGATCCACCTTGAATTAAATCACACAGCCGAGTGAAACCTTGTTGGATGCGTCAGTCACGAAAGGGGCTACTTAATTAATTAATCCAACCCACTTTATTTATAGAGCACATTTAAAAACAACAACGTTTACGAAAGTGCTGTACAAGTCCCACAACATAAGATACATTTTTTTTTCCCCGAAGCTTCGAATTAAAATCGAAGCTCGGCCCCGAAGCTTCGATTGCCAAAAAAAGCTTCGAAGGTCAGCCCTAGTCTGTACACAGTAGGCTATGTGTGCTAGCAGAGCTAGACTCCAGTCACGAGTCACGGTGCACATGTGCAGTGGTTTGTCCACCAAAAAAGCGCCAAAAGATCGAAAATAGAGCCACAGCCAGCAGAGAAGCCGGTTTACTTTCGCTTTTAAACCAGCTGCAGCCTGAGAACTGGAGTGTGAGGGGATGTAACACTAAAGATGGTGGCAACGACAAAGAATTGCTGCAAAATAAACATACATCTTATAACCATTTCGATAATTATCGAGTGATATGATAACATTTAGGAATGCACGATAATTATCGGGCCGATATCAGCAATTATGACGTCATCCCGATAAACTCGATAACGTTATTGATAGCTCCGATAACATATAATACATTTTTTGGTTAAAAGAAATCCGGTGTGGGTGGATTTGGATGAAGGGCGCTTGTTTTTATTATAGCCTCCCGTTTTGCCAGTACTGTGGTAAAACTGATAGCGTGTGGTTTAGGAACAGGGAGTTTTTCACAAATCCAGCGCTCCCTTTCTTGGCTGTGACGTAGTCACGTTACATTCGGAGACAGACAGTCGATCTGCCAATTACGTCCCACGGCTTGCACCCACCTCTTCTTCTTACCACCAATCAGAAGCTCTCGTTCGTTTATTTACCTCCGGATTGTCAGCCATTACTCTACTCGGAGCTAACGTTATCTCCCCGCCAGCCACATTGACAAGTACCAGCGCTTATACATTACAAATGTCTTGTTGCACTTGTGGCAACGAGCGTTGTCAGCATCGACTTTAGTAAAATAGACCCAGACTTTTGAACATTTCGTTCTGTCCGCCATTATGAGAGCAGAGCTGTCTGTACTCCAGCGCAGCACCCGTGTGAGTGTGTGTGTGTGTGAGTGAGTGTGTGGGAGGGGAAGAGAGGAGAGAGCAGGCAGCCCGCTCCCCGCGCAGGCAGGAGAGATATAGACAACGGCCAACAAGATTAGTTTGCGACGTTTAAATTCCTCAAAAAAAACCTCCATAATTTCTCGAGTACCGATAGCAGTACCGATGACGTCGGAGCTTATAAATACTAAAAAAAAAAAAAAAATGATAAAAAAAAAATATATATATAATATATTAATAAAATATTATAATACAATAAATATCGGCTTGAGGAGCATAAAGTTATCGGTGTCAAAAAATCAATATCGTGCATCCCTAATAACATTATCATATCGTTATTGCGATATGGTTTTTTGCCATATCGCCCAGCCCTAATCTATGGGTCTAATAACGCCGTCGGGTCTCAGTGAGCTGCTTCTAGTCAACATTGCAGAGACGGATTGTTTTTTCATCAGTACATTTCCGTTTTATACCGTTTTGAATAGAGTATGGTTTGGGTGTTTTTCAGTAATTCCAGGAAAAGGCGAGAAAAATGCATTTACTGTAATCCAGTCATCACGTTGTAATTTTCCGGGTGCTTATCTAATCATCCTGAAATCAACGCTAGATTATCACTATGTCTCCTCGTCCATACATGAAATGACTGTCGTAGCGGGGCACTCCCCCACCCCGTAATCAGCCATACACGGTCCACACAGATGGCTGTGATCGGGGTAGAAATAAATTCATATGATGTTCTTACCTTGTATCTGATGTAATGCAAGAGAGATAATCCAAATATCTTATTGCAATTCCAAATAATGCTCGTGGAGGTCCGCACCACACTACCGACCGTTTCATAATGACGGGCGGGCGGAGTTACTGATGCCAGTATAGAAGTGGCTCGCCTGAATATTTAAACCCCGCCCGCCCGGCTCAGATCGCCTCCTAAAAGACACAAGCCCATTTTCTATGAGATGCAATAGCTCCGCCTGGCAGTAGAGGGCGGTGTTGACTGTCTGCCACCTCAGACAGGGTCTGAAGACTATACCAGAGGCTGCAGCTATGAATTATGAATAGATATAGCGAATAAACTATATAACGATCCCAAAAACGAGTAAACTCGTTATTGGCGTTATTCGATTGGCGGCCAATAACTAGTAAACTTGTTTTTGGCGGGGAATGTGTTAAGAGGTTGATCATCACATGCCAAATGGATTTTCACAATTCAATATAGTCATAAGATAAACATTTGTTATTCAGCTATATAACATGCACAATATGTCATCTAACTAATTCGCAATGAATGAATCATATCTTAAACCACTGTTCGTGATTCTACTTGAAGTTGGGTGCATTGGAAGTTTAGTTTTTTATGTCTACTCCAGCTGCAGCAGTGAGGAATGGGAGGGGCTGAGCCCGATGGCTATCTCTTTCTCTTGCTCTCTCAATGATTTAAAGTAGCCATTACACTATAAAAAACGAACTGGATAGTTGATGATAATAAATATTTCACTTCATTAGCAGAACTATTATTTTTTTTATCTACTTTTTCTCCCCATTTTCTATTTTTCTTCCATCCCAATTTCGTATTATCCAATTCTACCCTCCCCTGTCTCGAACGTTGTTAGACCATGCCTCCCACTGGCCGGCTGCAATGTGGACGAAGCCTTGCATCACGTGTCCCCTCCGGTACACGAGGAGGCAGCCGTTGCATCTTTTCACCTGTACAGCGCGATCTCTGTGGCGAGGAGTAGCACGTGGGAGGCTCACGCTGCCCCCGTTGCTTCCTGATTCTGCTGTACAGGCTCACCAACCGACCTGTAGGAGTCGCTGTCCACAACGTCCGATCCCCACCCACCGGCTTTCCCACCCCCTAATACTGCCAATTGTATTAGTATGAACGACCAGCAAAGCCGGAAGCAACGCAGAGAGCTGGGCTCGAACCCAGCATCTCCTGCGCTAGTGGCGAGCGTCTTGCCCACTGCGCCACTTAGACGCCCTATTCCCTATTAGCAGAACTATTCTAAGATTAAACTATTCTCCCCAGTGTTTCCCACAGGATTTTGTGAGACTGGTGGGTGGGGGTCCGGGGGAATGCCCCCCTGGATTTTTTTTTTTTTTTTTTTTTTTTGTTAAATGAATCAATCTGGTGCACATTGAGGGCAAAATAAAGAGACTAGATCTATGATTAACTTTGTGCTCAAAACACAAAATCGACTAGACACTAGACAGAGCATACATTTGAGCCATCAAAGAAATGAAGCAAAAGTGGTTACCTGTGTTGAACTGGTTAATTCTTTAGAAGAGAAAAATATATACTGGATTACTATTACGCCTACTACCACTGCCAATACTACTGATGCATCCCTATTGGCAAACTTTATATATATATATATAAAAATATTAATACAAATGTTTTGGTTCATTATAAAACTGGTGAGACCAATTAAAGTGTATATTTATTATTAGCTTTAATAATCCTCATTCTGAGCCTTATTTTATTCAAAGGTAAAATATAGATTTGTGTGTAATGTGTATATATTAGGGCTGCACGATGCTTGCTAAAATGTGAATCACGATTTTTCTCCCTAAGAATTGAGATCACGATTCTCACACAATTCTTATTTTTCCATTATAAGGATTAGAGATGAATGCTTGCAGGAGGAGTCTGCTTGGAAGTTGGAACGGAACATAAAATACCAGGGGGATTAATGAATAATAACGTATGCAATATAGGGATGATATCCTGCTTGCAAGAGTAGCAGCTATCGGCATTAGCCTCTCCCCAGTTAGTAGGCCTGCTAGCATGTGTACCCATCTACTTTCACATTGCTACCACTGACTGGCTGGGCCTACACTGCCTAGAGTTGTGTTGTCTGTCTGTTCATCTTTGTTTTGATTCAAAGGCTGTAAGTAGGGCTGGGCGATAAAACGATAACGATAACTATCGCGATAAATTATTTCCTCGAAATAAACATGAAACGTGGTCGCAAAGTTTCGATATATCGATTTTCCAAGCTTGGATATCAGCACACGCACTAACAACCAATCAGTGAAGCAGATGGCCGACAGTGAAGGAGACCCGCGGTGCACCTCTGTGTAGAGAGGTAGGACTCTAGTAGTAAACAAGGCTAGGATAACTAGCTTGCACGGCACTATTTTATATATTTACGTGCCGAGTATGTGTGTGTCGTGAATTCTGAGGCCACGTTTATAGTAGTGTGGGGTATACAGTGGACGTCGTTTCAATATATTGTGGCGGAAGAGAGTATTTTAGTGTCATATTTATTACATTGTCATGAAATACTCCGCTTGTCGGCTAACTGCTAACGTGCGCGGACTGATGACGACATCAACTCGACTCGAGACATTCGCAGCAGCATAAGAAGTTAATTAAACTTGACAGACATTATATCGACGATAATTATCGATATCGAATTATATGAAAATAATTGTATCGCGATAACGTTTTTGGTCATATCGCCCAGCCCTAGCTGTAAGACCTACATTTAATAAAACTCATTTGGATGTAATGGTTCTAACTAAAATTCTATGAGCCCGCAAAGCCTGTCAATCGCCAACGGACCATCTACAAAAAGTGTCACTTGATGACATGATTGTCAGGTTAGGGAGACTGTTGTTTATGTTTATAGATATTTACCTAACTGCCTAAGATCATAATGGCACAGTGTAGGTTCTGTTTGAGGGTGGATTTAACTGTATCAACTTTTGGATTCCAGTTGTCCCCATGATGGAGCTGAAGCCAAACGCCGGCAGCGACAGAGCCTGGGTATGGAACACACTAGCAGACTTTGCAGATGAAAGTCCCAAACCTGAGCTCCTGGCAATACGCTTCCTCAACGCAGAAAGTGAGTTATTCATTCACTAACTTATCAGAAAGTTGGGGGGGGGGGGGGGGTTGTAAATATTACAACTTACACTCTTGCTCCTCTTTTCAGATGCTCAGAAATTCAAGGTGAAGTTTGACGAGTGCAAAGAAGAGGTCATAAAATCTCAAGAGGGAACAGGTAACTTGAATGACTTGTAATTTTGCTGAGCGTGCTGCAGACTCAACTCTGTTCTTTGCTGATCACTCCAGCCTGGAACTTTTTATGTCTGCTACATCATTCTGCAGAATGTAACACTTGCTGGCTTTTTGATAGGCTAGTGTCGGTATGTTCTGTCACACTTTTTAAAATGGAAGTTATTTCCCACTTCGCCTTAACTGGGTCGAAGACGAAAGTCACCATAATGTCTACATACGTTAAAATTCGCAGCAGCTTTAGTGTTTAAATCTACAATTCTCCAAGCCTTCCAAGTGTAGTTTAGTTGACATGTCTCCTTTTCTCCACAGCCGACTCCGACAGCGCAAACAAGGTGGCTGAGAAACTAGAGGAGCTCTCTGTAAAGGAGGACAAGAAGTCGGGGGGAAAGAAAGAGGAGGAGAAGGAGGTGAAGGCAGAGAAGGAGGTGAAGGCAGAGAAGGAGGTGAAGGCAGAGAAGAATTGAGAACCGCGTACTTGCTTTGCTGATCTTCAACATGTCAGTTTCCCCCTCTTTTTCTACAATAGACTCTAAAGGAACTGAATTTGGACACTTGCATAATTAATTCCGTTTTTTTTCCGCCTCGAGATCCATGTCCTTGGTGCCACTGAAAATAAATTAAAGAAAAAAAGAAGAAGAAAAAAAGTTTAATTCATGAAATAAGTGCCCCATTCCTTCATGCACCATGGAACTCTACACTTTCCATTCTGGTCATCTGTAATTCAATGTCTTGTTTTTTTTGTTTTGTTTTGGACAAACTGAAATGAGGCTTGTGATATTAGTCACTCCCACATTGGGGTAAAGTGTTTTTTTTTTTATTATTTTCTTTTTAAACCGTTGGGGGGGGGGGGGGGGAGAGTGTGGGTGTTGGAGGCGTGTCGGCAGCAAAGGTTTGGGGAACAGGCGTAGGGGGAAGATGCAGTAGGAGAATTCTGTCCTGGGATGCATCTCGGTGGGCCTTCCTCCCCGTGTCCACCTCTTTTTAAACACGGGTGAAGACGACTGGAGCGGATGTCTTGTAGCGATTAGCTCTTTTCTAGTTTCACTCCATCGGCTCCGATGGGGCGTCTAGACGAGACGTGGAGGCTACTCCAAACGGTAGAGGTGCAGCAGGAGCATGTTGGGTGTTATCCCGCTGTTATGTGATCAGATGCACTTAATGCTGCGTTCACGTCCCCATATGGAAATACGGCGGCTTTCGGGTTGTAAATATTAACTTGGAAACTTGCAATGGACTGGGATCCGACATCGCCGTGCAGAAATGTCAACCCGGCGACTCGATTTTCGCAAATGTCTTAAATTTGTGCAAGGAATGGAACGTTTATTTTAAATGAAAACAAACCTAAAGTGTAATTTTCAGCAAATGTGTTTTTCAGACATTTGAAATGTATGAGCTTACTTGCTGGATTTGTAAATAATTTTGACGGTTATCACGAGCATAAAGCGAAACCTCTTGTTTTGGCACATTCAACGAGGTTCATGCCACATGCGTACAGACGTACCTACCATCATTCCTACATGACGTGAATGCAGCATTAACTATGTTCAAGTGTTTCTTTTTCCTTTTTTTTTTTTTTTAAAACATCTTGAATCATTGCACCAAATCCAAAGTCGAGAAAGTTCATCAGATTGTGTCGTACGTTACATTCTAGGCTGGAGTTCTGGCTGGAGCTTCAGTTTCTCTTTTTTTTATTTTTATTGTTTTTTAGGTCATAACATTCCCTCAGATTTAAAGCATGTATATTTTATGTATAAAGTGTGACAATAGACCTCTCACAGGTGACTTACTTCGGCTGCTTTAGCCCCAAAACAGCCTGGAACCGTTGGCATCGCAGATCAGGTCAATGACATCTAGTCATTTCAGTGTTTTGCAATGTGGCTCTTAAAAATCAGGCTAGTTATTCCAAAACATAATCTTGGGATGCCATGTTTGATGGGAATGCAACGCTTCACAATAAAAACATTTAAAAAAAAACATACAATTGTCCTGTAAAGTGTCATTTTACCACTCAGCCCCACATGCAGCTTAAGACAAAATTACTGGTAAACGGGAAGGAAAACAAATCTTCGCCATAGGTGTGCGAAAAGGAGCCAAAACTGGAGTTTGTCAAACAGACAACGTGCGAGAGGTCTATGCCTGATCAGGCCTGTGTGCTCTACCCTACTTTCACCCCAACTAATTGAGTTTTGAACCTTGCCTCGAAAGTGCATCAAAGTGCCCAGTGCATCTGTAAATAAATGGATATAGTTGAAATGTTGCTTTTCATTTGGAATTGTGGTTTCAAATGTTTCCTCCACCTTCCAATAAAAGCTCCCAAAGACCATCTTGGTGTTCACTGCTTTATATGAAACCACAGCTTATTATTGCTCCTGACATGGAAGATGCAGGGTGTTGGTTTTTTGTACACCTACTAGTGTTGTCAAAAATATCGAAGTATCGATACATATCGATACTGAATATTTAAAACGGCTTCAATACTCATTTCCCCAAGTACCGATACTTTCTGCAGTATCGGTACCAGCTGGCTTGCTCCCGCAAGTTGTTGACAGACAGACGCGCTGCCAGAGCCTTGCCCTTCCGCCGCCTCCTCCTCCTCCTCGCTCAGAGCAACAGACACAAGCTGCTGCAGCCTCCTCGTTGGAAACGGGGTAGTTGTGTCGACTTCATGCATGTACTGGTGTAGTGGGCTCGGCTTGACGTTACTCCGTTTCCATGAAGTAATAGGTGGCCAGCTAGCTAGCATTAAGCTAACGGAGGAACGACAGCTAACGTTAGCTAATAATAGCGTTGTTTACAAACTGAAGACAGGGCTGCGCTGCCCGGCTGTGAGGGGGAGGAGGAAGAGAGATTTCTCCGGAGCTATGCTCGGAGCATTTATTAACGCAATGTTGTTGAAAATGTAACGTTAATAAATGCTCCGAGCATAGCTCCGGAGAAATCTCGCTCGCTCGCTCGCTCGCTCTCTCTCGCTCTCTGGTCGTAACTAGAAAGGTGCGCTCAGTAGACCTAAAATCTCCAGCAGCCACTCTCTCTTTCTCTCTCTCTCTCTCTGATCTAAAGATACACAAAGGGTTTTAAAAGTGTATTTATCTTCTCGTATAGTACCAGAGAGAAGCTGAGGAGAATCAACCAGCAACAAAAGAGAAATTTGTTAAAAAAAGAGAGAAAAAAATATTATAATAAAAAAAACATATATATTTTTTTTTTATTGAAAGTATCGATACTTTTCAAGGTATCGTATCGAAGTCGAAATTCCAGTATCGTGACAACACTAACACCTACTACACTAGGTGGAAATAATGCAGGGATCCTGCATTGTAGTTTTGACGAGTAACCATGAATCTGCAGACACAAGCAGTCCCACTATTACACTGAAGGTGGTGTCGGGGCCCTTTCTTTAGTGCAGTGCGCCCTCTTGTGTTTAACTCATGTATTACACATGGAGAGTGGAGACAACTCATAAAGGAACACGCCAACATTTTGGGAAATAAGCTTACTGTCTTCTCCAGAGAGAGACAAGAAGATGGATACCAGTTTCCTCTCTGTGTGTTCAGTAGAAAGCTATCTGGCTGCACGTTAGCCTAGCTTAGCACAATGAATGGAAGCGGACGTGACCGGTTAGCCTAGACATTGTCCAACTAACACTTCTCCCGAAGGCTAACTGGTCATGTCCGCTTCCATTCATTGTGCTAAACTAGGCTAACATGCAGTTGGCGTGTTCTTTTAAGTGCAACATTTGATAACACTGGTAATGTGACTGGTATTCAAATGGGATGGACATTATAGTGAATCACATGTAATAATAAAAAAAAACTGGTGGAACATTTTAAAATAAAAAATACCTTAATATAATACTATTCTGTTAAATGTAAAAGTCCTCCATTCTATATTCTACACAAGTTAACGTTTACAAGTACTACAAAAGTAAAAGTACACATTCTCTACAATGTTGTATTTCGATGCTTCGGACCTCCAGCTGACTCATGTTAACGCTTTCACTTCCAAATGGTTAACCCTTTCACTGCCACACTACAGAAGGTTAACCCTTTCACTACCACACTAGACGGTTAACCGTCTGTAGTGAAAGTGTTAACCCTCTGTAGTGTGGTAGTGAAAGGGTTAATGAGTGGTTGGTGGGTCCAGTTATGCCAGCTCTGATAATTCCCTCATAACATTGGCAGGCTTGTACTTTGAAAGTGCATAATAATAATACTAAAATACAGGTGTGTACAGATGTGAAAATGTGAGCGATGCAGGGGTTGGGGGGTCAGGAGTGAGGGTATGCAAGGTTGAACAGGTGGGTTTTGAGGTGGCACTTAAACGTTTCTACGGATGGGGCTTCTTTGATGTAGATGAGACCATTGGGAATATCAACATTGTCCAAACATATTTTTATAAATTTTCTAAAATACTAGTACATTTACAATAATTCCATGGGAAAAAACTAACTTCCACGGGCTCCCACATTCTTAAAAACGTCAGTACCACGTCACAACTTCGTGAGCTCAGAGTTTTCAGAACATTTCCACTTACAACGTTGTGAATTCTGTGGGCCGTTCATTGTGGACTCGTGAACACGGTAAACACGACCCTTTACTTTTATATTTTTAAGGTTGACTGATATCAGGCTCTTAAGGTGTACACCGTGGTGCCTATCAATGTAGTTTGTGTGTCGTGCGTAATTGCTCCATGAAGTAATGTGTTGTTACTTTGTAAATATTGATTCCCTGATTGAACATATTTTAGCTTATAAAACTAATTATTTCTCTTCACTTGCATACAACCAGTGTAGTCTCAATTATGCAGCTGTGTGTGTGTACACGTGCATGCATGCTAACTACTGTATACTACAGACAACACACTGCTTAAGAAACTACTGTATACTACAGACAACACACTGCTTAAGAAACTACTGTATACTACAGACAACACACTACTTAAGAAACCACTGTATACTACAGACAACACACTACCTAAGAAACTACTGTATACTACAGACAACACACTACTTAAGAAACCACTGTATACTACAGACAACACACTGCTTAAGAAACTACTGTATACTACAGACAACACACTACTTAAGAAACCACTGTATACTACAGACAACACACTGCTTAAGAAACTACTGTATACTACAGACAACACACTGCTTAAGAAACTACTGTATACTACAGACAACACACTACTTAAGAAACTACTGTATACTACAGACAACACACTACTTAAGAAACTACTGTATACTACAGACAACACACTGCTTAAGAAACTACTGTATACTACAGACAACACACTGCTTAAGAAACTACTGTATACTACAGACAACACACTGCTTAAGAAACCACTGTATACTACAGACAACACACTACTTAAGAAACCACTGTATACTACAGACAACACACTACCTAAGAAACTACTGTATACTACAGACAACACACTACTTAAGAAACCACTGTATACTACAGACAACACACTACTTAAGAAACCACTGTATACTACAGACAACACACTACTTAAGAAACTACTGTATACTACAGACAACACACTACCTAAGAAACTACTGTATACTACAGACAACACACTACTTAAGAAACTACTGTATACTACAGACAACACACTGCTTAAGAAACTACTGTATACTACAGACAACACACTACTTAAGAAACCACTGTATACTACAGACAACACACTGCTTAAGAAACTACTGTATACTACAGACAACACACTACTTAAGAAACCACTGTATACTACAGACAACACACTACTTAAGAAACTACTGTATACTACAGACAACAACACACTGCTTAAGAAACTACTGTATACTACAGACAACACACTGCTTAAGAAACTACTGTATACTACAGACAACACACTACTTAAGAAACCACTGTATACTACAGACAACACACTACTTAAGAAACTACTGTATACTACAGACAACACACTACTTAAGAAACCACTGTATACTACAGACAACACACTACCTAAGAAACTACTGTATACTACAGACAACACACTGCTTAAGAAACCACTGTATACTACAGACAACACACTACTTAAGAAACTACTGTATACTACACTGCCCTGTCAAGGCTAACCGCAGTAACTTGAAAAAAGTAAAAATTCAGTTATGAGTGAAATTGACCTGGTCAATAAATGTTTTATCTTGTGACCAAGTTTCAGATGTTAATGTCGCTCAGTTTGAGATATGGGGTTTTAAAAACTGCAGTAACTACAAAATCACACTAAAAACCCAGGCAGACCGCAGTAACTTCCAAACAGTGAAAAATGGCTAAAGTGTTTTGACTTGCCATCCAAAATGTGTTATAGGTAGATAGATGATAGTACCCAGATTTAACATGTATTAATGAAGTAATCTTTAGGCATACAAAAATATGACATAATTATTTTAATTAACCCCAAAAAAGCAGATACTGCACTCTGCTGCACGATTTCCTTAAATAATTATACAGGTAATGTACAGGCAAATTGCAGTAACTTCAAATACAATGTTGTTTTCCCTCCAGCTTTCATAACTTAACCTAGCCATTTTGAAAATGAAATTTAATACCTGAATATATTGGAATGATGATGATCCAAATAAAATGGCTAGGTTAAGTTATGAAAGCTGGAGGGAAAACAACATTGTATTTGAAGTTACTGCACTTTGCCTGTACATTACCTGTATAATTATTTAAGGAAATCGTGCAGCAGAGTGCAGTATCTGCTTTTTTGGGGTTAATTAAAATAACTACGTCATATTTTTGTATGCCTAAAGATTACTTCATTAATACATGTTAAATCTGGGTACTATCATCTATCTACCTATAACACATTTTGGATGGCAAGTCAAAAAACTTTAAAGCCATTTTTCTCAGTTTCACTGTTTGGAAGTTACTGCGGTCTGCCTTGACAGGGCAGTACAGACAACACACTGCTTAAGAAACCACTGTATACTACAGACAACACACTGCTTAAGAAACCACTGTATACTACAGACAACACACTGCTTAAGAAACCACTGTATACTACAGACAACACTACTTAAGAAAGCACTGTATACTACAGACAACACACTACTTAAGAAACCACTGTATACTACAGACAACACACTGCTTAAGAAACCACTGTATACTACAGACAACACACTGCTTAAGAAACCACTGTATACTACAGACAACACACTACTTAAGAAACCACTGTATACTACAGACAACACTACTTAAGAAAGCACTGTATACTACAGACAACACACTACTTAAGAAACCACTGTATACTACAGACAACACACTGCTTAAGAAACCACTGTATACTACAGACAACACTACTTAAGAAAGCACTGTATACTACAGACAACACACTACTTAAGAAACTACTGTATACTACAGACAACACACTGCTTAAGAAACCACTGTATACTACAGACAACACTACTTAAGAAAGCACTGTATACTACAGACAACACACTACTTAAGAAACCACTGTATACTACAGACAACACACTGCTTAAGAAACCACTGTATACTACAGACAACACACTGCTTAAGAAACCACTGTATACTACAGACAACACACTACTTAAGAAACCACTGTATACTACAGACAACACACTGCTTAAGAAACCACTGTATACTACAGACAACACACTACTTAAGAAACCACTGTATACTACAGACAACACACTACTTAAGAAACCACTGTATACTACAGACAACACTGCTTAAGAAACCACTGTATACTACAGACAACACACTACTTAAGAAACCACTGTATACTACAGACAACACACTACCTAAGAAACTACTGTATACTACAGACAACACTGCTTAAGAAACCACTGTATACTACAGACAACACACTACTTAAGAAACCACTGTATACTACAGACAACACACTGCTTAAGAAACTACTGTATACTACAGACAACACACTACTTAAGAAACCACTGTATACTACAGACAACACTGCTTAAGAAACTACTGTATACTACAGACAACACACTGCTTAAGAAACCACTGTATACTACAGACAACACACTGCTTAAGAAACTACTGTATACTACAGACAACACACTGCTTAAGAAACCACTGTATACTACAGACAACACACTGCTTAAGAAACTACTGTATACTACAGACAACACACTGCTTAAGAAACCACTGTATACTACAGACAACACACTACTTAAGAAACCACTGTATACTACAGACAACACACTACTTAAGAAACTACTGTATACTACAGACAACACACTGCTTAAGAAACCACTGTATACTACAGACAACACACTACTTAAGAAACCACTGTATACTACAGACAACACACTACTTAAGAAACCACTGTATACTACAGACAACACTGCTTAAGAAACGACTGTATACTACAGACAACACACTGCTTAAGAAACCACTGTATACTACAGACAACACACTACTTAAGAAACCACTGTATACTACAGACAACACACTACTTAAGAAACCACTGTATACTACAGACAACACACTACTTAAGAAACCACTGTATACTACAGACAACACACTACTTAAGAAACTACTGTATACTACAGACAACACACTACTTAAGAAACCACTGTATACTACAGACAACACACTACTTAAGAAACTACTGTATACTACAGACAACACACTGCTTAAGAAACCACTGTATACTACAGACAACACACTACTTAAGAAACCACTGTATACTACAGACAACACACTGCTTAAGAAACCACTGTATACTACAGACAACACACTGCTTAAGAAACCACTGTATACTACAGACAACACACTGCTTAAGAAACTACTGTATACTACAGACAACACACTGCTTAAGAAACCACTGTATACTACAGACAACACACTGCTTAAGAAACCACTGTATACTACAGACAACACACTGCTTAAGAAACCACTGTATACTACAGACAACACACTGCTTAAGAAACCACTGTATACTACAGACAACACTGCTTAAGAAACCACTGTATACTACAGACAACACACTGCTTAAGAAACTACTGTATACTACAGACAACACACTGCTTAAGAAACTACTGTATACTACAGACAACACACTGCTTAAGAAACCACTGTATACTACAGACAACACACTGCTTAAGAAACCACTGTATACTACAGACAACACACTGCTTAAGAAACCACTGTATACTACAGACAACACACTACTTAAGAAACCACTGTATACTACAGACAACACTGCTTAAGAAACTACTGTATACTACAGACAACACACTACTTAAGAAACCACTGTATACTACAGACAACACACTACTTAAGAAACCACTGTATACTACAGACAACACACTACTTAAGAAACCACTGTATACTACAGACAACACACTACTTAAGAAACTACTGTATACTACAGACAACACACTACTTAAGAAACCACTGTATACTACAGACAACACACTACTTAAGAAACTACTGTATACTACAGACAACACACTGCTTAAGAAACCACTGTATACTACAGACAACACACTACTTAAGAAACCACTGTATACTACAGACAACACTGCTTAAGAAACTACTGTATACTACAGACAACACACTACTTAAGAAACCACTGTATACTACAGACAACACACTACTTAAGAAACCACTGTATATTACAGACAACACACTACTTAAGAAACCACTGTATACTACAGACAACACACTACTTAAGAAACCACTGTATACTACAGACAACACACTACCTAAGAAACTACTGTATACTACAGACAACACACTGCTTAAGAAACTACTGTATACTACAGACAACACACTGCTTAAGAAACTACTGTATACTACAGACAACACACTACTTAAGAAACTACTGTATACTACAGACAACACACTACTTAAGAAACCACTGTATACTACAGACAACACACTGCTTAAGAAACTACTGTATACTACAGACAACACACTACTTAAGAAACCACTGTATACTACAGACAACACACTACTTAAGAAACCACTGTATACTACAGACAACACACTACTTAAGAAACCACTGTATACTACAGACAACACACTGCTTAAGAAACCACTGTATACTACAGACAACACACTGCTTAAGAAACCACTGTATACTACAGACAACACACTGCTTAAGAAACCACTGTATACTACAGACAACACACTGCTTAAGAAACCACTGTATACTACAGACAACACACTGCTTAAGAAACCACTGTATACTACAGACAACACTGCTTAAGAAACCACTGTATACTACAGACAACACACTGCTTAAGAAACTACTGTATACTACAGACAACACACTGCTTAAGAAACTACTGTATACTACAGACAACACACTGCTTAAGAAACCACTGTATACTACAGACAACACACTGCTTAAGAAACCACTGTATACTACAGACAACACACTGCTTAAGAAACCACTGTATACTACAGACAACACACTACTTAAGAAACCACTGTATACTACAGACAACACTGCTTAAGAAACTACTGTATACTACAGACAACACACTACTTAAGAAACCACTGTATACTACAGACAACACACTACTTAAGAAACCACTGTATACTACAGACAACACACTACTTAAGAAACCACTGTATACTACAGACAACACACTACTTAAGAAACTACTGTATACTACAGACAACACACTACTTAAGAAACCACTGTATACTACAGACAACACACTACTTAAGAAACTACTGTATACTACAGACAACACACTGCTTAAGAAACCACTGTATACTACAGACAACACACTACTTAAGAAACCACTGTATACTACAGACAACACTGCTTAAGAAACTACTGTATACTACAGACAACACACTACTTAAGAAACCACTGTATACTACAGACAACACACTACTTAAGAAACCACTGTATATTACAGACAACACACTACTTAAGAAACCACTGTATACTACAGACAACACACTACTTAAGAAACCACTGTATACTACAGACAACACACTACCTAAGAAACTACTGTATACTACAGACAACACACTGCTTAAGAAACTACTGTATACTACAGACAACACACTGCTTAAGAAACTACTGTATACTACAGACAACACACTACTTAAGAAACTACTGTATACTACAGACAACACACTACTTAAGAAACCACTGTATACTACAGACAACACACTGCTTAAGAAACTACTGTATACTACAGACAACACACTGCTTAAGAAACCACTGTATACTACAGACAACACACTACTTAAGAAACTACTGTATACTACAGACAACACACTGCTTAAGAAACTACTGTATACTACAGACAACACACTGCTTAAGAAACTACTGTATACTACAGACAACACACTACTTAAGAAACTACTGTATACTACAGACAACACACTACTTAAGAAACCACTGTATACTACAGACAACACACTGCTTAAGAAACTACTGTATACTACAGACAACACACTGCTTAAGAAACCACTGTATACTACAGACAACACACTACTTAAGAAACTACTGTATACTACAGACAACACACTGCTTAAGAAACTACTGTATACTACAGACAACACACTGCTTAAGAAACTACTGTATACTACAGACAACACACTACCTAAGAAACTACTGTATACTACAGACAACACACTACTTAAGAAACTACTGTATACTACAGACAACACACTGCTTAAGAAACTACTGTATACTACAGACAACACACTACTTAAGAAACCACTGTATACTACAGACAACACACTGCTTAAGAAACTACTGTATACTACAGACAACACACTACTTAAGAAACCACTGTATACTACAGACAACACACTACTTAAGAAACTACTGTATACTACAGACAACAACACACTGCTTAAGAAACTACTGTATACTACAGACAACACACTGCTTAAGAAACTACTGTATACTACAGACAACACACTACTTAAGAAACCACTGTATACTACAGACAACACACTACCTAAGAAACTACTGTATACTACAGACAACACACTGCTTAAGAAACCACTGTATACTACAGACAACACACTACTTAAGAAACTACTGTATACTACACTGCCCTGTCAAGGCTAACCGCAGTAACTTGAAAAAAGTAAAAATTCAGTTATGAGTGAAATTGACCTGGTCAATAAATGTTTTATCTTGTGACCAAGTTTCAGATGTTAATGTCGCTCAGTTTGAGATATGGGGTTTTAAAAACTGCAGTAACTACAAAATCACACTCAAAACCCAGGCAGACCGCAGTAACTTCCAAACAGTGAAAAATGGCTTTAAAGTGTTTTGACTTGCCATCCAAAATGTGTTATAGGTAGATAAGATGATAGTACCCAGATTTAACATGTATTAATGAAGTAATCTTTAGGCATACAAAAATATGACATAATTATTTTAATTAACCCCAAAAAAGCAGATACTGCACTCTGCTGCACGATTTCCTTAAATAATTATACAGGTAATGTACAGGCAAAGTGCAGTAACTTCAAATACAATGTTGTTTTCCCTCCAGCTTTCATAACTTAACCTAGCCATTTTGAAAATGAAATTTAATACCTGAATATATTGGAATGATGATGATCCAAATAAAATGGCTAGGTTAAGTTATGAAAGCTGGAGGGAAAACAACATTGTATTTGAAGTTACTGCACTTTGCCTGTACATTACCTGTATAATTATTTAAGGAAATCGTGCAGCAGAGTGCAGTATCTGCTTTTTTGGGGTTAATTAAAATAACTACGTCATATTTTTGTATGCCTAAAGATTACTTCATTAATACATGTTAAATCTGGGTACTATCATCTATCTACCTATAACACATTTTGGATGGCAAGTCAAAAAACTTTAAAGCCATTTTTCTCAGTTTCACTGTTTGGAAGTTACTGCGGTCTGCCTTGACAGGGCAGTACAGACAACACACTGCTTAAGAAACCACTGTATACTACAGACAACACACTGCTTAAGAAACCACTGTATACTACAGACAACACACTACTTAAGAAACTACTGTATACTACAGACAACACACTACTTAAGAAACCACTGTATACTACAGACAACACACTACTTAAGAAACCACTGTATACTACAGACAACACTGCTTAAGAAACTACTGTATACTACAGACAACACACTACTTAAGAAACCACTGTATACTACAGACAACACACTACTTAAGAAACCACTGTATACTACAGACAACACTGCTTAAGAAACTACTGTATACTACAGACAACACACTGCTTAAGAAACCACTGTATACTACAGACAACACACTGCTTAAGAAACTACTGTATACTACAGACAACACACTGCTTAAGAAACCACTGTATACTACAGACAACACACTGCTTAAGAAACTACTGTATACTACAGACAACACACTGCTTAAGAAACTACTGTATACTACAGACAACACACTGCTTAAGAAACCACTGTATACTACAGACAACACACTACTTAAGAAACCACTGTATACTACAGACAACACACTGCTTAAGAAACCACTGTATACTACAGACAACACACTGCTTAAGAAACTACTGTATACTACAGACAACACTGCTTAAGAAACTACTGTATACTACAGACAACACACTACTTAAGAAACCACTGTATACTACAGACAACACACTGCTTAAGAAACTACTGTATACTACAGACAACACACTACTTAAGAAACCACTGTATACTACAGACAACACACTGCTTAAGAAACCACTGTATACTACAGACAACACACTACTTAAGAAACCACTGTATACTACAGACAACACACTGCTTAAGAAACTACTGTATACTACAGACAACACACTACTTAAGAAACCACTGTATACTACAGACAACACACTGCTTAAGAAACCACTGTATACTACAGACAACACACTGCTTAAGAAACCACTGTATACTACAGACAACACACTGCTTAAGAAACTACTGTATACTACAGACAACACACTACTTAAGAAACCACTGTATACTACAGACAACACACTACTTAAGAAACTACTGTATACTACAGACAACACACTGCTTAAGAAACCACTGTATACTACAGACAACACACTACTTAAGAAACCACTGTATACTACAGACAACACACTACTTAAGAAACTACTGTATACTACAGACAACACACTGCTTAAGAAACTACTGTATACTACAGACAACACACTGCTTAAGAAACTACTGTATACTACAGACAACACACTACTTAAGAAACCACTGTATACTACAGACAACACACTGCTTAAGAAACCACTGTATACTACAGACAACACACTGCCGTGTTGCAGCTAATATTTATGCTAGTACTAAATGTATAGACTAGAGTGATAATAATGTGTACAGACTACAGAGTGATAATATTTATGCAATTAGTACTAGTTTTATAGAGTGATCCATATAGTCTACTGTGCAGGTAAAGCCCATATTGAAATTAATTAATTAATTAAACATTTGACCCCAACTTTTGAAATTCATAAAAAAGAAAGCAGGAGGGTTGGAGGTATACAAAGTATGGATCCATGAAAAGGTCGATTTTTACTCTACCGTACCATCATCCACGATACACACACAAATGTGTTCCTTCCTAGTAGCTATTTTATTTGATTGATTTATTGTCTATTCTACTAACTATTTTATTGCACTGCACTATTTTACTCCGTCTATTCTATTTTACTTTTGATCATTCTGTCTATTCTATTTGACTCTTTTGTTACTTTTTATTACAGGTTTTGGACTGTGGTGTCAAGCAGGACGAAAGACTGTCAGGTTTTAAACAGTTGCTGCACTATTTTACTCTTTTATCATTGTCAGATTTGTCCCAGTGAGACAACGGGTCGAAACCCCTGGACAGAAGTCACTAACCCTATAAAGGAACAATGATGTTATTAACCCTTTACCGACCAAGTAACCATTTTTGGCCATTTCCCCATACAATATATTTATCCAGGTGCGACAGGGGGGATCTTTAATCTATGAAAAAAAACTTCTTCCAGTCAATCAGCACAGGTCAGGCTATGACACAGATATTGTCACCATCCCATCTGACCAATCAGGATAGACCCTGGGGATCTGCAACTTCCTTCTTTTCACCACAGCAAAAAATGCAAATTTTTGCACCTGCTTCTACTCTTCAAAATCCATTATTTTCTCAACAAGTCATTATAAGTTGATAACATTTACTCATTTTTGCAGTTGAACAATCATTGTAAAGGTTGGGAATGGGATAGGTGTTTTTTTTTACATAGGATTAGTGAAATCAGGATTTGTTGTTAGCTAAAAAGTGGTGTGAAGCCATACACGGTCATATGCCCTTCAGGTGAAGTGACAGTGTCCATTTTTAGACATATGCCTGATGCATCTAGTCAGTCACACTTAGGGTATTACTTCTACCTAGTGCATTGTAGTACCATGTAGTACCCTGTATTGCCATGTAGTACCATGTAGTTATTCCGCTATTCTTCTTTGGGTCTTTATCGGCTACTGTTGCCATGGCAACGCAAATTCAAGAAAACTCCCAATACATTTTCTTATTTATTTTATGTTGTGAATCAGCCTGCCAAGTTTCATAGATATGCCCCCTAAGGAAAAATATGCCCCATAGCCCCCACATTTTTAGGGTACCGGTCGAGGACCTGTTCACGGACACTTTGGTTAACCTTAATTTACAGGGGGAAAAAATATTTTTTTATTTCAAATTTGTAGATAACTTTTGAAATAGCACCAAAATAACATTCTAGAGTTGAAATTGTGAATTTCCAGGTATTTCAAGAAGTGACCGGTAAAGGGTTAAAGGTGGTGGTGTATCGTATCTAGACACAAATAAATCATTCCCATTCGCCCCAAAGACTTGGAAACCTTTTCTTTATTCGGATCAGGTCATGGCAAATATTTCCTCTCCATAAAAATAGTAATACATGTACATTTATCGTATATTCTATATTTTAAACATTTTGTTCTCACGTTCAATGCTTCAGAAAACAAGTCACCTTTCGGCAATCATGATGACACAACATTCTTGTTGCACTATCTCAAACCATGCCTTTTATTGATCCTCCAATCACAGCAGTTGTGATTGGAGGATCAAGAAAAGAGGGCGGGTTTGAGATGGGGCAACACGCAGCCAGGACATGCCTCTCCCTGGAGTGATGAACATCCAGAGAAAAAAAAAGATTGGAAAAGTTGCAGTCGTTTGGAGGAATACATAATTTTGTGTTTACTTCATTACCTTATCCCGTGTAATTAACCTATCTCAAACCTCACCCTCTTTTCCTGATTCTCCAATCACAACTGGTTGCTCGTTTGTCCAAGGGAAGCAGCAGTTGTGATTGGAGGATCAAGAAAGGAAGGCAGGTCAGTTAGTAACCATGGAGATCAATGGTACATTTAAAATAACAGTGCAGTGTTGCCTGTTTATATTTTTTCAACCGTTCTATGTTCATTCCTGAACAAATTTTTTAAAGCTTGGGATCTAGATTTCTAGTGTGTTGAACTGCAATGCAGTATAGAGCAAATTAATGTCCATTCTTCCATATAGAACGTTTAGAGTATTGGTGTCATTTGACTCGTAGCACACATAATGCTGAACTTTCTAGAATGATTTGTGCATAAACATACTTTGTCCTCTTGAAAGGCAACAATGGTTTATTCTGAATATACAGCTGTAAGCTGGAATCATGTGACCAAATCTACTTGACATCCATGGAACCTCTGCCAGTGCCTTTAAAAGGTGATCATAGACCATGTTAAGGAGAATCATGAAGTGGACCGAGAAACTTACATTGAATGGGATTTTGCCATTAAAGTAGATTTTGTGCCGTGATCCCAAATGTTTACATACAGTTCATTTAAATCAATATTTTTTTTACATTTGAAATCATGACGCAAAATCCAACTCTTGTCATTTGAAATGAAAGCCTGCTAGAATAATATTTATTTATATACCTATAGGTATAATAATATACCTTAGGATTGAGAAAAAAAAAGAAAAAAAAACAACAACATTCAACTGACTTCCTGGGTCCAATTCCTGATTTCCCCTAACGAGGTACATTATGCATCCATATTCAGTTGATAAAAAAAAAAAAAAAAAGTAAAAACATTCAAGCTAGATTTAATCAGTGATTTTCTTTTTTTAATTAACAAAAGATAATAGATGTACCAATGAAACTAGAACTTTTTTTTCTTCCTTCAGTTAACAACGTAAAAAGTCCCATCTCCGACCCTCCGAGTGGTGTTCGATACAACTGGTTTGCTGTGCCAGACAGCTGCTGTCGCGAGACTGAGCGTCGTCACACTCCTACGCAGAGAGTCCGATGGCGTTCCCGTGTGACGTTTAGGCGTAGGAGCGCGGGAAGTCTGACGATGTCGCATGACGTCAGTCACGCAGGGGCCACTCCAGAAAACACCTGTTCCTCCATTTTGAGAGAATCGGGGTCAGTAGCCACTTTTGGAAATGAAATCTCAAAGCAGCTTCTTTTTTTTTGTTTAGTTTTGTTTGTTGCCTTTTTCCTCTCCACATCATCTTCCTATGATGATATTATTAAATTTCTTCATTATACAAATATGATCATTTCTTTACACTGCAAGATACAACAAGCTATGATACCTCCCCCTTTGTGGGTTTATCTAGTATTCATTAATTCATGTATTCACTGGAGTTATAAATTATCAACAACAACAAAAAGACCACTCAAAATAAAACATCCATTCCAAGCTTGGGTATCTGTATAAAAAAGCAAGATGTATCAAACACTTTTTTAAAGGTTGGGTATAAAAAAGGAAACAAACATAAAAAAGAAAACTACAAAATAATGAATGAACCAGTTTACCATTTTACTACAATGACTTATTTTTCTACACTTATCCATTCTTGTCATGATCGTAAAAAAAAAAAAAAAACAGCATAAGAACCTTTACAAAAATATGAAGTCTCAACAGAAACTGCATTTTGGCTGTGCAAGGCTGGACTATAGTTCAGAACGTGGTGAGAAGAACCATTCTTTTGATGAGGTATTCAGATCTTTCAGAACACAAAATATATCCGTTCAGCACTCGTGTGGATTATACTGAAATCAGCTAAATGGAAGTTGGACCGAACACACGCTCGCAAAGTCCTGCGCCATCCTCAAGGGACCGACGGAGCCACACTCCTGTAAGCCCCACACAAAAAAAATTAAATCATCCTCCACTATGAGGATGAATACAGAATAGAGACATTCGTGTGAATTCTGCTGAGAATTATCCTCCACTCAAATACCCGGCAGGTCTTTCTTCAGACAAATCAGACTCTTCTTCTTGTGCTGATCATACGTCTGAATTTAACACGGATCTTCCCCCAAACAATCCTCTGTGGACCCATGCAGCCCTGACCCGGTGGTTCTGTGATGGTGGACGATTATGTGAAGCACCTTTAACTCGGAGGTCAATTCACTCGGAGAGGAGGACGTCAGTCTTCTCGTAGATTTCCAAAGTGAGGATACTTTGATATCAATGTATAAATTCATCTGTAGTGTTTCGTTAAGATGTCAGCGCTTGTCGTGGCAAATGTTTTGTGTGTATGGAGCAATATTGGTTCTATGAATGTAACTGAGAGGCGAGGGAGTAACATTTGAGCCGTCTTGAGAGCCCACTGTGACGACCAATACAACAAGCCACAAAATTCTACGACAAAACACAATTACAGCCCACTGCAGTCTTGATTACACACACACCACCCCTCCTGTGCACACACACACACACACACACACAGGCAATTGGCTTGACAGACCCACAAGAGCAAAGACGTCCTCTGATTGGACAATAACTCCAAAGCAGGAAGTGCTATGTGCCCCGGATTGGTCAACATCCAGACTTTACAAAAGTAATATAAAGGTGAGAATTCCGCTCTCTGTTGCAGGGATTGTTGTCATCGGAGGTGGCTGCTGCATCAGTTTGGTGCCCAACCCCCCCCCCCCCCTCCTTTCTCACACAGATATCTCATAGGTGGTGCCCCCCACCCCGGTGACCTTTTTGACGTTACTGTGGCGGCCAGGGCTGAGTGTGCCGCCCTGGAGGCCGAGGTGGCAGTCTGCTTGGCCATTGACTTTACCTTGCATCATCATGGCCTCTCTGCACGGGGAAGAGAAGAACAGAGAGAACGATTAGAGACAAGGAGCCTGTTAATCCGAGTTAATCTGTCAAACCAAATAGTGGGTGGGTTGGTTGGTAGGTGTCACATGCAAGGTGGGCGGAGTTAGTTATCTAATAGTCCGTGTACAAAAGAGGAAGAAAAGGGAAGGAAGGGGGGGGGGGGGGGCAACATACGTTCAAACCTCTCAACAAAAGCTTCAAATGACTCGTGAGAGATGGTCAGGGTAGGGTGTGTTGGTTGACAGTGAGAGTCCTAGGGGCTGTGTTAGTGTATCAGATGGGTGGAAGAAAAAACATGCAAGTGGGGTCAAGACACTTTATTCATCTGACGACACATTTAAAAAATAATGAGAAAGAAAGAATACTTTTCTAAGAAGGCAAACATTTAAATCCAGTAAAAGTACACCATAGTTCACAGTCACACCATACAGAACCTCTGACAAATACTGTATATGTGCAGTATATTGTATACTGTAGCCGTGTATACCGTACATGCTACAGGTTTAACCTCTAGCCTCAATTGTGACTACACACCGAGGCAGAGCCTAGTGCCCATGAATCACTGGCTCCGTCAAGCAAGGAAGGGGGGGGGGGGCTTCCAGCGGGATGGATTAAACGCCTCCAGCCCCCCCTCCCTCTGCGCAATACATGAAGCCCCAGAGAAGCTATGTTAGGACTCATACCTTGGGCCCCCCAGACGGGGCGAGTCTGTCCTCTCCAAGGCGCTGATGTAGGAGAGTTTCTGGTGGGTGTAGGAGGAGGGGGAGCGGGGCGTGGCCGGGGAGTGGTGGGGCTGGTGGGCCGGGGAGCGGTAGGGGGGCTCGGGAGCCCTGCCCTGGCCGCCGCTGTTGTTGCCGTTAGTATATTCCAGGGTGTGCAGGGAGCTGGAGGAAGTCCTGGGGGCGCGGCCCAGCGTGGAGCCGGCGTGGCGCAGCACGGGCGTCCGCTGGCCGTAGCCCACCAGCCCGGCTCCCATCAGGTTGTCCCTGGAGCCTCCGTAGGCCGGGGGCGTGGGGCCCCTGGAGCAGGAGGGGCCACTGCGGGGCCCGTCGGGGTAGTAGGCGCTGGAGGGGGGAGCGGGGCCGTAGCCCCCGGGGCTAGTATCGAACATGCCCGAGTCCTGGGCGGCGTAGAGCTGGGTCTGGGAGCGGCCGTGCATCAGCTGCAGCTTCTCCCTCTCCTCCGTCTCCTTGCGCTCCTGGATGGACGCCATGATGGTCTGGGAGAGGTTGTCGTAGCGCACCGGAGAAGGGTCCCTTTCCCTCGGGTGGGGCGACTGCCTGCCGCCGCCGCCGCCTCCCCCCCTGGTCGCCATCGTCGGGCTGTAGGGCGGCGGCACCACCTGCTGCTGCCTCTGCAGTTCGGGCCCCCCCCGGATGTGGCACATTTTGGTGGGCAGGTAGGGCGAGTGGAAGCCCAGGGAGGAGGGCACGCCCGGGTGGGCCATGCACTCGGCGGCGACGGCCGGGGAGACGCTGGGGTTGAGCAGGCTGTCGTAGGACAGACTCCCGTTGCGGTTGGACAGCGTGTTGGGGGAGAAGACGCTCTTGTAGGGGGTGGAGGCGGCGACGGCCTCGGGCTGCAGGTGCTGCTTCAGGCTGAGGGAGCGGGAGCCCACGCCGGGGTACGAGTCCAGCTGGAGGGGCGAGGACTGGAAGGTGCGGTGGAGGGGAGCGCCGCTGTAGTCGGGCAGGTCCAGGTTGGGCTCCGAGCGGTAGTCGTGACCACGGACCACGCCCTCCTCCAAGATGGCCGACGTCTTGCGGTCATCGGGCATGACAATCTTGAGGACAAAAATAAATAAAAAGACACTCAGAAATATTAATTTGCATCTCTATGCATAATGGTTAGGGATATTGGAAATATTCAAAAGCATAACCATTTCTTCATAAACGTATACCTTTTCTCCAGCGGCGTGGTAGTGCACTTTAGGCATGGTCCCAAAGGAGGGTCTGTACTTGTACATGGCTGGAGTGGAGGGGTGGATCTTACCAGACAGAGTGCTCTCTGTAACACAACAGAGAAGAGGAGCGGAGTCGGACTGTTATAAACAAGGTCACTATTATCCCTTTTAGCTGCAACCAGCAGCTCTAAAAGGTCACTCTGTTGGTTGGTCAGAAAACATTTCTCCTCTCTCGTCTAGTGGCCACAGGTTTAGCCCTAGGAGGCTGAAATGTGGCATGGAGGTCAAGTGTGTGTGTGTGCGTGCGTGCGTGTGTGTGTGCGTGCATGTGTGTGTGTGTGTGTTCATGCCAATTGGCTAAAAGGGGGCGTGGGAATAGGAGTGGCCTTTCGCCAAAAGGTTGTAGCCATTGCAAATTCACACTTGTTAAGTTATTGACTCCATTAAAACACAAATCTATCTCTGCGGGCAAAAGTCTACGAGGCAGAATTGGCACTCAGTTCTCAGAATCAGGAGGCTGCAGAGAATTGATCCCTGAAATCCACACCGTGACCTTTTCTACTAAACAGTTTATCTGATGGAAAAAGAGTGGATGAGAAGGACGAGGAAGTCAATCTAGCACGGCTGCTGCTACAGCTGTAGTACCGCGAGCTGCCACCAGGAAGCAGTAGCATCCCGTTGAATGGAAGAAAGCGTCAACTCCCTGACATAATGCAGCATGACACTGTAGAACTACTATAAGAAACTGGCTATTGTAGGTGGACACAGTATGTTATTAACATTCTCAAGTCACTGAATGTAGAACCGTAAAAACAACACCACTTCTGACTGAAACCCCAGTGCTGTAAAACATCCACCATAATAGCATCCCTTTCATAGCTTGTTAAGTCGACTATGTGAAGCCCAGACTACAAGGCTGTCATTCATCTTAGTTACAGACACGATTCTCACTCGGCAGCTATTCTCCTCCGATTCCTCCATTTGGCCGACTTCCACCGGCACCACTGTAACATAGGGGAGTGATTCATGTTGCAATTATCTCACTCTGAACCCCCCCCCCCCCCCCCCCCATCCCACAAAAAATCTGGAGTTGATTCGCAGAACGGGGGGCCACCCTGCCACAAATCACAGCGATCCCCTGGCCCCCTATAAACGAGCCATTGACCTGCTGTGGGCCTGGTCATTTGTCAGGCCAAACTACCACGGAGCCTGACACACGGGCACACTGACGATCAGCGAGAAAGTTTCAATAAGATGGCACTTTGGTGCGATGCTGTCAGAGAAGAGAGACGGGGGACTGTGTGTGTGTCTAGCAAAGAGGTTAGATATAGGACGGAAATTAATAGGAGGCTGAGAACTCATCTGGAGGACCCTTATATAAACAAGACGAAAGTATTTTTCTGGTCTTCATCCTCTTAGCAGTTGTTAGTATTGAGCTGTACTGTATTGTACCCATTGCACTCTGTTAATAAAGTTTTCAATCAATCAATCAATTCACACCATTAGCAAAACCAACTGCTTTAAATATCGGGAATATCAAATTGGTAACCTAGGTAAGCTAATAGTTTGCTTCGACTACACTACTATTTCATACAACTTAAAGGAACACGCCAACATTTTGGGACATGGCCGGTTAGCCTTCGGGAGAGGTGTTAGTTGTTTCCCAAAATGTTTGCGTATTCTTTTAAATATCGGGAATATCAAATTGGTAGCCTAGCTTACCCTCAGTCGGTAAATCAAAAAAAATAAAGTTAAATATGTGAAAAATCCCTTTTTTTTAATATCCGCTGAATGACATTCCAAGTTCAAAATGTCAATATGTTTATAAGACCCTAAACATGGCAAATCTGTTGCTCAATCAAATAAGGATCATCTACTTTTACTGGTATTAGCAATTCTTCGTCTCACTTCGTTACAAAGATCCCCTCAATTTTATATAACAATTTATCTATAAGTCTTGACAGACACAACCATTCCACCAGACATGCTTCTGCACGAGGTTTTACACTTCCAAAAGTGAGGTTGAATGCAATGAAGCGAACTGTCATGTTCCGTGGTATGCAGGAATGGAACTCTCTTCCCAGACATGTTAAGCAGGAGAATAGGAAATGTTGTTTCAAAATCTTGGTAAAACAACATTTTCAACCAAAGAAATTGACATTCCCTAATAGATAGTGTACGTAAATGAAAATGTATGTCTGATAAAGAGATAGGGACAGTGGCGTCATTTCAGTAAAAGCCAAGGTATGGCGAGGAGGGAGGGAGGGGGGTAGGGGTGGTTTCCCCCCCTCGTGGATTTCTTTTGTTGAATCAGTTGTGCAATAGTCACTTTTGGTGAGTTGTTTCTATACAATTCACTTATATGACATTTAGGTCACAGGACTACACAAGCATTTTTTAGTATACAAATATGTCAACAGACTAAAGCAGGGAACCACAATATTTTGCATACAAATTATGCAGAATGTAATATCATAACTGTCTATTATTTTTCTTGCAATTGAGCCAATTTTCATTAGGTACAGTTCTGAGGTGTGTGTTCAACAGAATGTGGTATCAAAAACACGTTCACAAAATGTATGGGTTACTGAATGCTGAACTGCACTGTTATAATCACTAAGCCATTTTAAGACCATACCTGTGTCCCTGTATCACTTGTCTCTGCTGCTGATTAAAAAACGTCTGTATGTCCATTTTCCTTTTTTTTGGGCATATTTCAGTTAGTCACAGTAAAAGTCACCTAGTAAAAGTGAGATAATTGACTATATCAAAACATGCTAGGGTTGTACCGAATAGTTTGAAGCTTCGTTCATAATGTTGATATTAGAATTCTAAATCAACATAAACATTTTTAATAAAATAAATAATAAATTTAAAATATTTACAATTTAAATTTGCCAAGGTATGGCGAGTGCCATACCTTGCCATACCAAAACGACGCCCCTGGATAGGGATATACGTAGATGAAAAGGTATGTGTCTGATATGGATATATTATTAAAGGAAAACTCCAAAATTTTGGGAAATTAGCTTATTTGCCATCTACCCTGGAGTTAGACAAGAAGATACATACATTTTTTCTTCTCTGTGCATGCAGTAGAAGTCGAAAGATGTGCACCGTTAGCCTAGCTTAGCGTCACTCACTGGAAGTAGGTTCCTCCATTAGCCTAGTTCCCAACGTCTTCCTACTCCTACTGCATGCACAGAGAAGAAAAAGGTATGCATCTTCTTGTCTAACTCCAGGGTAGATGGCAAATAAGCTAATTTCCCAAAATGTTGGGAGTTTTCCTTTAAAAGATTGTATAATTGGTTGATATGAACATAGATGTATGTAAAAGCTAAATAGTATATTATGCTGTATTGTATTATGAATTAATTATCAGTAGGTATTGTTGTATTGTATTATGAATTGATTAGGCGTATATATTGTTGTTTTAATTGTCTGTATGACATGTGAATGTTGTGTATAAGTGTATAAAGTCTAACTGTATTTTACGTGTTATGGACCCCAGGAAGAATAGCCACAGCACTGCTGTGGCTAAAGGGGATCAAAATAAACGTAAACTTAAACTCCATTCATTCCATAATACTCGTCCCAGGTCATCTTTGTTTTCCACAGAGTAGCCAGCGAGAGTGGCATCTCGATTCCTCTATGTCTAGTTTGATTGTTTATCTGAAAGGGAAAAGCACAGAAAATGTAACATAACCGTTATATCATCAGTATACAGGAGTTTGCGTGTGTGTAGCTGAACTTCGCTCTGTCTCGCGATGAGCGCTGCTGTGCACATACGCGTTAAGGGAGAGGGAACAGGAAACTCGAAGGTGAAGAATGAGAGAACGAGAGCCAATGACGGAGAGAGGGAGGGTCATGGTGTCCACGTCGCACGGTGGAGGCTACTTCCAGCGGCTCCGTCTTACCTTCACTGGAGGTCAGCTGGCCCTTCAGCTGGTTGTAGCGCTCGGCCTTGGGGGGTAGTGGGGGCTGGGTGTCTTTATCCTGCAGGCCATCCAGACTGCTTTTGGACTGAAGGAGGAGAAAGGGAGGGGGGGGGGGGTTAAAAGCTTCCACAACAGGTGGATTGATTGATTGATTGAAAAGTTTATCAATACACACAATTGTTATCCTCAACCTCAACGAATACACTGAAACGGTGCTTGACTTTGTCTGTACTCTGGTAGAAGAAACAATCCCCTCTACCACAATTAGAATCTACCCAAATCAAAAGCCCTGGGTAGATAAATCCGTCCGTGAGGCTCTGAAAGTGCGCACCTCAGCCTACAACACCGGGCTGGTAACAGGCAACATGGATGAACACAAGACGGCAAGATACAACGTCAGGAGAGCAGTAATAGAGGCAAAACGGCGTTACAGGGATAAAGTTGAACTTCAGTTTGAACAGGCTGACTCTAGAGGTATGTGGCAGGGCCTCAGAACGATGACAGATTACAAAGGCACCCAAGCCACGGCAATGGGGGGGGGGGGGGGGGGTCTGCTGATGGAGACTCAGTGTTCAGGGTAACAGAGCATGAGGTGAGGCGGACCTTTAAAAAAGTGAATATCAGGAAGGCAGCAGGTCCGGACGCATCCCCGGTCGCGTCCTAAAAGTCTGTGCCGACCAACTGGCCCCGGTATTCACTGACATCTTTAACCTGTCCTTAGAACAGGCTGTCATCCCCACCTGTCTGAAGAAGTCCACCATCATCCCTGTACCCAAAAAATCTACGCCCGCTTGCCTCAACGACTACCGCCCTGTAGCTCTCACCTCCATAGCCATGAAGTGCTTTGAGAAGCTAGTGAAGGGCTACATCTGCTCCTCCCTCCCCATCAACCTGGACCCCCTGCAATTTGCATACCGCCCTAACAGGTCCACGGAGGACGCCATAGCCCATGTGCTGCACACAGCAGCATCACACCTGGACAAGAGGCAGGGGAACTATGTGAGAATGCTGTTCATCGACTACAGCTCAGCATTCAATACCATAGTCCCCTCCAAACTCATAGCCAAGCTCAGGGACCTGGGCTTGAACTATGACCTCTGCCAGTGGGTCCTGGACTTCCTGACGGGCAGACCCCAGGTGGTAAGAGCAGGCAACTGCACCTCCTCATCCATCACGCTCAACATAGGGGCCCCCCAGGGCTGTGTTCTGAGCCCCCTCCTCTACTCCCTGTACACACATGACTGCGTGGCACAGCGGAACAACAACACAATCATCAAATTTGCTGATGACACAGTAGTGGTGGGCCTGATCTCTGCCAACGACGAGAGGGCCTACCTGGAAGAGGTAGAGAATCTGTCACAGTGGTGTCAGGAGAACTGCCTCTCCCTGAACGTCAGCAAAACAAAAGAGATGATTGTGGACTTCAGGAGGTCGGGGGTCAAGGACTACAGCCCCCTCAGCATCGACGGGGCACCGGTTGAGAGAGTGAACAGTTTCAAGTACCTCGGAGCCCACATATCCGAGGACTTGACATGGACCACACACATTGACAGTGTTGTGAAGAAGGCACGACAACGCCTCTACTTCCTCAGGCGCCTAAGGAAGTTCCAAGTCAGTCAGAAGATCCTTAAGAACTTCTACTCATGTACAATAGAGAGCATCCTGACTGGCAACATCACCTCCTGGTTTGGGAATAGCACTGCACAAGACCGTAGCAGACTACAAAGAGTGACACGTTCAGCCGAACGCACAATTGGAGGGGGGCTTCCCACCCTCCAGAACATTTACAACAAGCGGTGCAGGGGTAAGGCTAAGAGAATCATTAAGGACTCCAGCCACCCGAACAACTGCCTCTTTGAACTGCTGCGGTCAGGCAAGCGATACCGGAGTCTTAAGGCGAGCACAGAAAGACTCAGAAGAAGCTTCTATCCCCAGGCCATCAGGCTGCTCAACGAACAATAAACACTATGCAACAACCATCAAATGCACACAGCACACACACGCACACACTCACTTAAACAAACAACACACTGCAGCACCCACTCTCCACACTTTAGATCACCTAAACACACTTTACACTTTATATTTATTGGTAAAGGATTTGCACTCGTACACCTTACTGTAAATTGTACCTAAATTGTACCTCATCCCATTTCTGCTCTGCACTATATAGTATTGTATATCAGTACATTGCATAGTATATTGTATATTGTATGGTAACTCAGTTACTTCTATTCTGCATCGAACATTGTACATATGTCTATACTGAACACCGTGACCTTTTTTTACTTCTATTTTACATGCTATACTATTTTATTTCATACTTATCTTGTCTAGCACAGTCTCTGGAGTGTAACAGTAAGAAGCATTTTGTATAAAAGTATTCTGTACTTCTGTATGACAACTATTAAAGAAACTTGAAACTTGATGCAGACCAGAGAAAGACTTTCGTCTTGTTTACATCAGGGTCCCCCATTTTCAATTCATCATAACATACATGACATACAGATAGACAGTACTGCTACATCTATACATTTATGACATACCAGATTTACAAATACAGTACTGTTTGTGATACAAAAAGAGGATCAGTACAGTAATGGCAGAGACACTGGGGAGAGGGACACGGCTGGCCTGGAAGGTGCCGGAAATGCAGAGAGACAAAGACTGAAGTAAGGTTGAGCAGTTAGGCCAAAATATCATATCACAATTTATTTCTTATTATTTATTTTTGGGCTTTCTGTATTTTTTCACCCATCCCAATTTAGTCATTGCGCACATTGCCCAACTGTCAGCCTGGGGAGGGTGTAGAACTACCACATGCCTCCTCCGATACATGTGGAGTCGCCAGCCGCTTCTTTTCACCTGACAGCGAGGAGTTTCACTGGGGGAACGTAACGTGTGGGAGGATCACACTACCTCCCCCAGATCCCCTCCCTGCTGAACAGGCACCCCGACCGACCTGTAGGAGTCGCAGTTTACAACGACCAGGACACATATCCCACCGGCTTCCCACCCGCTAACACTGCCAATTGTGTTAGTATGGACGACTGACAAAGCCGGAGGTACCACTGACAGCTGGATTCGATTGAGTTCTTATTCTTCCTTTTCAAATTACATTGTGACGTGACATCCTTTTGATGTTGTTTTGTTGTAATACAATTGTCATGGTGGTACTTCGATATAATGGCCCATTACTCAAAAACAATCCCAACTTATCTTTGAGGGCGGTACTGAAACAACTCATAACTTGACGATCGACGACGGCATACTGTGATGACACACTTCCGCCACACTTGCCAGTCCGAGACTGAGACAGTGCCTCAGAGAGAGAGGAACTGGGTCGTCTCTGCGGCACTCAGTCAAGCAACACAATCTCCTGTACATTCGTTGTACTTTTCTAAACCAAGTGTCTCTGTGATTGTGAAACAGAGACCTGAGCAGGGGTGTAAAAAGTACTCAGAAATTTAAAGTTAAAGTAAAAACTTTTTTTCTGACTGTCTATTCTTCTGATAGCAGGTGTTAAATCAAAGCTTTCTAGTCTTGCACAAGGACCAATCAGCATGGGTATGGGCGGGTTCATTTTCCATTGATGGGGATTTGATTGGCTGTTTTTAAATAAAGTGCGGCCGCAGGATTAATAACGTTAACGTTAGTTCGGCCAGAGAAACAACTATACTAATTAAAATAGTTGGACCTGCGAGATTTGTACTTTGTAGGTCTGCATTTGAAATGTAAGGAGTAAAAAGTATGTTTTTTAAATGTAAGGAGTAAAAAGTATGTTTTTTTTCTCTGAAATGTAATTGAGTAAAAGTACAAGTATACAAACCTAATAATACTCGGGTAAAGTACAAATCCCCAAAAACAGTACTTAAGTATTGTAACAAAGTACAATTACTCAAGTACTTTACACCCCTGGTCCTGAGTCATGGAGAGTAACGGGGTAAAACAAGGACATAACGGAGCTCTGGGGTGTAACAACTCACCTTGGAGCGGATGATCGTGCCGTGGATGCCATTGTCACTGCTGATCTTGATGGTGATCTGTCGCTCAGAGAGGTCTGGTCTGATGAAGGGGGGCTGGATCTTCACGGGCGGCTTCTTTCTCGGGTCCACTGTGTACCTGCACCGAGTGGGAGGGGGGGGGGGGGGGGGGGGAATTATTTTCACAATACAGTGACTATATGAAAATATGCGCTCTGCCGACCTAGATCTAGACCAGCTGTTTTCTTTTTTCTTTTTTTCTTTTTTCTTTTTCTCGCCATCCCAATTTAGTCGTTATGCCAATTCCCCCCCTCCCCTACCTGGTCGTTGTGCGCATGTTCCCCCTGCTGGTCGGTACAAGGGAACCCTGAAGTCTACCGCATGCTTCCTCCGACACATGCAGAGACAGCCAGTGGCTCTCTTTTCACCTGGCAGCGAGGGCTCTCATTGGTGAAGTGTAACGCGTGGGAGGTCACGCTGCCTTCACCACTTCCTGCCTTTCGCTGAGCAGGCGCCCAGATCTGACCTGTGGTAATCTGTCCACAACGCCAGATTACCACCCACGACTTCCCTCCCGCTAACTCAGCCAAACGAGTTAGTATGACGATTGGTCCAAGCCGCAGGCAATGCTGACTCCGGGAGTCGAGACCGCAGCCTCTTGCTGACATAATACCCCGGTATACGGTATATGACGGTATGACTTTCATTTTCATCAGCGGGGGGGGAGCTAACAATATACTCGTTATCACCATACATAACGCTTATATTGAAACACGTTGACATTAGGGCCGCTCTTTCAACCTAAAAGTGCACTTTCTTCAACCTCAAACCTAAATTCCTTAGCAACCCGTGTTACCAAGTAAACAAATCACGGAACGATAGCCAGTTAGCCCGCACCAGCCAGGTACTACTATAACGTTAGCTCCCAGTCCGGTGGGCGGCTACGTGGCATAGTGGGCAAGGCGCTCGCCACGAAATCTGGAGACGCTGGGCTTGCCTGTTCGAGCCCAGCGCTCCACATTTGCTTTCAGTTTAGCTGGTCGTTCGTACTAATACACATTGGCCGTATTAGGGGGTGGGAAACTGATGGGTGGGGATCGGGCGTTGTGGACAGCGACTCCTACAGGTCGGTTGGTGCGCCTGCGCAGTAGAATCAGGAAGTGTCGGGGGCAGCGTGAGCCTCCCACGCGTTACTCCTCGCCACTGAGAGATCGAGCTGCGCAGGTGAAAAGATGCGACTGCTGTTACCTCAAGTACCGGAGGGGACTTGTGCTATGTATGACTTAGTCCACATTGCAGCCGGCTTGTGGGAGGCAAGAAACAGCGTTCGTGACAGGGGAGGGTTGAATTGGATGATACGAAATTGGGATGGGAGAAAATATAGAAAATGGGAGAAAAAGTGGATAAAAAAAAAAAAACTTTAGCTCCCAGTCCCAGAATGATAGCCAGTTAGCCCGCACCAACCAGGTACTACTATAACGTTAGCTCCCAGTCCCAGAACGATAGCCAGTTACTACTATAACGTTAGCTCCCAGTCCCAGAACGATAGCCAGTTAGCACGCACCAGCCAGGTACTACTATAACGTTAGTCTCAGTCCCAGAACAATAGCCAGTTAGCACGCACCAGCCAGGTACTACTATAACGTTAGCTCCCAGTCCCAGAACGATAGCCAGTTAGCCCGCACCAGCCATGTACTACTATAACGTTAGCTTCCAGTCCCAGAACGATAGCCAGTTAGCCCGCACCAGCCAGGTACTACTATAACGTTAGCTCCCAGTCCCAGAACGATAGCCAGTTAGCCCGCACCAGCCAGGTACTACTATAACGTTAGCTCCCAGTCCCAGAACGATAGCCACGTAACCCTCTGCTGGCCCTAGTGCTGAGCGACTAGAGCGCTGGTCTTGTGGTCGGTACAGCGCGACTAGAGCTCTGGTCTTGTGGTCGGTACAGCACAACTAGAGTTCTGGTCTTGTGGTCGGTACAGTGCGACTAGAGTTCTGGTCTTGTGGTCGGTACAGCGCGACTAGAGTTCTGGTCTTGTGGTCGGTACAGTGCGACTAGAGCGCTGGTCTTGTGGTCGGTACAGTGCGACTAGAGTTCTGGTCTTGTGGTCGGTACAGCGCGACTAGAGTTCTGGTCTTGTGGACGGTACAGCGCGACTAGAGTTCTGGTCTTGTGGTCGGTACAGCGCGACTAGAGTTCTGGTCTTGTGGACGGTACAGCACAACTAGAGTTCTGGTCTTGTGGTCGGTACAGCGCGACTAGAGTTCTGGTCTTGTGGTCGGTACAGCGCGACTAGAGTTCTGGTCTTGTGGTCGGTACAGCACAACTAGAGTTCTGGTCTTGTGGTCGGTACAGCTCAATGATGATGGAACACCACTATGGTTATAGGGGACTCCCAATGGGGCCAGGCCACCCGTGCTAAAAATTTACGCGCTGGTTTTTTTTTTTATATAAAACATCCACCAAATAGAATAATGTCATCTGAAGGAAAACCAGAACAACTGGGCTTCATTTCAGTGGTTCAGTAAAAGTGTGTAAAAATAGTCTCATTGGCACTGGAGAGGATAGGACCGCTTCAAATGGGGAATGCTGGCAACAAAGCATCTCATCTCCACCTGCTGCTGTCTGTCTGTGGTCTCACACAGTCTATTTTTAGGGAATCAAATTTCTCCCGAAAGGATCTTTCTTTACGCCGCCTTCTTTTTTTTTTTTTGTGCGTGTGAAAAAGCATGTCGAATTTTCTCTGTGCTCAGTTTCTCATTAACCGTGATTCAATTCTCTCAGCCATCTGCCCTACCCCAGGGTAGCTGGCTGCACTCGGGCGGAACTGGACACACACCTCCGCCAACACCTCCACAAACACCTCCACACTTTAATACACACATACACACGTTCCACGTGACACACACACACACACACACACACACTCTCTCCCTTTATGGACATTGCTGCAGTCTCTCTATTCTGATTGTTGTCAAGGGGGGTGAGGTTTAGTTAGGTGTCATGCTGGTACTATGGCAACACAATAGTAATACCATGGACACAGACACTGGTATTGGATATTGGGTATGGTTGTGTACTGGCACGAATCTGGCGATACGACATATCACAATACAGGGGCTACGATTAAAATATACTGCAATACTGTAATAACCTTTTAGGAAAACTGTCCCTAGTTTAAAGAACACACTGCCCTATGCATAACATCTGGCATGAAGTGGTGTTATGACGGACAGAGTGGGCATGCTCTCCTTTGACATCACCGAGGCAGCATACTTCATTGGCTTGAGTCAGCCTTGCACAGTGTGAAGATATCCTCCTAACCTCTGCTGAAAGGAGCGCTGCGCAGATGGTACAGGATTTGTACTGCATGCAAAAAGCTGCATGGTTTCTGCTCAAAACTGCATGGGATTAGCATAAAGTGGGCATGCCTGTGAAGGAGAGACTCGTGGTACCAATAGGACTAGTGGGGCAGCTTAGCTGAAGAATTGTGCACTTTGTGATAAAAGCGTCAAAACTTGGTACATGCTTCATATATTTAGAAGAAATCTGGATATTGGGCCACTGCCAATTTGCCCCCTACTGGCCATGGCAGGCATCAACTATTATTATCAAGTATTATATAGCTGTGCCCCGCCTAAATCCACTATGGAAAGACAGAGTACAGTGTTACCTTTCCAGAGATACCAATATTATTATTCTAGTCCAAATAGAACCAGAGATATGCCATTTTACATATTGAATGTCACCAATGCATGTTGAAAAAACGAAGTTCCCAGTAAATGTTGAGACATTCAATATGTAAATATCTCTGCTTCTATTTGGACTAGAACAATAACAGTGGTATCACTGGAAAGCTAGAATTATCCTCTGTCTTTTTAGTTTTTTTTTCTCCTCTGAAATGTAGGGGTGCTACAGCCCCCCTAAAAGTGATATAATAACGTTGATGCTTGCCATGGCCACTAGGGGGCGAATTTGCAATGGCCCAATATCCAGATTTCTTCTAAATACATGTGTACCAAATTAGGGACTTTTATCACAAAATGCACAATTCTGTTGAAAATTGGAGCCCCACTAGACCCACTATCATTATTATTATTTTTTTTAATGATCTTTTTCCCCCTCCATTTTCCTCCGATTTTCTCCCATCCCAATGTTAGTCGTTATGCCAATTCCCAATCCCCTTCCTGGTCGCTGCGCACTTACCCCCCACAGTCGGTCTGGGAGAGTGGAGGCTATCACGTGCTTCCTCCGACACACGTCCAGCCAATCAACCGCTTCTTTTCACCTGGCAGCGCGGATTCTCATTGAGAGGGCGTAGCGTGTGGAAGGATCACACTATCCCACTCAAGTCCTATCCGCGCTTAGCAGGCGCCCCGACCGAACTGTAGGAGTCGCTGTTTACAACGACCCGGACCCACCCCGCCAGCTTCTCCCACCCTCTAATACTGCCAATTGTATTAGTGTGAACGGCCAGCCAAGCTGGTGACAACCCCGGAGCTGTGAGCTGGATTCGAACAGGCGAATCTAGCCGCTCCGGGGTTTGGTGATGAACGCAATCTCCGTTACACCACCTGACCGCCCCGACCCACTATCATTCTGATACATTGAGGTGAGAGATATTTTTTACGAGGGTTTAATTAAAAATCAATAGTGTTTTTGAGAGTCGACGCAGTATCACCAAAACATAATATTGCAATACTCACGTGTATAGATATTTTCTTACACCCCTAATATTGTCCAGATACTCGAGCTAGAACTAGAAGAACTAGAAGTTGAGTGCAGGCTCCACAATCTCCCCACCTGTCCTTCACACTCGACGCTTCACTGAGCAGGTGACAAAAGTTCCTCGTTATCACTCTGCATCAGCCGATACTCAAAGGTTAGAACTTACGTTCGGTATCGGCCGTGAAAAAGCGGTATTGGTACATCCATATTAAACAAACAAACAAACAAACAAACACGCACGCACGCATGCCTATGAGGCCATCTTACCTGGGAGCCAAGGGACTGCATAAGACATATTCCACGTTGCCACAGCAACCCCGCGTGAAGGGATTGACACCCCCGCGGAACTTCCCCGTCACCTGCAGAACACAGGACCTCGTTTTAGAGTGAGCCACGGAGGAGACACAAGGCCACAGCGAGCGCTCTCTCGCACACGCACACACACGCACACGTGCGCGCACACAGCGAGGGGTGAACAGGCAAGGAGTGGGCTTGAGAGTGAGTCAGTGCTTAATGTGTGCTTTAAATGAGTCATTGTGAGTCCACTGCATATACAGTAAGACCATGCTAGATTGATATGGCATTTTTATATAAAAGGAAGTGTGCCTTATTTGCGGTACATTTCTCCCTGCTTGTGTGCGTGCGTGCGTGTGCGTGCGTGTGTGCGCGTGTCAGTAGATCCTGGGTGGGCATCCACTCACCTGCTCATTAGTTGTGCGACCTCGGGCCACCAGCACCATATGGAAGCCAGTTAGGCCTGTAACTGGGATGAAGAACAGGCCTGCTAAACACATCACCACCAGACTGGGCACAGGGGGTCAAGGAGAACAACAACAACAACAACAACAACAACAACAACAACAACAACAACAACAACAACAACAACAACAACAACACATCCAGCTGACAAAACACTAGGCCTGTCCTCAACTAAAGGAATATTCAATTCCTTTAGTCGAGTATTTTGTCGACTCACCCACATTACTGTCCTCCTGCAAAGGAATGCAACCAAACCGAGGGACCTCTTTAAATCTAGCGCTCATGCGGTGTCACTGCACGTTTCTGTGGTGCGCTGGAGATGTTCTCATCCTTTTCCAGTAATGACTAATCATTACAAAAGTGTAAAACGTAGTCAACTATTTGTGACACCGGTCTATAAGGAGCAATTAATAGATTGTTTAGATGCGGGTGCACCCATTGGAGCAGTGTGGAACAAACTGTGCAACATTTGGCAAATAAGTGGGTGTTGGGGTAGTAGTACCCCAAATACAGGTGTATGTCCTATCCAAAAAAAGTTTGATTGTAAAAATGTACCCCCAAAACTTAGAAAAATACACCAAATATGTTGGATAGCTACATAATATTGGAGGGTCTAACACAATTTTACCCAGATGGATGCATCCCTATGCCCCTCAACACCACCCCTACGCCCCTCAATATTTTACCCATCTGGGTAAAACGTTGTTTAACCTGATCCTCTAAATCCATGAAGTAAGACTTTTAATATATGATGCAGGAGGGTATTAGGAACAATGAAAACGATGACATTTTTTGTTATATTTGATTACAGTTTGCTTGTAAATTAGTGATACGAATGATCCCTAGAACATCCCATCTATAGAGCCCCAGGTACAATAGCTGTCACCTGGGCGATGACTCTCAGGCATCCTAATAAACATGGGCCACAAAGTACTAGCTTTTGTGTTCGGTAAACACTGGGTAATCCAGTCGTCATCGCTCATGGTTGTGGAGGGATACGTGACGGTGGTGTGCAGAGCGCCCAGCCTCTCTCTGTGGTGCAGGATGTAGAGCAGGCCAAAGGAGAACACGCCCGCCATGTGGACGCTGAGCGACAGCAGGAAGAGGAAGAAGTAGCGGTAGTTCCTCCGTCCGATGCAGTTGTTCACCCAGGGGCAGTGGTGGTCAAAGTCCTGTGGGCGGGGGGGGGGGAGAGAGGGGGGGAGAGAGAGATAGAGAGAGAGGGGGGGGAGAGAGAGAGAGAGAGGGGGGGGGGAGAGAGAGAGAGAGGGGGGGGGAGAGAGAGAGAGAGGGGGGAGAGAGATAGAGGGGGGGGAGAGAGAGAGAGAGGGGGGGGGAGAGAGATAAAGGGGGGGGGAGAGAAGGGTAGGGGGAGAGAGAGAGAGAGGGAGAGAGAGAGAGGTGGAGAGAGAGAGAGCGAGAGAGAGAGAGGGGGAGAGAGAGAGAGAGAGCGAGAGAGAGAGAGAGAGCGAGAGAGAGAGATGGGGGGGGAGAGAGAGAGAGGGAGAGAGGGGGGGCAGAGGGAGAGAGAGAGAGAGAGAGAGAGAGAGAGAGAGAGGTAGGGGGATATCAAGGTGGAGAACGAGCATTATATCTTTGTAACGATGTTTTGAAAATACTGTGTACATACTGTACATTTATTGTTGTTGTTGTTGTTGTTGTTGTTGTTGTTGTTGTTGTTGTTGTTGTTGTTGTTGTTGTTGTTGGTGTTATTATTATTATTATAAGATGGCTGCACAAGCCAAACCATCATTGGTAGAACTGAAAAAAAAGCTATTGAACTGTGACATCATGCACTTTGCCTCCAAACTGAATGCTCTCCACCCCATTGAATTTTACATACAGTACATTTGACATTTTACAACCAATTGTACACTGGTTGGGTTTGACATTCACTCTGCACCAGTGGGGAGGAGTCACACGTTTAGTTGCTGCATTGGGAGAGCGGCGTAGCAAGCTGCTGCCTGGCCTTTAGTTCAGTCGCGTTTGACCTGTTTCACACCGGGGACATGTCCAACAAGAAAGACTGTGGGACAGACAAGCGGCATAGCTCCAGGGACAGTTACACCGCTGGAGAGTAGGACTTCAAATAGTGGAAAGCAGGTTGGAGAAACCGATACCGAGTCACTGGACATGGTGGAAAACGAGGCTTTGCGACGCAAGGAGAAATGTGTGCGAGCGTGGAAGGGGAAATATAAACTAGAATAGCGGGACTGGTCAGAAGGCTGTTTTGTCATTTTGAACAAAGAACAATGTACAACGCTCTCCCTCCTTGACTTTCCATGAAAAAGTATTATTTAGACACCTACTGTACAATGTTAGAATTTCTAAATAACATGCAGACAAATGTTCATGTCTTGCCCTTGACCACAGTGGATCTAATTACCCTCCACACGTACACACTTCTCCCCCCTTTCCTGCAAGGCTCTGCTGAGCGCAAGACGAGAGCATGCTCCATCACCTACCAGTCAGCCAAGGAGCTCTAGGTATATGGGTAATCAGACTTACTGGCCTTTAGCCAGGGCTACTCTGTGCATGAGGGGCGCAGACAGAGCAATCGCAATCCAATCCGAAGGGTATCTGATTACGATGTCTGACACAAGGATGAATTTTCTTTTTATCTATTTTTGGGTTTTCTGTATTTTTCACACATCCCAATTTTTTGTCGTTATGCCAATTCCCTTCCTGGTTGTTGCGCACATTGCCCCACTGTCGGCCTGGTGAGGGTGTAGAACTACCACATGCTTCCTCCGATACATGTGGAGTCGCCAGCCGTTTCTTTTCACCCGACAGCGAGGAATTTCACTGGGGGAACGTAACGCGCACGGAACAGGTGCCCCGACCGACCAGTAGGAGTCGCAGTTTTACAACGACCAGGACATGCACCCCACCGGCTTCCCACCCGCTAACACTGCCAATTGTGTTAGTAGGGACGACGCAGGCCGCGTGTACCAGTTCCGCAACGGATTCCATTTCCGGGGTTGCCCTGATTGGCCACTAAGCCCACGTGACCCTACGCTGGCACGCCCCCCTTACACCACTTACGCCTGAGAGTCACACTCACACAGCTAGCGGCAGCCAGCCAGAGAGCCTTGCTACTACTAGCCGAGTGATGAATGAAGCTCCATCTGTTTCACCTAAAAGCACTATTGCTCCGTGATCATAGCCATCCATCTCTAAAGCTAACCACTATTTGTAAAGGCCACAACCACGTTACCATATGTAGCTAACGCAGCTTAGCCTGGTAGCTATTGTTGTGCTAACAACATCCCGACGCGTAGCTTGTTAGCCAGCATGAATGCCCGATGTAGAAGGCATAGACGCAGGTCGCTTGTTGGCCGGCATGAGTGCCCGATTTGGGGTGGTTCTCTCCTCTTTGTATGCCTTTGTCCTAGCGGGTGTTTTGCCGGGGGAGCTTGTGGACGCGACAATAGTGGTGGTTGTACGGTGTTTGAGCTTGTAGCGCTAGTTAGCTCATAGCTACACAGCTTGTTAGCCAGCATGAATACCCGATTTTAAAATGGTTCTCTCCTCCTTGTATACCCTTGTCCTCACAAGTATTCTGCCAGGGTACTTATGGACATGACAATAGTATTTATAAGGTGTTTGATCATTGTGTCGTTGTACATATTGTGTATACACCGTTGCGTTAGAAGCTAACGATAGCTGCGAGCTAACTAGGCTACAAGCTCAAACACCCTACAACCACCACTATTGTCGTGTCCACAACCTCCCCCGGCAGAACACCCGCAAGGACAAAGGCACACAAAGAGGAGAGAACCACCCCAAATCGGGCACTCATGCCGGCCAACAAGCGACCTGCGTCTATGCCTTCTACATCGGGCATTCATGCTGGCTAACAAGCTACGCGTCGGGATGTTGTTAGCACAACAATAGCTACCAGGCTAAGCTGCGTTAGCTACATATGGTAACGTGGCCTTTACAAATAGTGGTTAGCTTTAGAGATGGATGGCTATGATCACGGTTAGGTGAAACAGATAGAGCTTCATTCATCACTCGGCTAGTAGTAGCAAGGCTGTTAGCTTCTAACGGTGTATACACAATATGTACAACGACACAATGATTTACATTATTACATATGGTAACGTGGTTGTGGCTTTTACAAATAGTGGTTAGCTTTAGAGATGGATGGCTATGATCACGGAGCAATAGTGCTGTTAGGTGAAACAGATAGAGCTTCATTCATCACTCGGCTAGTAGTAGCAAGGCTCTCTGGCTGGCTGCCGCTAGCTGTGCGAGTGTGACTCTCAGGCGTAAGCGGGGTAAGGGGGGCGTGCCAGCGTAGGGTCACGTGGGCTTAGTGGCCAATCAGGGCAACCCCGGAAATCGAATCCGTTGCGGAACTGGTACAGGCGACCAGGCCGGAGGCAGCTGGATTCGATCCCAGAGTCTCTGCGGTGGTAGGAGAGTGCTTAGTCCACTGTGCTACCCAGCCGCACCCTCACAAGGATGACATTTTGGCAAATAATGTAGTGGTAAAGAATATTATGGGCAGCCTACATACATTTGATGGACTTCCATAGATGGACAGAGGCCGACTGCCCAGTGGTGATACTATATACTGTAACTATCCACACCAGACACACGCCCTAGACTTCACGCTTTAGGCTTCTTACACAGGAGGTGTTTTCCCTCTCCAAGGTGGCCAGTGTAGATTCTAACCTCTCAGGAGAGTTCACAGCAGATGAACTCGATGAGGCCATGAGTAAGCTCAAGACGGGCAAATCTCCAGGCCGTGACAACATCCACCCGGAGTTTATCACCCACCAGAGCACAACAACATCTGACTGGCTCTGTGCATTCTTCTCTGCATGCTATCAGAGGTGCAAGATCCCCAAGACCTGGCGTCGTGCTTCTGTAATTGCCCTGCCAAAGCCAAACAAACCTGCGGAAGACCCCAAGGCATATCGACCCATCTCGCTGCTCTGTGTTCCATTTAAGATATTGGAAAGAATGATCCATAGCCGCATTGAGCCAGTAATTGACACACAGCTCCCACAGGAACAGGCCGGTTTCCGACGTGGTAGATCAACAGTGGACCAGGTAACACTACTGTCTCAAGACATCGAGGACAGCTTCCAGGCTAATGAGAAAGCGGGGGTAGTGTACCTGGACCTGACTGCCGCATACGATACTGTCTGGCACCGTGGACTCCACCTGAAGCTGATGAGGATGGTACCTGATCGGCACATGGTGAAGTTTATCATGGAGATGTTGTCTAACCGCAGTTTTGTCCTACACACCAGCGATGGCCAGCGCAGCAGGCTCAGAAGACTGAGGAACGGTGTCCCACAGGGGTCAGTCCTTTCTCCGATGCTGTTTAATATTTACATCTACGATCTCCCAGTCACAGCATCCAGAAAGTACGGCTATGCGGACGATCTTGCCATCATGCTGAGAAGACCCACATGGAAGGCACTGGAGGACGGTCTTTAACCAAGACATGGACATCCTAGTAGCCTATCTACAAAAGTGGCGCCTACAGCTCAGCACCAGCAAGACCGTTTCAGCAGCATACCATCTCTGCAACAGAGATGCCAAGAGGGAACTGGAGGTATATGCTGACCACAAGCGTCTGGAGTCCCAGCAAGCCCCTAAATACCTTGGCGTGCGTCTGGATCGGACACTGTCCTTCAAACAACACCTCGAAGATGTCAGGGCAAAGACAACATCAAGGGTTGCGCTGATCCGACGCCTCGCAGGTACAACCTGGGGAGCCACGCCAAGACCCTTCGGATATCCACCCAAGCCCTGGTCTTCTCGGCAGCAGAGTACTGTGCCCCAGTCTGGAGCAGAAGCCTGCACGTTAAAAAAGTTGATGCGGCTACTAACAACGCCCTCCGGATCATCACTGGATGCCTGAAGGCTACACAACCCGTCTTCCTGCTGCCAGTCCTTGCAGGAATCGCACCAGCTGGCCTACGACGAGAGGCTGCCACTCTCGCCCTAGCAAGGAAGGGCAGTGAAGCATGACTGGCACATCCTACACAACACCACAACAACAACAGCACCTATGAGCAGACTCAAGTCCCGCCACCCCTACAACAAGGTGGCACAAGAGATGCTCCGTTCCACCACTGAGGACCTATCCAGAAATGGATGGCTGGCGGCAGCCTGGAAGAGAGAGTGGGAGAGTGCTGGGCCAACCCGTATCCACCACCACATCTGGGATCCAGGAGATGGCGCCACAGGAGACTATCTTCCACGCCGGCAATGGGTTCTGCTGAACCGTTTAAGATCTGGGGTTGGTCGCTTTAAAGCATCATTAAAGAAGTGGGGCCTGGCAGACAGCGCTGCATGTGAGTTTGGAGACCCTGAGCAGACTGTTGACCACATCCTGACCATCTGCCCCCTATACAAACCACCCTCGGAAGCCAGCCTATTTGATGTGGGACCAGAGTTAAGGGCATGGCTACAAGATACGAGTTGGACCTCTGACGTTACACGAAAGAAGAAGAAGGCTTCTTGCTGTATAGAAATACATTTTGCTTTGAGAAAAGCAAATATTCACAATGTCTGGCCTACTGTCCATTTTGACATTCATGTGGCCTTGATGCATAAAAGTGCTTGTTGCAATATCCACACAGGCTCAACTAAGAATGTACTAGGAGCTGATACAGGAGCTGAGTGAGTGTGTGTGTGTTTTGAGCATGTGTATTTTTGTAGGTGTTATTTAGCGCTCATTATTTTTAGGGTCTTGTCCTTGCCATAATGTGTGTGTGTGCGTGTGCATGTATTCATATTTAAAAGAACACACCAACATTTTGGGAAATTATTATCCGGACATGGCCGGTTAGCCTAGGCATTGTCCAACTAACACCCCCGCCGAAGGCTAACCGGCCATGTCTGCTTCCATTCATATGCTAAGCTAGGCTAACATGCAGCCAGATAGCGTTCTACTGAACGCACAGACAGGAAACTGGTATCTATCTTCTTGTCTCTCTCTGTGAGAAGACTAATTTCCCCAAATGTTGGTGTGTTCCTTTAAATGTGCATATGAACTAGCCTGTGCATGTGTATTTGTACATGTATGAGTATGTGTGTATTGTTCTGTGTGCGTGAGTGTGCGTGCGTATGTGTGTGTGTGTATGTGCGCGTGTGTGTTTGTGTGCGTGTGTGTGTGTGCGTGTTGCGTGTGTATGTGTGTGTGTATGTGTGTTGTGTGTGTGTGTGTGTGAGTGTGTGTGTGTATGTATTGTTCTGTGTGTGTGTGTGTGTGTGTCCACACCTCCACACAGTGGTCACAGACGCTGCAGTGGGAGCAGCGTGGCGGCCGGTAGAAGTGACAGGTGGCGCACACACTTCATTCTGACCTGGATCCCCTTGACCTCCACGTTCTTGTAGAGCGGCGCCCGGAAATCATCGTCCTTGTCCTCGTCCTCATCCGCTGTGGGGCGGGACGCACACACACACAACAAGAACACACACACACACACACACACACACACACACACACACACGGTATGAGTACACATGAAGAAAACCCACGTGTATACACACACACACACACACACACACACACACACACACACAGACACACACACGGTATGAGTACACATGAAGAAAACCCACGTGTATACACACACACACACACACAGACACACAGACACACAG